>NC_090196.1:26656119-26983619 GCF_024679245.1 Pseudorasbora parva | reverse complement strand
GATGTGATCATAGATATATTTACATAGATGCCTCGTTTGATCAATCAGTGCAGGCACTAATATCTATGATCGCACCGGAATTTTGACCTTCTTCAGCGGGGTAATGACAGAGTTTTTATTATTATTTTTATTAACCCACTGGAGTCGTATAGATAACTTTTAATGATGGATGGATGTGCTTTTTGGAGCTTTAAAAACTCAAGCACTATTCAATGCCATTACATAATACATATATTACATATATAGGAAGAGCCAGGATTTTATTTAAAATAACTCAGATTGTGTTCGGCTGAAATAAGTAATATTTTCCTTGAGGTTCACTTACACTGTTAATAAAAAACAAATATATACGAGGAAAAATTATTATTTTCAACCTTCTGTCTGAAATGATCTATTTTTAAGGGGCGGTTCCTTTAAGGTTCATCAGTAAACGGCCTCTTTTATGATTGGCTAACATCATTTGCATAGGAAAAAGTATCAGTGCCCTCTATTGCATGTAAGCATTTTGAAAATGTTACCCATCGTAATCAACATTATGCCTGACATGCTGTCGGTTAAGCCTAACTTGTATTGAATGTGGAATATTCCATTACAATGTAGTGTTATTAATAAATCCGCAATGCAGATATACCATACCAACAACGACAACAAAAACTGTACCATTCCCATGTCATTTGATCACTTCTAGCTTGATCCCTGCCACCGTCCCTTTCCGGTGCCACCCCCATCCCAAAATCAACACATTCCCAAGGCTCCACCCTTCTTTCACCCTCCTGGCCAAATTCCATTCACCGCTCTCACGACCTCAAGCTCAATCTCAAGCAAAACGTCCCTAAGAACATCAGCAGCTTGTACTTTGTTCTTGCTCAGCTAACCTTAAAAATGTCCTGCACGCAACCCGTTCTTCTCACCTGTCTCGTTGTTTTGTCCGCCATCACCTGTGAGTAACCGGACTGTGCTTTACTGTACCGACCAAGGGAAGTGTTGATTTACCAATGTGGGGAACCACAGGTTCAGCAGTTCCTGGAAAGGGTGGCAAATACTTTGGACTTACCTCAACCTTTTTTCCTTTGTTACAGTGTTCCATGGAGCCGACAGCGCCGCTGTGTCAGATGCAAAGGCAGCCAATCCTCAAGGTGACCAAAATCCCCACAATGTTTCCCTAGATCTTTCCAACGAGTTCTTCACCCTCATCAATGTTGTTCTTGACCGAAGGTGCACTGAGGAAGATCTTCATGCCAGAGACAGATGCCTCCAGCTTCTTCAAACGGCGAGGCAGGAGGGCTGTGAAAACTCAGGATGAGATAAACGGTGAGGATATTCGTGCTTATTTGAAAACTCTTGCAATGACTTGAATTCAGTGGACAATCCAGAGCAATTGCAATTCACATATAAATACACACACACACACACACACACACACACACACACACACACACACACGCACACACACACACACACACACACACGCACACACACACGCACACGCACACGCACACGCACACGCACACTCCAAAGTGTGAGTCAAAGATAAAAAAATAATTATTGAGCAAAGATACATTCAACTGATCAAAAGTGACAGTAAAGATTTATAATGTTACAAAATATGTATTCCAAATAAATCCTGTCCTTAATAGAACAAGGAATGCTGAAAAAAAGGCATCACGGTGTCCACAAAAATATTAAGCACTTAAATTCTGAAGGATTATGTGACACTGAAGACTGGAGTTGCTGAAAATTCAGCTTTGATCACAGGAATGAAATGCATTTGAAAGTATACTGAAATTATTATTATTATTATTTTTTATATTAAAAAATATTACTGTATTTTTTCTGATTAAATAAATGCAGCCATGGTGAGCATAAGATATATATATATATTTTTAAGTATTTAAAATATTACTGACCGAAAACTTTTGAACAGTAGTGTATACATAAAGTCACAATCTGAAGTTTTGCAAATTAAATGGGCCTGAGTCAGTGTTTTAGTAAGGCTTGCTATTGTCAAACAGTAATAAATGGCCCTTTTAGAAGTGGTTTGCACTGGCTACACAGGTGCTGCGTTTTGAGCCAGCTGAGGAATGCAAGGACAGCAAACCACAGCACATAGCAGGAACCACAGGGCAGGACGGAGAAACCTGCATTCAGTCTTCAGCTTCGGCCAAAAATGGAGGAGGGGCTCTGCTGTTTTTTCGTGGCTTTCATTTGGCTTTGACCTGGTCTGTGATTGTTAGTTTATGGTTATAGGCTCACCAAAAATATGTTTCACTCACTCGTGTGAATTTGTGACTATGTTTTCAAATGGTGAGGTCAGAGTCAGGACACGAGGATTTTCTTTTGTTTGGAACATCCCAAGTGGAATCAAAATTGTACCGATTTTTTTGGGACTGAAAACAAAAGGAATAGGTATGCAGCTTTGGTGCTTTATCATTTTTTTGCTTCTGTCACACTAAATCAATTGATGCTATTATGCAATACAATGTAATCCAAACAAAAGCGTTTGCATAATTGTAGTTCAAATATGTTATAATAAAAGCAAACGGGTTGGTTTATGGAAAGCTAATTTCCATCACATAAGAAAATAAATCATGCTTTGGTAAATCATAATTATGACATTAAGTCATAATTATGAGATAAAAAGGTCATAATTGTGTCATAACAAGTGGTATAATTATGATTTACCAAAGCATGATTTATTTTCTTATGTAGCGGAAATGGGTTTCTATTGTTTACAGTGTTAAGATAAAGGGTTTCTGCAGTCTTATAAAGATCGATTTAAGACTTTTAAAAGACCATTTTAAGACCAAGTAAAGAATGTTTAAGGAATACAACATGTCAAGAGAACACATGTCAATGTGTTTTCTATATGTCTAAAGAGCAATGTCTTGTATTGGCAACACTTTGGATTTGAAACAAGCAAAAGATATCAACTAGGCCTGATTTTTAATTAATTTTACAAAAAAATTGCTTATGGCCTGAATACCTGCTCACAACCACTTTTACTGTACTGTATGCAAAAGCTAATGTTCTTGGTGTTCTCAGTATTATTATTTTTGTTTGTTTTCCAGTGTAATCTAAAGATTCTTAACTCTAGATACATTTACTATAAGAATTGGCACAAGTCGATACATTTAATCATTTTGTGCTCAGACTTAAGACATTTTTAAGGCTTTAAACTGTAGAAGGGCAAATTAAGTCCAGCAGAAACCCTGAGTTACTTGAATCATTTATAATAGCATTATCATACCTTAATTCATGATGTCTGAGTATATTTCTGTTTGTTTTTTCCCTCCTCACTTTAGCTGAACAGAGACAGAGGCTGGCCGCAGATCAGAGAAGGAGGGAGTATCATGAGGAACAGAGGAATGAGTTTGAGAATTACGCTGAGGAAGAGCATGACGGTGAGTCAAATCAACACTCACCCTAGCGGCCATTTTGGATCAGGTCGAGTTAGTATCGTTCACTACACAAACAGGGGGTACGTCTGGGTCTCAATCAGCTCCCTAATTCAGTAGTCAGGGCACTGAGCAGCGGGTCAACCCATTGACTGATTCCCTTATCAGTGCCCTGACTACTGAATTAGGGAGCTGATTGAGACACACCCTCGGTTACTTACACATGAACTCTAACCTGGTAGTTTTTAACTAAAACAATTGTAATAAATCTATTTTTTAAAGCCATTTTTTGACAAATAAAATAATAATATAATAAAAATATTTGTATATTTTTTTTATACTTTTCAAATACCACAACAATACTTACATGATGGCGGTTGCTCCTACTTCCCACTTCTGAAGTCGTGATTACAAATTTTGAATGAAGGTGTAGGAAACTATTATAAACGTAGCCTTATAATTTAATAAATTAAATAAACGAACAATGATTCCAATAGCATGTGAATGCAGCATATGCCTATATTTAACCCTCATTCCCATACGAATAACAAAAGAGTCCCTTGTGGGTCAAAATGACCCGAAGCCCTATACTTTTTCCCCTTCTTCTTCTAGTTTTAATTAATTTTGTTTTGAGATTTTTAAATAATTTTTTATTTACCTTAAAATCACTAGATTATATAAACACATAATATAATTTAAGAACATTATTCACATTTAATTATTATTTCAACCTAAATTCAAAATAACTCACCGTTTCACAAATAACCCTGTTAATTCAGCTCAAAATATCTCGTTTTGTGTCTTCTTCTGCACTGTAAATGTGTTCAAATCGAATCACTTATCTGTAGGCTTATGTGGAATCATCTGAATTCACCTTTAAAGTTAAAATTCCTCCATTTTCACTCTTGTCCAGAGCAAGACGAGCGCACCAGAGAGAAGACAGAGCAGTGGAGAGAGTTTCACCATGACGGCCTTGACCCATCTTATGAATACAACCGACACACAGTCTAAAACAGTGGGTGACCAGGAACGGGTGAAGGGCTTTACAGAACTTTACAGCATATTTCTGTAAAGGATTTTAGGCATAATGTGTGCCGTAAACTATAGCAAAATAGTTTACGCTTTACAGTTTCCAAAAAGCAAAAAATAACATAGCCTTTATGCCTGTATTCATGCCAACAGGACACATAATCATGTATCATAGTTCTTTAAAAAGATGTACATTTATTCCTATGCCCCAGACAGCCACATAGTGCCGGCCCAAATCCGGCCCACATTTGGTATGGCTTCCATGTGTACCAGATTTGGGCCAACACTATGTTGCTGTCTGGGGCAGACTACTCATAACCCTTAACTGTATGACTTACCAGTATTTATTTTATTATGGCTAGTTTCTCCACATACTATAATGAAAGAAGTCTTTGCACAAGTTAAAATCTATCATGAAGCTTTTAATAACTTTTTCATTTCAAATTAACACGTTTTTAAACATTTTGTCCTGGGATAATGTAAAGTGTATAACTGCATTTATTAATACGAATAATATTTGCAGTCTAAGCAAGCATTTCATGTTGTAAATCTTTGTAACAGTTCATTTTGGTTGAATAAAAGCTATCCAAATAAGTCTGAACAACAATAAAACGGTGTTATCTTTTTGTTTAATGGAAATTTGAAATCAACTCACCATACACCCACCAAAAACACTCACCACAGAACAAATCTAATGAAGAGAAAACACTGCTTACATCATCTCTGCGACCTGAATGAAAGAACCAACATGTAGCTGCTAAATTCAGAGGGCTGGTATGAAGACATGCAAGATTTAGAGCAGAAACTGTTTGAATCTCTCACGGTCGTATATCAGTGCGCACATAATATCAAGGTTTAGTTCAACTGGAAAACTGTGACGTTTGCATCCGTACACTGGACGATGTGTGAAATTTTAGGCTTTTTCGCTCCACTGAAACACAAGATCAGCAAATACAAAATGTCCGTCACTGAAGCTGGTACTTCATATAGCTCTGTGACTAAATAAACACATTACGGGTCAAGCGCTCTTCAGTTTCCTCAGCCTTAGTCACAATTAAAAGAATAAAATGATGATAACAGTTTACATTACAGTGTCTATATTACAATTAATAATCAGTGGTAATAACAACAAATACTTCAATTTCCACTACGTGCTAACAATCACTGCAATGTAAAGTGTGAACAAAATTATACTGTAAATGGCAAAAAGTCAATTTAAAAAAGCAAAGCTTACAAAATGAATCCAAAACATACACAATGTGTATTTTATACCTCCATTTTATACCGTCAAAAACATTTGACACACATCACTCCAGAATCTTTTCTCAATATGAACAAATTGTTGATAAAACCATTAAACTGCACATTTTCATTTTTTTAATACAATATTGACATCTTTCATTCGCTCATTAATAAATGCCAGATGCATCCAGGACTGAATTTCAAGTGTATAGGTACTGGATGGCAATAAAAGTGGCTATTGGTTTAAAGCCTCTATTAACTACATCAACTCTAGACATTCTGTAAATCTCACATCCTTTATCATTTGGTTCTTCAAAACAGCAGCAAGGTTGAAATACAGCAGCAAAAAAGTTACAACAACTGTTTAATGAATGAATTTATCTGCATCTTTTCATCATCTATTACGACCCACAGCAGACGTGCTTCAAGGTTCGTAATCTCCACTCAAATCTCCATGCTCAGTAAAACAGTCACCTTAAACACACAGGCTGCTATTTTCGAAGCAGTCTCATGGTATAGCGCACCATTGGCTTTCCAGAGAAGAAAACGTGTTCGACTGTGGATAATGGAAGTTACCGTAAAATAGAATAAAACACGTTTTTCCCACAAAGTGCAACAGTCAAGTGTGCGGTCTCACAAGATGTCATTTTGAGCCGGTGATGATGGTGGTGACTGTGGATGGCCGCGCTTGTCGCTCAGGCGTTCCCGTCCTTGAGGAAGAGTTTGCCGCTTGCATGGACGAACCTAGACAAAGATAACACCCTCTTCAAGGGCTGTTCGACAACACGACATAATACAACACAAAGCACATCACTGATGATGAGTAACTCGACATGGTCAACAAAAGTCGTGTCAGCACAACTATTTGTCAATTTCAGCTCAAAGGCCCCAATATACTTGAAGAACGAACTGGTTTGACGCCCAAATTTTCAATCGAAAGTTGCTAAAGCCTGCTCAAAACGTCGCTACATACAGTATCGCTAGCCATCGTCATGCACCAATTTTTTTCTCCTAATCATACTGAATTTGATACACTGCCCACACCCCAAAAAAGTCGCTGTTTGACTTTAAATAGACTAACGAGTCAATGATTGGATCATTATGGCAGTGATTATTATGTTTTTATCATGTTGTATGTTTGGCAAAAGTTCTTCTAACCCTAACCTTTGTCAAACCCTGACCAAAAATGTATGCACCTCTTGATGGAAATAATGTCAAAACATTTATTTCCATCAAGAGGCGCATCATTTTTTTGCCAGAGTCCAGCACTCTTTAAAGTCTCTGCCAGCACATCCCAAAGACTTTCAATGAATTTAAGGAAAGGACTCAATTGAGAGGCCAATTCATGTGTGAAAATGATTCATCATACTCCCTGCCAACCATTGTTTCACATTCTGAGCCCGATGAATCTTGACATTGTCATCCTGGAATATGGACATGATGTGTCTTCCTACAAGGTTGTTTAAGAAATGAAAAGCTACACACTCCATCAATGAGGGTTAGAAGAACTGTTGCCTATAACACGCTAGAAATATAATAATCACTGCAATAATGATCCAATTGTTGACTCTTAAGCATGTGAGTGATTCTAGAATTGGAGAAACATTTTGCATTTTAAACAAAATCAGGCCAAAACTAAGCTAGTTCCAGTAAAGTTAGCTCTGGTTGGTAAACACCTTCAAACTACCGTTGGTCCGTGGTGATGAATTAATAGGTAGGTGTGGTTCTGAGGCGCCGCCTACTTTTGTATGTCAGACACAAGTAAAAACATGAGCTAGAGAGCTGCTTTAAAGTAGAAATTGGTTCTTTTAATTAATAATTCTGTTTTTCACAGTTTTCATGTTTAATAGTGTAAAGCTGCTCGCTTTAAAGCAATCTATTGTATAAAGTGCTATATAAATAATTGTAACTTGATTGGAGTGCAGTGCTTTCTTAACTGCTGTTTTTGCACTGCTGAAATTTTTGTTGAGTGTTTATTTTTTTATTGAGTGGAAAGCGCACAGCACATATTCCTATCTAAACGTCGCTCTCATTAGTGTGGGCAACGTCAGATGTTTGCTAACAGCATATCGTTGCAAGGATATTTCTGACTTCTTTTTACCCCTTAGTGAAGCACGAAAAAAACTTCACTGTGAATATATCGGAGCCTTAAAGCATTGAAGTAAAAACTTACAGTCATTGCGGTGGACTGAAGAAACATCAACCGACTGACTCTTCCCTGGCATGGATGTTGGATTCTGCCTTCTGTGTTGAGAGGAATCCATACTGCTGCCAAGCTGAAGCCGCCTCATATGTCTGATCACTGCAGTAGCATTAAACGCTTGCTGTGAGGAGAGAAGAATTCAGAGCATGAAAATTTAAATCCCAAGTTAAATAGAACACTCGTCAATCAATATGGGTTTTACAATGAATGATCCCAAAGGGCGAAAGGAAGTGGAGGAGGAAAGGAAGTGGTCACTTACTCGCCATTTTGCTTTCGCAAAGTTTTTCTTCATCTGTCGGCTGACTGATTCGTGGATGTTCTTACAGAGCGCAGTATCACCAGCTATCCTGAAATCAGATTAGACAGATGCTTAATTTTTTGTGGAAACCATGATATTTTGTTTCTTTCTTTGATGAATATAGCATTCAAAAGAATAGCATTTATTTTAAACATTATAAAAGTATTTACTATCACTTTTGATCAATTTAATGCATCCATAAATTATTGCAAATAATTATTGATGTAAAAAACTCTTTCACTCCGAACTTTTGAATTATACATCCGGAAAGAATTCACAGCGCTTCACTTTTCCACAATTTGTTACGTTTCAGCCTTATTCCAAAATTGATTCAATTCATTATTTTCCTCCTCAATTCTACAAGCAATACCTCATAATGACAGCATAAAAGAAGTTTATTTGAAATCTTTGCAAATTTATTAAACATAAAAAACGCCACAAATCACATGATGTATTCACAGCCTTTGCCATGACACTCAATATTGAGCGCAAGTGCATCCTGTTTCCACTGATTGTCCTTGAGATGTTTCTACAACTTGACTGGAGTCCACCCTGTGGTAAATTCAATTGATTGGACATGATTTGGAAATGCACACACCTTTCTTTATAAGGTCCCACAGTTAACAGTGCATATCAGAGCACAAACCAAGCAATGAAGTCCAAGGAATTGTCTGTAGACCTCAGAGATAGGACTCTATCAAGGCACAGATCTGGGGAAGGGTACAGAAAAATGTCTGCAGCATTGAAGGTCCCAATGTGCGCAGTGGCCTCCATCATCCGTAAATGGAAGAAGTTTGGAACCCTAGGACTCTTCCTAGAACTGCCACCTGGCCAAACTGAGTGATCGTAGGAGAAAGGCCTTAGTCAGGGAGGTGACCAAAAACCTAAAGGTCACTCTGACAGAACTCATTTCTCTTTAGAGAGAAGAGAACCTTCTAGAAGAACAACCACCTCTGCAGCACTCCACCAATCAGGTCTGTATGGTAGAGTGGTCAGACGGAAGCCACTCCTCAGAGAAAGGCCGTCTGGAGTTGCCAAATGGCACCCGAAGGACTCTGAGACCACGAGAAATAAAATGATCTGGTCTGATGAAACAAAGATTGAACTCTTTGGCCTGAATGGCAAGTGTTATGTCTGGAGGAAACCAGGCACCAGTCATCACCTGGCCGATACCATCTCTACAGTTAAGCATGGTGGTGGCAGCATCATGATGTGGGGATCACTAGATTTTTCACTAGTCAGGATCGAGGGAAAGATGAATGCAGCAATGTACAGAGACATCCTTAATAAAAAGCCTGCTCCAGACCTCTGGAGACCCTGAGACTGACCACACAGCCAAGATAACAAAGGAGTGGCTACAGGACTACTCTGTTAATGTCCTTGAGTGGCCCAGCCAGAGCCCAGACTTGAACCCGATTGAACATCTCTGGAGAGATGCAAAGATAAATTCTTATATAACTTCTTTCATATTGTCATTATGAGGTATTGTTTATAGAATTAAGGGACAAATTATTAATTTAATACATTTTGGAATAAGGCTGTATAAAATTTGGAATAAGGTTGGAAAAAGTGAAGCGCTGTGAATACTTTCTTGATGCACTGTGTAGCACAATATCTTGCATAAAAGCCTATACTATTACACTATTAATTGTTTTTGCATTGTGACATTATTTACATGACACTTAAGCACATTTTCCCCAGTTTCCCTCATTACTTTAATGCATATAAATATTATATTAAATTGCATTATATTGTATTATATTATATTATATTTAGAGTATTTTTGCATCATGGTGTATATGTGTAATTATTTTTTCTGATTGTATTGAATAATGCAAATTACACACTTAAAAGTAAAACATTTGAACACATTAATGAGCATTACAGAGGCAGGGAAATATTCTTAATGTTATTAATACACTGTGTGAGATTCACTCTTAAACCTGCAGCAACTAACTTAACATCAGAACACAGCAAACACAATCATGATCGCTCACCATGGATGCAGAAGAGCCTCATCACAAGTTAACCTCTTTTCTGGATCTTTCTGCATCAGGTTACTAATGAAGTCTTTAGCTATAAAACAACACAAATGTGAAGAAAAAAAACCCTGAATCAGTTACACAAGGGCGCAGTTCTAATTGTGAAAAAATGACACCCTCCTACACTTCCCCAGACACCAGGGAACAGCTTGTGGTGTGGGTGTCGAGTTGTTATTTTCAAATGAAGCTGAATCGCCTAGCGCCAGATAATGCTTTTCAACTGCTGATTTATATTTGGCTGCAATACCTCAGTGTTACTTTCGAAAAAACCCTTATTAAAGTGTTGCTCATGAAAAAAAAAAAAAAAAGTCGTGACTGTCAGTGACAAATAAATACAAGTAACCTAAGTCATCCTCGATGATGGCGTTTCAGTGGGTGGAAGAGACAAAAGGAGGTGAAGAAGGGTGTCATTTTCTACAACAACAAAAGCTTGAACCTGATACAAATAATTATAGAGTTTATGTCATTAACTATAATATAAGATTCACTTAACACTTACCCGAATCAGAAATGTCGTCCCAGTACGGGGAATCAAACTCGTATTCTGCCCTCAGTATTTGCTCAAACAGTTTGGAGTCATTCTCGTCGTAAAACGGAGGGTATCCACACAACCTGAGGAGGTAGAGGATTTTAAAAGTGGTCAGTATTTTAACCTAAAGACCCCTTTCAAAATAATGAATGTAACATTGGTTGGGAAAGCAGCCGTGCATTTCATTTGGGGGAAGGGGGTACTCACAAGATGTAAGCAATAACTCCGATAGACCAGCAGTCCACGGCTTTGCTGTAAGGCTTCTGTGCTAATACCTCTGGAGCTATTAAATGTATTAAACGACAGATAAAATTAACGAAATTATACAATTACTAAAGTGTCAAAATGAGTGCTGTCAAATCGTGTCAAATCGTTAAATCATTATTAATCACACCTAACATAAACGTTTTTATTCATATAATATATGCGTGAATATATATACTTATATTTATATACTTATATTTATATAGAGACCCATAGCCTGACAAGCCAGACCCACATCAAGATGTTTGGTCTGGAAACTCACCATAGACAGGGCTCAATACGAGGGGCGGGATAAACGGTTGTCTATCAAACTCCCTCTGCACGTGATAGGATAGCGCTACAACCAACCAGAGCAACGAAGGTGAAACAGAGCTCGCTGACTGATTAAACATTCGCCGTATCCGGTCGGCTAAACTACGAACACATCTCTTTTTAATAATGACTTCAGTGCCGCTCTTTGTTCTTTTCTCAGAGAAAAGCTTAACTCCAAGTCTTCCAGAGTTGCGGTCAAAGCTGATTCGAAAGACCGCCGCCGTTCGCCAGTTTCTGTGTTAACTAGAAGCACGCTTTTGTTCTCAAAGCTGATGTGTTACAAGCAGGAAAAATGGGCGAGAGTAAGGATGTGAGCGAATTTGACAAGGGCCAAATTGTGAAGGCTAGGCGGCTGGGTCAGAGCATCTCCAAAACTGCAGCTCTTGTGGGGTGTTCCCGGCCTGCAGTGGTCAGGATCTATAAAAAGTGCTCCAAGGAAGGAACAGTGGAGAACCAGCGACAGGGTCATGGACGGCCGAGGCTCATTGATGCACTTGGGGAGCGAATGCTGGTCCGTGTGGTCTGATCAAACAGATGAGCTACTGGAGCTCAAATAGCTCAAAAAGTTAATGCTGGTTCTGATAGAAAGGTGTCAGAATACACAGTGCATCAGTTTGTTGTGTATGGGGCTGCAGAGCCGCTGACCAGTCAGGGTGCCCATGCTGACCCCTGTCCACAGGCAAAAATGCCAACAGTGGGCACGTGAACATCAAATGCGAATCGATTAATCTGGATTAATCAATTTGACAGCACTAGTAAAAAATGTTTTAAAGGATCGTTCACCCAAAAATAAATGTGATCTTAATTTACTCACTCATGTCATTCCAAAACAGTATGTTTTCTAATTAGCTGTTTTTTACCACTTTTAAATATGTACAATTTGCATAGATATAGTTCAAAATGTCAACCAGCAGCATATGGATTTGAAACACATTAAGGTGAGTAAATAATGACCAAATTTGATTCTTGGAAGTACACTGTAAAAAAAAGAAAAGACAAAGACAAACCTTTTCCACACAGGTAAAAAATAATAGTTGGTTTCATGCAAAACACCATCATGGCAACACGATGACACTAAAATAATTCACTAAACATTTATTTAACAACATAAGATGCAACATAAACCCTACTGTACATAACTGATAAAGAAGAAACTGTTATTTCAATAAAAAACATGAAATGTGAAGTGTCCTGTTGAGATTTGTGGGAATATTAATTTATGGTTTTATATTTTAAGATTACTTTTTGTACTTCCAAAAACTCCAATGCTACTGTAAAAATACATGAAACGCCCCATTAGATCTACTACAGTTTTTTCCTCGCATTACCCAATGAACAGGCTTTCCGTACTGTCTTTTATCATTAAAATTATGAAAATTATTTAAAATTTATTCAGATTCAGTGCAGATTCAGATAGATATTTAGTGGATTGACAGTCCTACCCACATATCCTGGCGTCCCACAGGCTGTGGACATGATGTCATTGGCTGCGCCCTCCATCTTGGACAGGCCAAAATCACTTATCATAATCTTGGATTCTTCATGTGGGTTATAATAGAGCAGATTCTCTGGCTGTCAGGAGACGAAAGAGAGGGCGATTAGGTTAAAAAGTCACAGAGAGTTATTTACACTGTACTTGTTTCCACTGAAGTGGGGTGACCTTTCACGTCTTATGTTCCCGCTTCCTATAATGAAACTGTACGTCTATGTACATCGATTTGTTTTGGTGTGAAGGAAATCTGTCAAGGGAAATCATCACCTTCAGGTCCCGGTGGACTATCCCCAGCGAATGGAGGTAGTTAACGGCATCCAGAACTTGTTTGATTAACGCGCTGGCATCCTGCTCCGTGTAGAAGCCCCTCTCCACAATACGGTCAAACAACTCCCCACCGGACACACTGAAAAAATACAATTATTAGTTATCATTCAGAAAAGTCAAACTTACATGGTATGTACAATAATCAATACTAGTGTTTAAACGTTTGGGGTCAGTAAGAAATTTTAATGTTTTTAAAAGAAGTCTCTTATGCTTACAAATTCAGAATTTATTTGATCAGAAACAGAAAAAACTTATCACAATTTAAAATAACTGTTTTCTATTGAATATCTAAAATAATAAAATAATTATTTAAAATAATACTAAAAAAAAAACTAAAATATGAAAAATAAATAAAATTTGTGTTAAGCTAGAGATTCTATACTGTTCAATAAAATGAAACGATTTCAAACAGCAGCAGCAGCAGGTTTGGACACAATTCAGAATGAGAACTGGCTCCCTCTCAAGTCATGAGCTTGATGCGCCACAGGATGTTGAATTGGAATGTGAATCGGAATGACAGGAAGAGAAATTTTTTGGATTGCAACTAAAAGAAATGCACCAGTCGCACAAAAGATATAGGCAAGAGCAGATTACTTCTTAAGTTTTCCATCTTGCAAACTTGCTTCACATTGTTTGGCTCCATTTCAAAGACTTTGTAGACTTAATTATGCACAAACTGAAATAGCAAACAGATTTTACTTACAGTTGCATAATAAGATATAAA
Source organism: Pseudorasbora parva (assembly GCF_024679245.1). Classification (NCBI taxonomy): domain Eukaryota; kingdom Metazoa; phylum Chordata; class Actinopteri; order Cypriniformes; family Gobionidae; genus Pseudorasbora; species Pseudorasbora parva. The sequence goes on along the minus strand of NC_090196.1, from coordinate 26,969,762 downwards.
TGACTGGGGCTCTCGTAAATGTCTTCCAGTGCCACAATGTTCTCATGCTTGATCCTGAAAAGAACAAAATATTTGATCAGTTGCAATCAACCAGAGGCGTTCTTGGGTGGATTATGAAGTCTTTGTTTTGGATGGCTGATGTTGGTTCCCATTACATGTTCCCGTACATATGATCTGGGTTGATATATTGAGCTTTTCTATGCATGCAGACAATGAAAAAAAAAAAAAAAAAACATATTTAAGTTGCTAACAGGTTGCTAAACAACTGAAGTGCAATGCATCCATTATTTATTTCTGTGATGGCAAAGCAGAATTTTCAGCATTACTCAAATTTTCACGTTCGCATGATAAAAATAAATCAATAAAATAAATACAATAACAATGATAAAAATAATAATACATATTTGAACATATTTTAAATTTGTAACGCTTTTTTTACATTCTCCTTCAGGTTTACATTCTCTTTTGGCTTGTGCAGTCTTCACACACACACACACACACACACACACACACACACACACACACACACACACACACACACACACACACACACACACACACACACACACACACACACACACACACACACACACACACGTTGGTCTATGTGGTTTACAGGGACTCTCCATAGGCGTAATGGTTTTTATACTGTACAAACCATATTTTCTATCCCCTTACACTGCCCCTACCCCTAAACCTACCCATCACAGGAAACATTCTGCATTTTTACTTTCTCAAAAAAACATCATTTAGTATGTTTTTAAGGCCGTTTGAATTATGAGGACATTTGATATGTCCTCATAAACCACATTTATAGTGTAATACCAGTGTAATACCCATGTAGTATACAAATTTGTGTCCTCATAAACCACATAAACAGGCTCTCTCACACACACACACACACACACACACACACACACACACACACACACACACACACACACACAAACAAACAAACACACACACACACACACACACACACACACACACACACACAGAGAGAGAAAGACGAGCGCATCAATCTATATCGCGTAATGCCTGCGAAGAGAGGTCTCTCCGGTGAAATAAAACTAAATGCACACACACAAATGCACACAAAATGCAATGTGTCCATGCTCTTAACATACAATCATTGATGAACATTTTAATGAAGAAGAAAACTATATGAGAGCGGATTAGAACTAGAATCATTTGAGACGATTTACTCATCTATTAGCATATGTTCTGAGGAACTCAAATATAAACAGCAGATGTACGTATTTATTCACTCATGCGAATAATCTCGGGACTAATAATATATTTGACTAGCCTGGATGCCAGCCGAACTTAGCCCCGCCCACAATATTTTTAGGTCGGGAAGTTCGGTCTGGCCTCGCTCCATAGAGGAGTAATTATCCCCGAACAGAAACTGTTCGGACCAATGAAATCATCAAGGCGGGCTTCAGACGATGACGGACAGATGATCACCAGTAACGTAATCATGCACGTCATCAAAGGGGCTTGGATTATATTTGTTCAAATCTTAAACGGAGAGCTTGTTTGTATCTGCATTCACCTTCACAATTTCTCTAAGAAATTATGATAATGTTGGGTAAGTACTCTGTGTATCATTAAATTATTTAATTTTTTTACAACACCGGCAAAGATTGTGTATTCCAGCCTGATTCCAGCGCGCATGCAGACAGGGTTGCCAAGTTTGTACAACAAAACCCGCCAACTACTAGCCCTAAACAATAGCTTCCCGGGGGGGTTCTCCGGGAAAAGAATGTGTGTTATTTTGGCAAGGTTGCCTGCTAAAATTCGCACTCATGGGTCTCCATAATAGTCGCTTCATCCCGCGGACACAGAGAACAACCTGCGGAGAAAACGCGGACTTGGCAACACAGTACAATTGAGTTCTGTTGACATTTGACAATGCGTCGCTCCGTTGCTCTGATTGGTTGTTGGTCTATCCAATTGATGTCTTTCCTGGTTGGGTTGAAACACGCCTCATAATCACAGCCCAATGGAGCAGTTTCAGACTCATATTCTGACTAGAATTCAGTATGACCACGTCAGGCTAATATTTGACGCAAATTAATGCAAATATTGTTTGCAAATATTCCCAAATAGATGATTTCCCAACTAGAATTAGACCTAGAATTTGGTTCACTGTTTTGTTTGACCTGGTTATGGCCATAACCATAATTATTTTAAAAATAAAAATGATTATCTATTATTTTTAAATAAAAATAAAAACATTTAATATTTCAGTATTACATAATTATTTCAATTCTATAGGCTATATTTAAATTAATTAAAAAAAACGAGTAGGCAAGAGAAGCCTATATGAACCATTCATGTTCAGAAGAAACATTCAACTGTTCATAATAAAGATTGAGAATGGATCAGTTTTTTTTGTGGAATACTTGATGCGGCCCAGCCTGACCCAGAGACTACCTCCAGCGGCCCCATGTAAAAATGTAACAAAAGACCCCTGGTGTAGTGCTTTAGGCAGAATACAAAAGGGACAATGTAATAAAAATCAATTAATAAAACATAAAATACATTTTAAAATGTGTTGCTTTTTAGACAACCTACAGAGGGACAGAATAATACAATAAAATAAAAAATAAAATAAAAATGTAGTGCTTTAGACAGCTTACAATGGGACAAATATGCCAGTCTTAAACTGCCGGTTTGCTGCATTTCTCATCATTATCAATGTTGAAAACAGTTGTGCTGCTCCTTTTTTGTGGAAACTGTGATACATTATTTTTCAAAGTTCAAAAGTACAGCAGTTATTTGAAAATAGGAATCTTTAGTAACCTTGTATAAATGTCTTTATTGTCACTTTCGATCAAATGAATGCATCCTTGCAGTCAGTAGAATGATTGTCTGACCACTGTGTGCGGCTGCATCCATAATCCAGCTGCACGCTGCAGCGTTTTTACTCGCCTGCTTGCCTGAACGCCTTTTTACCATGACAACCGCGGACCTGTGCTCGGCCTCAACGTGCGGTGAATAGCGAGGTCTGCGGCGGAGGCCACATGAATCATTTCTACGGCCTTTAAAACGCTCGCGATGCTTTTGAAAGGGACAGGTAGGAGTCAGTAAAGGTAGGAGGCTGTGAGGGGCGTGCCGTAACGGCTGAGTCATCTCCCGCTCGGAGGAGAAATGCTGAAACTCCCACTAACCGCTTCCTTTGAACTTCAGGTTTTTTTGTAGTGGCTAGGGGAACTTGTGTGAAGCATGTAATGGGTGTTGGGTTTGTTATTTTAAGCCCTTTCTGGTAGCTTTTAGAATACTTACTTCCTCAGCACTGCAATCTCGTTTTCTATTCCACTCTCTTTTCCTCTTAGTGCTTTTTTAGGGATGCATTTCACGGCGTACATATCTCCTGTGGCCTTCTCTTGGGCCAGGACCACCTCAGAAAACGCTCCACTGGAAAGAGCACAGAAGAAAAGAGAATAATAAAAATGCGGCTGGAAATTTTGGAAATACAAAAAGAGGACAGAGACAAAATATGGTGAATGAAAGCTTAGCAGCACACAGTGGGGTCCAATAGTCTGAAAGCAGAATAAAAAAATAAATAAAAAAATAAAACCAAATAATAAAACAAATATAGTAGAGATTTAGACAGGCTCATACAAAGGAAAAGAATAATAATTTAAATTGATATAAAATAACATAGTGCTATTTTATATCAATTTAAGTGCTATATAGAGAACATACAGAGGGAACAAAAAGAATAAAATAAAATAAAACAGTTGTCTACAGCTCTTCAAATAAACAAACAAACAAACAAATAAACAAATAAAATGCTTCATAAATAAATAAATCATTCAGATAATAAATAAATAAATAAATAAATAAATAAATCCTTTAAAAATAAATAAAAACAATAAAATCCTTCAAATAATAAATAAATAAAATGCTTCATAAATAAATAAATCATTCAGATAATAAATAAATAAATAAATAAATAAATAAATAAATCCTTTAAAAATAAATAAACAATAAAATCCTTCAAATAATAAATAAACAAAATCCTTCAAATAATAAACAAACAAACAAATAAATAAATACAGTTATAGCGCTTTAGACAGCCTACAAAAGAGCAAAAACATAAAATAATAAAATAAAACATTAGTGATTTAAATAGCCTACAAAGGGACAGAAACATCAAATAATAATAATATAATAATAAAATATTTACGAAAATTTTGATTTGCCCATTTTATGAGCATTTCAAATTGCAAGGACCACTTCAAATGTTTCACTATGTTTGTACATTTTCCAAAAATTGATGCTCAAAAGCATAGCCAAACCCACACAAACACATTCATGTCTCGGATTCTTCAGGGATGTTGTATCATATGCACTATGTGTAATCAGTTGGCCATTGTGGCTTATAGCTAAGCCTTTATTGGTCACTGAAAATCCTCTTTAATCCTTTAGCACACACACACACACACCGACAGACATTTACAAACACCGACACGAGCGTTCGCGGCAATTCTGAAAGCTTGGAACAAAAGGCCGTTCCTAAACCTTTTGATCAAAATATAGGGCTTGGTGCTTTGCCAAAACAAATCATTTGTCATCTGTTTCTTAAACTGTAAAATTCAACTCTCATCTGCAATTGAAACGCAAGCCCTTTAGGAGGCTAGAAATGTAGTGACTCATTGGCCGAGCGCCCAGCAGGTTGAGTACTTGTGTAAGCTATGTGTTCATATGAGCGTGTGAGATTGCAGTGGGCGCAGCATTCATCTCTGCAAAGGATTAAACTGGAGAAAAAACAACAGCCACAACAGTGTGTCAGCCACACACTAGAGTGCATTAAACAGATCAGACTAACACATATGTAATTCAGACACCTTTTACACGGCAACATTAATGGTGTTTTCCGGTGCAAAAGTCATTGACAATGTGCTAGAGTTTTATGGATGGTTGCTAGAACGTTGATAGGCGGTTGTAAAGACGTTCAGAGTGGATGTAAGTGAACTGCTTTGTGGTTGCTAGGGAGTTATGAGTGGTTGCTAGGTGTTTGCTTACTGGGGCCAAGTCAGAACACAGCAAATCTGTCAGCGCAAACTCTAAACAAAAAACGAAACAAAACAAAGAACTAAATTTAGGGGAGTCAACCAGCAAGAAAAAAACAAAAACAATGCAACAACAAAAAAGAGAAGTAAATAAATAAATAAATAAATAATAAATACAACTTAAAATCACAACGCTTAAACTCATATGATAAAATAAAAAATAAAAAAATGTAATAAACAAATAGCAATGATTTAGATGTTTAGAAAAATAAAATCATAAAATAAAATAAAAATTAATAAATAATGTAACAAACTAATAAAGAAAATAAATAAAATAAAAACATTATTTAAAAAAAATTATAAACAAATAAAATAATTAAAAATAGCAATGCTTTACAGTCCACAAAGGGAAAAAAAATCATAAAATAAAATATAATAAAAAAAATTATTAAAAAATGTATAAAATAGAAAATAAAATAAATAAGAATAGTAGTGCTTTGGACAGCCAACCAAGGGAAAAATCATAAAATAAACAAATAATATAAAATAAATAAAAATCACAACGCTTTAGATAATTTACAAATGGAAAAAAAAAATCATATCATTAAATAAATAAAATAAAATAAAATATGAAATGAAATAAAATAAAAAGTAAAAGAAACATGTTTTTATAAATAAATAAAAATAGCAATACTTTAGATGTTTAGAAAAAAACATAAAATAAAAAATCTATAAATAATGTAATAAACCAACACAATAAATAAAATGAAACATAAAATAAATAAAATACTAAATTATTTTTAAAAATGTTTATAAACAAATAAAATAAACAAAAATAGCACTGCTTTAGACAGTCTACAAAGGGGGAAAAATAAACAAAATAAAACATTTATTAAAAAAATTATAAAATAGAAAATAAAATAAATAAGATTAGTAGTGCTTTAGACAGCCAACAAAGGGGGAAAACAAGTTGAAATAAAGTAAAATAATATTTTAAATAATCTTATCAAATAAAGAAATATATTGTTTTATACATGGGGAAAAAAAGAATCATTTCTATAATTCTGGTGATTCAATTTAACAAACAGCACACCAAATATAAATCACGGGGATTCAACTAAAAAACAACAACCAAAAGAGCATGATTCAGGTGATCGATATCCATCTGATGGAGAATGTAATAGAGTAGCTGATTCCGTTTTGGCCATCAATCTAAAAAGCAGGAGTCAGTTAACCAACCAGCAGCAGAGGAAATCATCACAGCTAGGAAGTGTAAGTTTACAAACTCAAGGCAGCTACATGACGTGTGTCACAGCTTGAGGTGAAGACAAAGAAAGCAGGACCGTTAACCCACATCCACTGACCTTTATGTGCTTTGTGTTCCTTGTTGTGCACCTGTAAAGTCTATTGTGCAGTTAAGCTTGTCAGAGTCAAAGCTGACAGTTATTCTCTGGAAAGCATTTGTGTACCCATTACACCCCTCATTTGCATAGCATGAGGTCAACAAAGAACCAGTGATCATATATCATGACTATGTGGTCCATGACCTCAATGCTTTGCGGTAATGCTGAATTTCTCATGTAAATGTCAGAGTTTCATAAGTCTATATATGTGGGTGTAGTTACTTATATGGGATGTAAGAGAAAGTCAATTCAAAATAATATAGGACATTTTTTACTATAACTCCGATTGTATTTGTCTGAAAGAAGAATGTCATATACACCTAGAATAACTTGAGGGTGAGTAAATTATGGCCTTATTTTCGTTTTTATCCTTTTAAGATGATGATGTCAAGTCATGTCAACTTTATTTATATAGTGCTTTTTACAATGCCGATTGTTTCAAAAGCAGCCACATGCATAAATCAACATGCACCGATGCTACATTTTTAATATGTTGTAATCATTATGTTTACAACTTGCAATATTTACGTCTGCCTAAAAGTTATTACATGATGCAATGATTTGAACTGCGGACTTGGCAACACAGTGCAGTTGAACTCTGTTGACATTTGACAATGCGTCGCTTCGTTGCTCTGATTGGTTGTAGGTGTATCCAATTGCTGTCTTTCCTGGTTGGGTTGAAACACGCCCCATAATCACTTCCCAATGGAGCAGTCTCAGACTCATATTCTTGCAAGTAATATGCAAGTGCTATACAAATAAATGTGAACTGTATTTTATCAATGCCATACTGAACGTAAGCGACCTCAGGTAAATTCAGGAAAACTGACACCTCCACTCAGAAGTTAACAGGATTAACACGGGATTAATCTAAAATTAACGGATTACTTAACACTTACACTGATTGTATTTTCGCATTTAGAAAACGGTACAGATGGAGTTTGAACAATAGGGAGATTCATTATGTGAAGGAAAGTCTGAGCTATTTCTGACAATGCTGCATTGTGCATTGTGTCGTTAGTTCACCCAAAAATGAAATGTATGTCATTAATGACTCCCCCTAATGTTGTTCCACACCCGCAAGACCTCCGTTCATCTTCAGAACACAGTTAAAGATATTTTATATTTAGTCCGAGAGCGTATCTACAGTCTTGTTCAAAATAATAGCAGTACAATGTGACTAACCAGAATAATCAAAGTTTTTCGTATATTTTTTATTGCTACGTGGCAAACAAGTTACCAGTAGGTTCAGTAGATTGTCAGAAAAGAAACAAGACCCAGCATTCATGATATGCACGCTCTTAAGGCTGTGCAATTGGGCAATTAGTTGAATTAGTTGAAAGGGGTGTGTTCAAAAAAATAGTAGTGTCTACTTTTGACTGTACAAACTCAAAACTATTTTGTACAAACATTTTTTTTCTTCTGGGATTTAGCAATCCTGTGAATCACTAAACTAATATTTAGTTGTATGACCACAGTTTTTTAAAACTGCTTGACATCTGTGTGGCATGGAGTCAACCAACTTGTGGCACCTCTCAGCTGTTATTCCACTCCATGATTCTTTAACAACATTCCACAATTCATTCACATTTCTTGGTTTTGCTTCAGAAACAGCACTTTTGATATCACCCCACAAGTTCTCAATTGGATTAAGGTCTGGAGATTGGGCTGTCCACTCCATAACATTAATTTTGTTGGTTTGGAACCAAGACTTTGCCCGTTTACTAGTGTGTTTTGGGTCATTGTCTTGTTGAAACAACCGTTTCAAGGGCATGTCCTCTTCAGCATAGGGCAACATGACCTCTTCAAGTATTTTAACATATGCAAACTGATCCATGATCCCTGGTATGCGATAAATAGGCCCAACACCATAGTAGGAGAAACATGCCCATATCATGATGCTTGCACCTCCATGCTTCACTGTCTTCACTGTGTACTGTGGCTTGAATTCAGAGTTTGGGGGTCGTCTCACAAACTGCCTGTGGCTCTTGGACCCAAAAAGAACAATTTTACTCTCATCAGTCCACAAAATGTTCCTCCATTTCTCTTTAGGCCAGTTGATGTGTTCTTTGGCAAATTGTAACCTCTTCTGCACATGCCTTTTTTTTTAACAGAGGGACTTTGCGGGGGATTCTTGAAAATAGATTAGCTTCACACAGACGTCTTCTAACTGTCACAGTACTTACAGGTAACTCCAGACTGTCTTTGATCATCCTGGAGGTGATCATTGGCTGAGCCTTTGCCATTCTGGTTATTCTTCTATCCATTTTGATGGTTGTCTTCCGTTTTCTTCCACGTCTCTCTGGTTTTGCTCTCCATTTTAAGGCATTGGAGATCATTTTAGCTGAACAGCCTATCATTTTTTGCACCTCTTTATAGGTTTTCCCCTCTCTAATCAACTTTTTAATCAAAGTACGCTGTTCTTCTGAACAATGTCTTGAACGACCCATTTTCCTCAGCTTTCAAATGCATGTTCAACAAGTGTTGGCTTCATCCTTAAATAGGGGCCACCTGATTCACACCTGTTTCTTCACAAAATTGATGACCTCAGTGATTGAATGCCACACTGCTATTTTTTTGAACACACCCCTTTCAACTAATTCAACTAATTGCCCAATTGCACAGCCTTAAGAGCGTGCATATCATGAATGCTGGGTCTCATTTGTTTTCTGAGAATCTACTGAACCTACTGGTAACTTGTTTGCCACGTAGCAATAAAAAAATATACGAAAAACCTTGATTATTCTGGTTAGTCACATTGTACTGCTATTATTTTGAACAAGACTGTAAGTGTATACACACTACTGTCCATGTCCAGAAAGGGAATAAAAACATCATCAGAGTAGTCCATATGTGACATCAGTGGGTTAATCTTCTCTTCCGATTTGGTTTCCAATCCTCAAATAAAGATTCAAACGGTCATGAATCAGCGGATTGATTCATGATTCGGATCGTGTGTCAAAGTGCCAAACTGCTGAAATCACGTGACACTGGCAATCCGAATCATGAATCAATCTGTTGATTCACAACCGTTTGAATCTTTATTTGAGGATTGAAAACCAAACCAAAGAAAAGACAATGCTGGATAAAGTTGTAGTTTTTGTTATTTTTGGACCAGAATGTATTTTCGATGCTTCAAGATACTCTAACTAACTAACTGATGTCACATATGGACTACTTTGATGATGTTTTTATTCCCTTTCTGGACAAGGACTGTAGTGTGCATACACTTCCATACGCTCTCCGACTAAATCTAAAATATCTTAAACTGTGTTCTGAAGATGAACGGAGGTCTTACGGGTGTGGAACTACATTAGTGTGAGGAGTAAATGACATAAATTTAAATTCTGGGTGAACTAACCCTTTAAACTAAGGCTCTGTTTACACCTGGTATTTTGGTCGATCGGATCACAAGAGGACGGCGCTGAGTACAGGTGTAAACGGGGTCTAAAATGTTTTGAGCGTGTCAACTTTTTCCCACTTCCAGAGGTAGACGAAAACCCTTCAACTGGATTGCTTTCGTAGTGTAAAGGCTCAGGTGGTTGAATGCGTTTGAACAGCCATGAAAGACGCCTGCTCTTCGGCTACTGACCTGATGCGGAAACATTATGAGAAGCGCGCTAGCCAGACGGGATTTAAACTTTGTCGGCTGGAGACCCAAGTTTGGTTTTGAGGAGGAAAAAAGCTGCCCCCCCCCCCCCCCCCCCCCCACATACGTTTACAGGCCATATACCCTCCCCTTGAAGAAATCAGGACAGAAGAGGTTAAAAGTGGACAAAACGGATTAAAACACCAGGTGCAAATGGGAAAGCATCTTCCTCGTCTACCAAAACAACCAAAACGCATCTTAACACCTGTGTAAACAGGGTGTAAAATCAGCATGCTGAATTCTGCAGTTTCTAAGGATGAGTTCATTTTTTCTGTCCTGCTTTTGAAACGTCTGTGTGCTGCCTCTGAAAGCTGAGTCTGTAAAATCTTGTGTAAAGCGTATTAGGGAATCTGTTATGTCATCTTCAGGATGGGAAATCCTAGAGAGATAATCCAGGTAAAACGTGTTCTAGATTTATGCCTGTTCTTCATCGCATCAGCTTTAAACATCCATTGTCAAGTGGAATTCTATTTTTATATATTATTTATATATATATATATATATATATATATATATATATATATATATATATATATGCGCAATTTATTTAACATTTTCAAAACGGAAAATGACTTAAAACTATAGATGCACAATATATATCGGCCACATCCACCCACAGTGATATATGTTTATTTTTAATGTTATCATTATCGCCCTGATAAGAAAATTAAGCTAATATATTAAAGCTGATAAATGTATAACTGCATTTCTTTCATCTAAAAGACTTCAGATGCACACTGTTCGCCATGATGGCTTTGAATTGCTTGAAATATGATTGAAATCACTTCAAAAAGTTAAATACAGTTAAGTGCAACATACACAAGTCTTTCATATAAGAAACATAAAATACAATTATTTGAATTATGTGCTTGGGAAATGGCTTTTAAAGGAGCATTGTGTAGTATTTATTATCTATTGACAAAATACAATATAATATACATAACTATGTTTTCAGAGGAGCATTAAGACCTTCCACAATGTACTGTTATGTTTTTATTACCTAGAATGAGCCATTTCTGTCTACATACATGCTCAGAAAAAAGGTACAAAAGCGTTCACTGGGATGGTCCCTTCAAAAAGGTTCTAAAATGTACCATTTAGGTACTAATATCTACACTTGTGGTACCAATATTTACCTTTGAAAGACTAATATGCACTCTTTAGGTTCAAAGTTGTACCTTTTTTGTAAAGGTACCATGCCAGTGACAGCTTTTGTACTTTTTCTTCTGAGAGTGTACACCTCGGGTCCCCTTATAGTGAAATTGCCATTTTGCACCGCCATGTTTCTACAGTAGCCCTAAACGGACAAATTTCTCTACATAGCGCTAGCTACTCTCCTGCTGTCTCAGACGCCGACATTTTTGTCCTGTGTTGGACAGTGGGGTGAATGGTGGGCAGTTGCAATTCACAACCTCACCACTAGATGCCGCTAAAATGAACACAGTGCACCTTTAATGGCGAGACTTTTTATGTAAGTAGGCTCTCCAAAATTATATACAAATTTGGATTTAGATTTATCGGCTAATATATTGGTTATTGTTTTTCAAATATAAAGAATTATCAACTAGGGGCTGAACGACTTCCATTTTTTTAAAGTCAACATTTATGTGATGAAAGTCGAGTCGACGTCGACTATTCACTGATGACATTAATAAACAAATAACCATGAGCCTCGAGCTGAGCCTCGAACTCGGGTCTTCTTGTGCACAGGACAGCTATGGCATATGACACAGCGCTGCCCATGAGGTTATTGGTCCTACATAACAGCTTTTGTATCAGTTCTTTTGTCTTATGGTCGTTATATTTCTCACAGATTTCTGCTTGTTCTGAATAAGATACAGATAAAGTAGCACAATAAAGATATGAATGCATTTGTGGGTGATTGTGTGTGAATTAATTCTACCTGGCAGCGTCTCTCTACTAATAGTGAAGCTATGAGTTTTAGTTATCAAGAAATATATGCTAGAACATTTCAGTTTCTAAGCTATTTTATTGATAAATCACAGAACAGTGTTGACAATACATTCTGCGCTACTGAATGGTTGTGTGAGGCGCGCGCGATCTCCGCGTGATCAGGCTGTGTGTGTGTTGCAATGAAGCACGCAGTTTAGCGTGATGATTAACTTACGTGTACAATAAGCCTGCATTCTCCCGAGTAATTTTAAGTATCCAGATGGTATAATCAAACATGTCTTGTGGAGAGCTCACGGAGTATACATTTATTTGTCATTTTTAACTGTTCAAACATCAAAGCAGAGCCTGTGTCAGGAAATTGTTTATCCTGTTGCGCCCTCTATAGGCCAGCGACTAGTCGACGTCAAGCTTAAAGCGTCATGACAGAGCATTAAGGTCGACTAGTCGGTGCAACCTAGCCTAGAAATCTAGACGCACCCTAGCGGCAGCAAATTTAATCTGCCCGCAAGTGTCGTCTAGGAACTCTCAATACCCTTCTGAGCTGTATTCCTCACAATCTGGACGGGCCAATCACATCGTGTATAGAGTCGGCGGGCGGGGCCATAATGACCACGGCCGAGTTGCGTTTGCATGCTTCTGTTGTCTAGTAAACACAGAAACTGGCGAACGGCGGTCTTTCAAATCAGCTTTGAGCGCAACTCTGGAAGACTTGGAGTTAAGCTTTTCTCTGAGAAAAGAACAAAGAGCGGCACTGAAGTCATTCTTAAAAAGGGAAGATGTGTTCGGAGTTTAGCCGACCGGATACGGTGAATGTTTAATCTATCAACGAGCTCTGCTTCACCTTCGTTGCTCTGGTTGGTTGTAGCACTATCCTATCACGTGCAGAGGGAGTTTGAAAGACAACCGTTTATCCCGCCCCTCGGATTGAGCCCTGTCTATGGTGAGTTTCCAGACCAAACATCTTGATGTGGGTCTGGCTTGTCAGGCTAGGTGCAACCCCGAGTATCAACCAACATTTTCATAGGAGGTTGCTCCATACTAAAAAATCTGTATTATGCTGTCTGGCCAATAGTTGGTGATGTCGCTTCTGAATGCTTCAAATTTTTTAGAGATCCTGAAGACCTTGATTAGAAGGTTCTGGTGTGTTTGACTAAGGGTTCGTTTACACGACTATGATGTCCTAAAAACTGAATAATTTTTCTTTGCGTTTTTGACGTACAGATGACAACGGCGTCAAAACGATCCTGGTTCACACTAATCCTTGAAAACTAAACACTGTGTTATTCACACAAGGCCAATAGATGGCGATGCCACTTTGTAAAGAAACACTACAGGCCTCATGTGCATGACATTTTCACAAATTAGCATTTTTGTAGTTAAAACGGAAACAACAACGGTATCGTTTACAAAAAACTTGCACTTTGAAAAAAAGTTTGTCTTCAGGCGTGTTTCCAAAACGCTGCTGTTGTGCAAATCAATGGTCAAAATGCATTCAAAGTTTTCAGTTTTCATGTAGACGGCTTCTAAAATTGGAGCTGAACTCTCTCCAGGAGCAGATTTGACCTGTGGTTTAATTCATGCTGTTGATGATGAATTATGGTCATTACTTCATCATCATCATCATCATCATCATCACCATTAGAACGCAAGAGAAGAACACAAAGCACTGGAACACTGAAGAAATAACATCATCCATGCAACATTAGAACGACTTCAAAAGCTCTTCTGCTATGGTGTGTGGACAATACAATAAAAACATTCATAATCTAGACAAGCAGAGAGAGAGAGAGAGAGAGAGAGAGAGAGAGAGAGAGAGAGAGAGAGAGAGAGAGAGAGAGAGAGAGAGAGAGAGAAGAGAGAGAGAGAGAGAGAGACTTGAGAAACAGAAATAGAGGAAAGCCTGGATATGAGTCTTTCCCTTCTTCTCCACTCATATAATCCACAGTCAACACTTCAAAGCGTTGGGGTGGGGTGAGGTGCTGAACCTCAGATGACATGCAGTCAAACAGTCAGATTAAAACATGTGCACACACCACTGTGATTCCTGCTGTTGGACCGCTGAGATCTAACAGAGCAGCACAGCCTGGGACATGGAGGACGCTGTGAACTGTAAAACTATTGTAAATAACATGACTATTGGAGCTTCTATACAAATTAAACATTTATAGGTCGAGATCGGCCTGTTTACACCAAAGCCTCTAGTAAATCCTTTTGCAAGTCATTGAGTCTTTTGGTGTTCTATGGTTAAAAACTTATGTAATACATATCTCCAGCGGGTTACGATGTCTGTTCGTGACCCGACCGACCTCAGCTGACTTATACACACGTATAATGCTCACATTTTAGATGTTTGGAAAAGGCAGTGAAATAAAAAATAAGTTAAATAAAAAAATAATAAAATGAAAAACAAAAATAAAATAAAAATAAAATAATAAAACGAATTAAATAAAAATGTTTCAGTTATCATGTATGTCTGACCAATGTCAGCTCCGTTACATATTATCTTCAGATGTTCGGAAAAGCTAAAAAAAAAAAAAAAAAAAAAAAAATTAAAAAAAAAAATTAAATTTCATTTTTAAATTTTATTGTGTTATTATTTATGTCTAACCTGACCAACATCATCAGTTTTAAATAGGAAAATATTAAAAGTCTTTGGTCATTTTTTTGAGCGTGATGCTAATGGTCTAATCCGATTCAATGATGTATGCTAAGCTATGCTAAAAGTGCTCCCGCCAGATACAGAGATCGGCTGAATGGATTCAAAAACGGTAAAACTGTGTAACTCTAAGGAACTTGGAAAATAAGACTATTTTCAAAAAAAGTGGAGTGTTCCTATAAGGACAGATATTGCAATCGATTTCTAAAAAAAACGCTTCAGAAATGAAGCGTACTGGTAGTTAATTTTCAGTGGTGGTGAACGTGTCAGCTAAAGGACCATCACAGTTTAGGGGGGAGAAATAAAAAAACACAAATGGTAAAAAAATGAAAAAGGTTTCCTCTCTCTAAAGGACATAAAAATACCTGTCCCTGTTTTTGGTCCCTGCACACCATATAAATAGAAATCGCCTGGTCTATTTCAAGGCATTACATGGGGAAAGCCAGTTAACCTGTACTTCAATGCTGCTACAACAGAAAAGGAATCCAGAAACTGTCGTTAAAAAGCCATGTTGCCAGATGTGGAATAATGAAACAGACAGAAGAAGGTTTGCTCTGATAGAGCACACTACCAAGTAGGTTAAGTATGGATTTAAAGTGCATATTATGCATTGATACAGAACATAATACAGAGACCAAGGCATTATATTCTACATCTGTTTCAATGTACAACTGTTCATATTGGCATTTACTTATGTCTTATAGTGACAGGGTTGACAGTTGTATAGTTAATTTAGTCTTGCTCTCAAGGTCATGATACTAAATGATTATTAGAAAAAAAATATCGTATGCTGATGTTTCTAAAAAAAAAAAAAAATCATGGTGACAAGGCTGACTGAAAAACCCTACAAAATGTAAGACAGTGATACCCCCACACACGATTTACAATGGTAACAGGGTTGATTAATAATGTTATGTCTTATAATGGTATAATGACAGAAAGGCTTTCTGGTCCATTTTAATATCTTAATAATATTAATGTAGACTACTAGCTTTTATTTCCATATATTTACATACGTACATTGGCTTACACATAGCACTCACGAGGGACAAAAAAGGGGGGAAAAAACCTTTTCGTGATTCAGTGAGCCGTAAAAACAAGCTTTCACTTTTAAACCATTTAAAACCCAGTAAATATGTGTCTAATGGATGGTAAAGTAATTGAGAATATTTTTACAAATCAAACTTTGAGGACCAACACTGGAGGACTGATATTCAGATGTCAATGCCAAAGCATCATTCATACTCACGTCCCGAGGATTTCCTTAAACTCAAATATCTTCCTGATGTCATCCACTTGCTTTTTCCATGTTCCATTCACAGATTCCTCGCTTCCCCTGGCCATGGTGCTTCCAGGGAGAGCGCTGCCTCCGAATAACCTTCTTAACGCGTCAATCTTTCCAGCCTTACAGGAAACACAAAACACAGATAAAGACGCGAACGCGACTATCGGTCTCTGTGACTGACTGTCTGACCGACTTCAATCGTTGCTCGCATTCCGTTTCATGCCGCCCGGTACCGCCAACAGAACGAGGACTGACCGACGCACAGCGACTAATCCAATCGCGCGAACCACCGCGGATCCCGCCTCACTGACTGACTCACCGCGACGAGGAGCTGAACCGACAGAACGTGCAGCGCGCGCGCAAATGCGTAATTTCTTGAGGTTCTGCAAAGTAGGGCTGTTGTAACGCACCGGTTGATAAATGATGCAACTGTTGCCCGGTAAATAACCGGCGAGCGCGTGCGAGGGATGACAGCAGACGGCTGACCAGACTGCGTCAGGAACAGTAGGCTACACCTGCTGCATGAAGAGTAATACTGCATTCATTATTACCCGTCCAAACTAACAGGGTAGTAATGAAAGGCACTTTCTAAAACATGCGATTTAGGACAGATTATCAGAATATTTCTCAGGGCAAACAGGTGAAGATACTGTGAAAACCCGTTATTGGAACCTTGTTTTTATTTAGTAATGCCATGAAATAAACAAAATGTATGGTTCCCCAATGATCATTTCAGTGAAGTTATTAAAATAACAATTTCTGTCTGCGAAGAACATTTTAATAATAATAAAAAAAACCTATTTCCACTGTTGAGAACACTTTGTGAGATGGAAAGATTACATGGGTGTTAAATATTCATCAATAATCTCAGCACATCAAGATAATTGTGTATCCAAGAATATTACAATTATATAGGCATATTACAAGTTTTAAAATGTATGTTTAAATATGCAAATTATGCAGAACAAGAAAAGAAACATGAACAGTGGTTAAAGCCAGGTTCAAATTTTTTTTTTTTTGGGGGGGGGCAGATATCTTAATATTTTTTCTATCTATCTATCTATCTATCTATCTATCTATCTATCTATCTATCTATCTATCTATCTATCTATCTATCTATCTATCTATCTATCTATCTATCTATCTATCTATCTATCTATCGTATTATTAATATCTATCGGTCTATCCCTATGCCTCCAGTCTTTTCAATATCCATCCATGATTTTAAAATAAAATCTTCCAGGTTACAATATCTTCATAAAGGTAACATGGATATTTTTCAGAAGACTTTCCCTGTAATTTATTTGAATTGTTTGATTAGGTGTGAATATGAATCCTGAACTCACAAGCAGGTTTAATTCTTAATATCTTTGCCTTATGAAAATATACAAAGACATGTTAATGGTCAATGATTAACCTTTTTTATTTTATCTCCAGAATAAGCGGTTCAAGTACAAATTTAGTTTCATCCACACAACATTAACAAAAAAATGCATATAATTTAACATTATAAACTGCGCTGTATGGATGGTATGTTAAAAAAACATTGATAGCAACACGAATCAGCCACTTTGTGATTGTGAAGAAAGTTCGATCTCCTTTGCTCTATCATTTTACTATTAATACCTTCACGTAACATACGGTAATGTTATTTTGCACAGATTCTACATTCATCTGGTAATATCACATTTTTCAAGTAGCCCTTGATGTACATGTGCACAACATTGAATGAGCCAATGTTCTGATTGTGAGCCACATCACAATTTACATTTCAATGCTACAACAATTATTTCTATTCTTTCCTTTGCCTCCACAAAGCCTTCAGACTCCGAAGTATTCGGACTTAAATTTCATTTAAAAGTGCTTTATAAAACTATACACACATTACTAATGTATGCTTTGTCCGTTTTCTACATCCCCTCTATACAATCCCAAAAGAGAGAAAATATCACTTTCAAAACATCAATTATAATACTTTCAACATGTGTAGAAATGATAATAAATGCAGTCAACTAGGGTGACCAGAAGACATTGCCTGAAGTGTGTGTGTGTGTGTGGGGGGGTGTCTGCAGTGAAGAGATGGGGGGCTTCTATGATATTAGACTGCATAACATATATGTATAAAACAATACAACTTTAAATTCACACAGCTATAGCCTACCTAGGTTGTGGAGGCCCGACGTCAGCACATTCCGTCTTTTTTTTAAGAACTTAGAAAAAAGATGCTGCAGCCAATGAGCAGCCGGCGGGGGGTGGTTGCAGGACGCCTCAACCTCCTCAGACAGTTTTTAATGCTTATCAGTCAACTATTTTGCTTTAGGATAATTTTCGGGGCAATTAGGGCCAGATTCGGGACAACAGTGTAGATTTCGGGACTGTCCCGAATTTTTCGGGGCGTCTGGTCACCCAACAGTCAGATGCTCTCTTATACCTAGGTAAGGGGAGAAATTAGTCAAATCTGCAATATGCCTCTGTTTAGCACTCAGGCTACAAACAGAGCTTGGTGTTTGTTGTCAGTGCACCAGTCACAGCTTGTTCGCTATAATAACAGATGCTCATCGTGTTCATAGTTCTGTGGTTTCAGGAGAAAGACGCGGTCAGGATGGCTTCATGCTGCTGATGGTGGAGAGTCCCGATGCCCACAGCAGGAGCAGGTAACGCAGGCCTGCCGACTAACCTCAACTGAGGGCAAAATGAGATTAAAATCAATCATCTGGCAATAAATCAGTGTAAATCTGATGAACTTGAGCTTAACGCAGCCTAAGAGGCGATCAAGGTATTAACCAAGAGGCCATCTATTAGCATGAAGTGGTGAATCTGACCTTGCAGGCTAACTGTTTCTCAAATCTCGGAGATACAAATGACCAGCAGCCCATGTTCTGTGGCTCCTCTTGACTCCAGATAAACTCTGTAATGAAAGAGGAAATAATATGAAAGAAGCTTGCCACGGTTTGTGTTGTTTTACACTACTGGTAAAAATGTTGGTGTCAGTACGATTTTGTTTTTAATTAATATTTTTTTATTCAGATAGGATGCATTCAATTGATCAAAAGTGACTGTTAAGACATTTATAATGATAAAAAATATTTATATTTGATTTATAACAAAAAAAAAAATTCAGCTTCCTTTCCACAAAAAACGTTTCTTGAGGAGCAAATCAGCATATTAAAATGATTGTGAGAGGATAATGTGAAAATTCAGCTTTGAATCACAGGGATATTACATTTTAAAATATATTAAAATAGAACACTGAAATATTTCACAATATTTTTACTGCATTTTTTGTTTATTTTAAAATAAATTATGCCTTGGTAAGCATAAGTATAGAAGCTTAAGCTTACACCATTAAATAAAAAAGGTAATTGTGACTCATCTCCCATCCTGACTTATTTTCTCACAATTGTGACTTTTCCTTGCAATCTGGAGTTTAAACATTTTCTCATAATGTGAGAAACAATGGAAAAATTCTTGTATATCTCACAATTTACTTACTTTATTACTCATAATTGGGAGTTTATAAATTTGCAATTGCAAAAAAGTGTCAGAATTCTTTGATAAAAAGGTTGCAATTACCGTTTTTTATTTCTTATTCTGTGGTGGAAACAAGCTTCCATACATAAGACACTTCTTTCCAAAAAAAATAAAAAATAAAAAAGGAATGCACAAACCAAACCTAAATATCAGGTAAAATTGTAATTTTAGTGAATGATTCATTCAATTATATTTAAACAATATACTGTATTTCAATATATCAAATAAGGAAAGCAAGTATAATCTTGTATTTATTTTTTCGTTGAGATTTTTGTAGCGAATTCTGGGAATGCCAAAATGAAGCTTTTTAGGAACATCAACACTTTAAAAAAATTGTTGCATTAGGAACAAATTAATTATTTCGAAGGCCAGTCATGGTGTGATTGCCCTGATACCAAAGAAAAAAATACTAATGAACACAATGAGAATCCCATGAATAAAAGATGCATATGAGCAACCTCACCTTTGGCGTTTGTGTATTTATTGAGTTCCTGTTGTAGGGCTTCCGTGGGGAAAGGACACATTTCCTCGACCCGAATTAGCGCTGTGTTTTTTTCTGCCTCTGATAACGTCTCTCTGTGTTTCAGCAGGGCGTAGTAATGTTTGCCTGAGCAAAAGAGAACCCGCCGCACACTGAAGGAAAGGAGCAGAAGATGCATTTTTAATGCACGAGTCCATTTTGTATATGAATAGTCCAAAAGTACTTTTCATACTTTTTGATCAAAGTGTTTTTTTTCAAAAAGTGACTGAAGGAAGATACCTTGCAGGGTTTACAGAAGCATCCCCAATGACAGGCTTAAAAGAAGTTCCTGGTCCCATATCAGCCAAGCTTGACACTGCCCCCTAGTGCCAAACAGAGGTGAATATTCTTTTAAAAACAACAACAAAACGGTCAGCAATTCATATAAACAACATTCATATCCTGAACGCACAGAAAAGCGCAGCAGAGTTTTAGGAGAAGCCACGATCAATGGTTTCCGGAAGTTTCTAATCATTTGTCTCCGCAAAAGGTGGAAGTACTGAGCTGGAAGTGTAGGATTCACCACTCCCATGTTCACCGTGTCACAGTCCACACCTTCCTCTTTACTGTCACAGAGCTGCAGGAGGAAGAAAGTGCAGTTATGAAGATTATTAGTGATGTGGGACGATTTAGTCTGTGCTACTCCTGTGAGCGAGCATGCATGCACTTTACCTGTAAGAAACGCTCGATTCGGCAGGATGAATGCTCTGGTCCGGCTCCATCGTACCCGTGTGGCAGTAAGATGACCAATCCACTCTGCAGGAGCCATTTAGCCTCACCTTAAAAAGTCAGAAATGACACAAAGGAGGATTTAGTCTCTAAAAATACATACTCATATTTAAGACCTGAGCGGAGTACAGCAATGTCTATGGTAACATCCAAACCTTAAAATGTCTGGAAACATGACAATTTTGAACAACTTTGCAGTTCAAATAATATAGACTGACAAAAAGGTTTTATTAAGTGTTTAATATAATAGGCCTTTTGCTGATTTTAGTTTTTCTATTCTCAAATTTAAGATCTCTTGAAAGGATTTATGGATTCTTTTGTGATATCGCAACTTTCTTTTGTGTGTGATGTTGCTGTTTGAGCATTAAAAAGGTCTGCAAAGTAACAAAGCACAAAGTCATTTTAAAGGGAGTTATTCTCCATATCAATAGCACATTTTCAGAACCCCCTGAAACGGAGAACAAACAGTTCAACAGAACAAAATGTTTTGTTCCGGGAACACACAGTACAGACTATTCCTAGTTAAAATAATTGCCACCCAAAGCATAAACAAAATAAAGGGGCGAGGTCTGGTTGAGTTAGTTGAATCTTGCGCTTATGGTAAGGGGCGTGACATTTTCCAAACACGAGTGAAACAATTGACCAATCACAACACACGCTGATCCAGCCAACCAATCAGAGCACATTGCGCTTTTCAGAAGAAGGGGCATAGAGACAGGAACTAAACAGAGCATTAGAGACAGACTGAAAAGAGAGGATCTGCAACAATGGACAATATCTATAAAAAAAAAGATGTTCTTTGAACATTCAAGCATGAAAACCTATTCTAGAAGACTGCTTAAACAAAATAGACTGGGCATTGTAAAAGGGCATAATATGGGCGTTAAAAATTGTGTACCATTTAAGATATTTAACATTTTTTACAGCCCTAAATTTGACAACTGAATTTAAGATTTTGATCACACTTCAGTTTAGGGTTCAATTTTCACTATTAACAATGCCTTTTGCCTAAAACTCCTGATTACTGCTTATTAATAGTTAGTAAGGTAGTTGTTAAGTTTAGGTATTGGGTGAGGTTAAGGGATGTAGAAAAAGGTCATGCAGAATAGGGATGGGACGATACACTTAAACTCACGATACGATGCACCTCGATATGCCAGGGTTACGATACGATACGATATCAAAAAAAAAAAAAAATTCTTTCCAAATCTGTGATTTTTTTTACCACCAAAGTAATGTACTTAAACGAAAGGTAGGATTTTTCTCTTTTTTTACATTTTGGTTCTATGTTGTTTAAAAAAAAAGGATAATTTTTAGAAGTCCGCGACCACATCTTAAACAGGGGTGCCAATAATTGTGGAGGGCACTGTAGGGATGTCAATCGATTCAAATATTGAATCGCGATTAACTGCATGATTGTCATGAGTTAACTCGCGATTAATCGCAATTTAATCGCACCTTTTTAGCAATTGTGTATCTTAAATTAAGTTTAAATTAAGTTTTTAATATTCTAATCAACATAGGACAAATATGCATGCTTTATGCAAATGTACGTTTATTATTAGTGAAACCATACTTATTCAATAATAATCAATACAGCATGAAGACTAGACATATCAAAGGTCATAGATATGTTTATCTAAGAAATTGTTCATGTCTCTTAAGCCTAAACTTAAAAATAATGAGTAAGTATTGATTTCTCTCATTTTAACAATATAAAGGGAGTTTTTACACTGGCAGTTTAATTCAGAACAGGGCAACGTTCGTATGAAAAATTGTTAATGTGTACCAGCGAGCGAACCAGAACCACACCATACCTGGAGGAGGTCCATATTACACGAGTAGGAATATAGTATGGCCCCTTTAAGAGATCCGCATTCCCTATTGAACTGCCGGTATTTTAAGTGTGCGCGCCGAACTGGGCCGTGATTCACGTGGACAGTGTGAAGAACACGGACGAATCGGGAGCGCGCTTGTTCAGGAAAGTAACCTGTGCATTAGTTTTAGCCGATTGTAATGTATTTAGCTCAATAAAACACGTGTTCTGTAAGCGGGGTGATGGTGTTAATGATTTACCTCAGACATGAGCGAGAGTGAGCTGCAGTGCATCGCGCTCAGACTGCAGAGAATGTGCTAAGTGAAAAAACACACTTTTCTTTCTGGAGTCTAATAAAAGTTAAACAGAAAATATGGTAGCTTATGTAGGCAATAACTGCATTTTTGGTTTAGAATATTAATGCTAATGTCAACCCTTTTCTTTCCCTATTAATGTTTGCTGCTAAGTTACATCCTTTTCGTCTGACTGCTCTAACTTTTTCCAACTACGGGCGATGCCTCAGATCAAACAGAAAATGCGCGCTGCGTTATGTTGTGTCTGCCCCATTCACACACACACACACACACACACAATACACTAAATTATTTATATACTACGCAAATCATGCAGCAGTGCCATCTATCTTTATTTCGCGATCCATTTTTTTCAAACCTCGATGCGTTTCGTCACGTTTTGTATCGCGATATTTTGTCAAACGATATTTCGTCCCATCCCTAATGCAGAATAAGGCATAAATATGTGCTTTATACGTACTAATAAACAGCCAATATCATAATAATATGGCATGCTGATAAGAAACTAGTTAACAGCGAGAATTAAACCCTAAACTAAAGTGTTACCAAGATGTTTTAAGAGAACCTTAAACTATTTTGGTGGTGTTCGCTGGTGTAAAATATTGCAAATTATACTGGAATCCTTAGCATTTGACTGCAAGTGTTTTTACCTCCAGAGAGGAAAGTGTCAAATATTATCTGGGCGCCGTTGAAGAAGTCTCCGAACTGAGCCTCCCAGATGGGAAGCAGTCTAGGTTGAGCAATGCTCATGCCATACTCAAAACCCAGAACAGCTTCTTCAGAAAGAGCACTGTTGCACACCTGTGAGAGAACACACACACACAGGTCAAACATAATTATGTGCTTGAAAATGTGGAGGCTTATAGAATTGAAACGGCAACCCACCCAACTCAGGAATGAAGGGCCGTCGGTGTATTGAGTTACAGTACAAAGCTAACACTGTCATCAACAAAACGGCACGTAATATAAAAGTGATAAATGACTGCAGAAATGCATAAACCATTTGCAGTAGGCTTTGTAGTGTAAAAATAAATACATTTATTTATTTGTAGTAAATGAACAGATTTACTGACTCACCTCCAAGTGGCCTTTCTGTTCGGAGCTGATGTGATTGAGGGGGATATACATGTCGTTGGTCTCCTGACACACAACCATAGCGTGACGCTGACTGAACGTACCACGGCCAACATCTTGACCACTGATACGGATGTCAAATCCTGCATTCAATAGATATATATTCAAATGGGTTTTTAAATATTTTGATGCTAATATATTTTCATATACACTCAGCACAATGGTTTTTAAAATCGATAATCAGAAATGTTTCTTGAGGATGATGTGACACTAAAGACTGCAGTAATAATGCTGACAATTCATCACAGGAATAAATTACATTTGAAAATATTGAAATAAAACAACATGCATTTTAAGTTGTAATAATTTCCCCCAAATATTTTTACTGTATCTTTAAACAAAAAAAAATAACTTAGCAAAAGAGACTTCTTTTAAAAAGATTTATTGTTTTTATAGTGCATTAAAAAAACTCATCGCTACTGTGTAAAAAACTATTTTCTTTTATATTATCAAATAAATTATTTAAATATGATTTGGGAAATATTTAGTTTGTACTAACAGTTAGAGGTGTAAACCTGAAGAGAATAAATTCTGTTATATAGAAAATATAAAATTCTAAATTTATAAAACATATTACTTTTCTCAATGAATATTGTCCAAAATTCTCTCTAACAAACCCTATTGAACAACCTTAAATCAATTAAATCAAAAAATTCCATTAAAGATACAATTAAAAGATCTTATTATTATTGAGCATAAGGAAGGAGATGAACATTACCCTGGCAGAGCATTGTGCCAAACGCTAGGGCTTCTGCTGTGGACCAGTCCAATTTTGTGCCCTCTTCCAGTTTCTGCAGTCGAGCCTGCGACAAATCAAGGCATTCACAGACATGTTCAAACCAAAGTCAATCTGTTCTTTACTGACTCTAGAGCCGCTCTCACTGCAGTTTTATCACTGGAGGTCATCCAATGGCTGTATAGTTACAAAGTTAAACTTTTCTCAACTTTGTCATAATGCTTTTTACAAAATGCCATAAAGATGGAGGTCAAAGATCGAGGTTTACCTGCACATGTGTCTTTCTCAGGTGACTGTGCACTTGAATCTCCTCGGGTATGTCCACTGATTTGGCGCCTACGAACTGCAGCAGAGGTGGCGCTACACCGGTGTCCCACAACGAGACTCTGTTCTGGGGCTCCACCAGGTCTCCCCAACGCCCCTGGAGGTTGGTGGGCGGGGGGCTGTAGAGGGTCATGTTGTTCAGCCGGTCGTTGAGCATAGCGTAGCAGGTGGTCTTGATCTGACCGCACTCTTCCTCCGTCATCAGACCCTCCGAGACCAGCTGGTCGGCATATGAATCTGGGATACTTTTTCTCGACCTAAAAGGGAAGTGAAAAGGAACATTGAACCAGTTGAACTTAACATTTTAGCAAGAAGCCATTCAAATAAAAACTGTAACTGGCAGATACCCACCGAATAATTTTATACATTGCGGGGTTGGTGAAAAAGGGCTCGTCCAGCTCGTTGTGCCCCCACTGACGGTAACAAAGAAGGTCTACAATAACGTCTTTTCTGAAGCGTCGCTGGTACTCCACGGCCAGCCGGGTCGCCCTGAGGACCTCCTCTGCATCATCGCCATTCACATGGATTATTGCACATCCAACCATTTTACCTGTACGGTTACAAATGGAATTGCAAAAGTATTGTTAGATAATGTTTAAGTGATGTCTGTGTGCAGAACAGGGTAATTTACCAAAACTAAAACCATAAAATAACAAAAAACATTTGTTACTTGAAATAAAATAAACGTTAACTGAAATTCCTTCATGAACCCCAGTTTGGGAAACCCTGACATGATGTATTAGGGCTGCACGATAAATATTGCAAACGTTTATATCATGGTCATCAGAACACATTACAAGTAACTTGAGTAAAGTAACCAGACTACTTTTTCAAGTAACTATTAAAGTAACACATTACTTTTAAAATGTACAACAAAATATCTAAGTTACAATTTTACTTAAGTTACTTTTTCACATTTATTTGTAAAATAAAAGTGTGGGAGAAGTTAGTTCTCCCCATGTTGAGAACAATCGAGAGTAAGTGCAAAGGCATTGTGTGTGAACAGGTTATTGTAGTTCTAGACTAAATGGCCCTCATTTATCAATCTTGCGTAGAAACTGGTGTATATGTTGGCGTAAGATTATGCTTACACTCCTCTCACCGCCTGATTTATGAAGCTGTGCGTACCTCTGCAATCCAGGTGTACGCAATACTTGCCCTTGATAAATGTGGTGGCTGAAAACGATCGTCATTAGAATAACACGCCCCTATATGTTCAAGTCTCCGCCTCCCCCACGCCCTCATTTTACGCCATGGACAAACAGAAGACGGCAAAGAAGCGAAACTTCTCCGACGTGGAGATCGGACGCGCTCAATCATCTCACTACTCAGGGCACTGATTAGGACACATAAGTCAATGGGCTGACTCCCTGATCAGTGCCCTGACTAGTGGACTAGTGAGATGATTGCGCGCCCA
Organism: Pseudorasbora parva; assembly: GCF_024679245.1. Taxonomy (NCBI): domain Eukaryota; kingdom Metazoa; phylum Chordata; class Actinopteri; order Cypriniformes; family Gobionidae; genus Pseudorasbora; species Pseudorasbora parva. The sequence goes on along the minus strand of NC_090196.1, from coordinate 26,943,310 downwards.
TCGAGACCATCACCAGGGAAGTGGAAGAAAAAAACCGAAATTGTTTTATTTGGGAGTTTAAAGAGTGGGATTAAAGGAACCTACAAAAACAAAATATGGACCCAAATTACGAGTACTGTTAATAGTGTGGGTTGAGAAGTGCACTTCAGCAGTTTAAAGCTGTTTGGATGATAAATTACCATCACAATGCATTATTTTACAGCACGTTTTGAAACAATTAGCATTTAATTTCGTATCACGGCATGGGGTGTACGACAGTGATGATAATGTGATGTGGAGTACTACCATTCATTCACATTAATAATTACATGACAATTTGTAAGATTCTTCTTCTTATTATTATTATATTCTTAATGACGCTTGTTATTCAGAAGAAGAATGTCGTTTTTATTGATTTTATTATTATTTTGAAGAAGAGGGTCATTTTTATTATTTTGTCAGTCTGAATTATTTTAGTCCCAGTCCATGCGCAGCTGCCGGGCCAGGCGGGCCTGAAACGTCAGATAAAGCGCACAGGCTCGCGACGGGAGGAATACATATGCCTACAAATCAAACGCTTTGGTAAAGTCACACAAATTAATTTCAATTAGTTTCAATCTTCTGTTTATTCAGCTTACCAAAGCCCCTTTCACACTGCACGTCGGACCTGCAATATTCCCGGAACATTGCCGGGTCGCCTTCTGTGTGAAAGCAACCACGTCCCGGGATTGATTACCGAATTGAACCCGGGTCGGGTTAAATCCTCACATAAACCCATAATAATAGTACATTTTATTTGTACCTTTGCTCTTCCTACCTGTATAAAAACTTATCAAGTGGGAAATACACATAAATTGTTATTCGTTCGCACTGCATAAGTTATGAATTATATATAGATTAATCCTTATTAAAGGTACTGAAGTTATTTACTCAAGAACAGAGCATATTTATTGAGCAATTACTTATGTTCTTTACATTGTCATTATAAGTGAATACTGTCACTTTAAAAGCTCTTCCCCTGTCGCACATGATGAAGTCGCAGTTACAAAACGTGTGACTGTCCCCCACCTGCTCCTTTTCAGAAAATCCCAATGATCACGGTATTTACACGAGGGTTTGGGTTTATTGGCAGGAGTGCCTTCCGTCTCTATCGTTAGTTATCTCCATCATCCGTGATTCGTTTTGTTTTCCCCCGCGTTTACACTCGTCATCTGACCTCACACACTATAACCTCGCGACACGAACGGCCACCTGTAGGCTACTGCAGATGGCAGTTATCGCGAGGCTAGTTAACTTACAGAGCTCAGATTGGAAATGTTTTTTTTTTTTTTTTTTACTCTGGTATTATTATTTTTTAATAACGCAGGTAAAATACGGGAGATTTACGGGAAAATACGAATACGGGAGGACGGCGGGAAAGAAGGGTAAAATATGGGACTTTCCCGGCCAAAACGGGATACTTGACAGGTATGGAACTTGTGTGTGAAAGCGCACATATTACGGTATTTCGCTGGCAGTGAGAATGGACCGAATCTAGCGGCCCGGGAACAAATGCCGGGTCGCATTATCCGTGTATTTTCCGGAATTGCAGTGTGAAAGGGGCTCAATAGTATCATGTTCACACTACTGTACTTCTGCGGTGCATAATTTGGAGTACCCTGCGCGAGAGCGCCCTCTGGCATGCAGAAGGAGCAGCATTTACTACTGATCACAGAGTCGTGCTTCACTGAGAAGCTTTGCATTTAAAAAAAAACACACCCTTTGCCAAATTGCGTGCTGTTTAATTGCGAGCAGCCCTAAAATGTACCCAGCACTAGTCATACATCTCAGGTTAGAAAATACAGAACTCCTCAAAAACAGACAAGAAAAATATAAATATTACAATTACATACCAACATCACTGCAGTACATAGATGATCGCCCCCTCTCAGAAGGAGTCGTGTAGCCCACTTGATTGTTCACGATGAGGTGGATGCTTCCACCTACTCTAAAATGGGGGAGATTTGACAGGGTGAAGGTCTCCGTTACTATGCCTTGGCCTGAAAACGAAGCATCGCCATGAACCTGTACAGAACAGGCAACGAGCTGTTAGATTATAACATACACAACTACTATGTATTAGTATGGTTTATAATAATGTGTCAACTAAATTTAGGATGAAACATCTTTTCTCAGGACCTGCAGGCAGATGACTTTGTCTCCTGGCTGAGAATGAGGGTCAGTGGAGTAATCGCCATCTTGTTTGACTTGCTGGCGGCCACGAGTCTTTCCTTGCGTCACGGGGTTGATGGCCTCCAGGTGAGAGGGGTTGGGCAGCATAGTGACATGGAGAGGGTGTCCCGCCCCAAAGTCCAGCTCCACCGTGGACGTTAAATGGGACAGGACATCTCCAATAGACGGAGAGTTCTCCGGAAACTCGCTGAGACCCCTCATCTTACGGAACATGAGCTGAGAGCGAGAAAGGAGGACGTATTTGGCTCGTCAAAACGTAATAATGGCTGCAGGCAATAAAACAATTATAATATATCCCCAAAACCTGCCCTGACAACACAAACTGTCCTTTCACCAGAGAACAAGTCTATTCATGTAGAATGAAGAGCTGGAGATTGTGACTCAGAGGAATAGATGTTAAAAAGAAATAATGGGTGATAAATTAAAACAAGAGTCCCACATTTTCAAAGTGTCCTTATTTTGTGGAGCCGACAGCAGCATGCTGTCTAGACATGTTTTAAAATGTACAGTAAGCCGGTGTCTTTCTTGACATGTAATGCTGCACGTCAGATTGTCCTACCAGGGCTTACTGTGCACATCAATTTTGCATATTTTTTATAAAGGGTAGGTTTTAGGTAAGGGTAGGAATGGATGTTAAGCCTCAAACAACAAATATGATGCTGGAAGCACAAGGATAGGTAGCATTTTTCACTGTCGGCTTATGTTACCTACTGTTACTTTTAATGACAGGTAGCAAAATCTGAGTGGGTAGGACAAATCGATAGTGTAGTTGTTTACAGCAACCAAGGTTATTATAGTTTTGCTTTTTGAAATTAGTTTTTATTTTAGTATCGTTTTCAATTTTGCTACAAATTTCAGTTTAGTTTTAGTTAGTTTTACAAATGGTTTTGCTAGTTTTAGTTTAGTTTTTATTTTGCAAATACATTTCTATTTAGTTTTTATTTATTTAGTTTCAGTTTTAGTTTTAGTAATTATAGTTTAGCAGAGTTACCATATGAAGTGTAGAGACCAAATCAAGGGTTTTAATTTCAGCAAAGTTTAATGTTTGCACAGATTTGAGTTTAATCTTACTTCCTTAAGTGAAATAACTTGATAAACGAGCATTATTGTTTAAACCCAGGACGGTCTTACAAAACATGCATAAAGTTGGGTCTTCACCTTTGAGCAAATAATCTTGAGTCAAACTATGACCTATACAAACAACGATCTGGAGATTAAAAATAAAAGAAATTATATTTTGATATTAAAAAATTATATTTGATATTTTTGACATAGGCTAATGCTCAGAGGATCTATCTTAAAGAGCAAAATAAATGCAACGTAAAATAAAAAAGTACAAATTATAAATTCCAGACAAACTCATTCATAACAAAGATGAAATATTGTTAAACAATTAAAAGCTTATTTTAATTTCTTCAGTAGTACAATGTAGGCTAGCAGTGTAAGACCACAGCTAAAGTCATCTGAATACAGCCAACACACGCTGTGTGTGTGTGTGTGTGTGTGTGTGTGTTGTGCTATAATTGTAAAGGGGACCAATGTCCTCATTTATCTAGTAAAATATTATGATAACTTTATTATTATTTATAAGCCTTTTTAACTAGTGAGGACCAGTCAAATGTCCTCACTAGGGTTTCCGTAGGTGAACCTGCGGAAGGATCATTACAGGTCTCCGGGCCTCTAACCCAGACAAATGCCTCGGGTCGCGCTCCGGCGCGATCCGAAACCCCCATTCGGTGAAAAAAAACCCCAGAGCGTGCGAGGTTTTAAATCTATGGTTTTGCACGTTATTGGGATGGGTAGGTTTAGGGATAGGGATTGGGTTAGGGGATAGAAAATATCATTAACCTGATATAAAATCAATGGAAGTCCATGCAATGTCCTCACTTATATAGTGAAACAAACCTGTGTGTGTGTCCTGGTATTCCCTACTTTGTGGGGAAATGTCTCCACACAGATAATAATAATATTATTAGTAGTAAATGATTATGATAACACCTTTGAGCCTGTCAGTATTATGAAAACATGAAATCTCAAACGCACAGTAGGCTAGTACTTGCTACTAGTTGCTGACTTTTGCGCCTGCGTCTCTCGTCGCGTAAGAAACGGCATTCTAAAACAGTGAGCTTAAGTTAAAAGAAGTTCAACGTGAACTTCTAAGGTAATCTCATTACCTTGTGTTATTTCCCATTTCACTGCCACGGACGCATTGATTCTTTGTGAACTGCCGTTTAAGACTAGCGGCGTTGCCTGTCTGCACGCGTCCGTCACAGGACAGCGGTTAATCTCCTCCTCAGATCACTTCACGCGCAGTAGCGCAATATGCAGACACTCCCTCAACCGCCACAGTCAGATTGTCCACCACATTAAATAGGGCTTATTAATAACGAAAACGAATATTTATTTTTGCTAATTATTATTTTATTTCAGTTAGTTTTTTAGTAAGAGTAGTTAGTTTCGTTTAGTTTTAGTTTTTTATTTATTCAGATTTTTAAATTTTATTTCAGTTTACGAAAATGTCTTTTGACCAATAGTTTTAGTCTTAGTTTCAGTTTTCGTTTACGAAAATAACCTTGACAGCAACCATAAGTATTAACCTCTGGGGGGAACTGCAGTAGTCCGGTGAGCAGGTTAAGCCGCCCGCGGTGAGGCATTCCCATGATCACATCCGTCACTCCGCTGTACGCAGCAGAGCGGAACAGCTCGTAGAAAAATCCCATCATGCTCTCTGCTCCTTCACCTCCATATCGTTTCACAGTCGCAAACTTAGTGGCTAAAAAGTGGTCAAATTCCTTTAAAAAGACAACAGAGGAGATGTAAAACTGCTGATGCCACTGAAATCAAGTAGACTATGCAATGATTTACATGTTAGTCAAGATATAACAGACATCATGTGCGGGGCATGCAAAGGACAATAAAAGTGACTAAATCTCTTACCTGTGATTCAAGCATTAGTTTAGCCAGCTGTCTCCTCTCTTCCGGTGAAAACGCCTCTTTCTTCAGCTCCTCGAATCGGTCAGCGAACCATTCTCTTTCCTGTAAGCTCTGGAGCTGAGTGGTTTCCACTGAGATTCCCCCACAGTACGTTCTCTCCAGGTAGGCCATAACCTCTTCTGCAGTCGCCTCTGCTTTCCCAAAATGGCGCAATCCTGTAATTTTTATAAGAATCGTTCAACTTCGGAACACAAAAGAAGATATTTCTTATGAAATCTGAGAGATTTCTGTTCCTCCATTGAAAGGTATGCAACTACCACTTTGATGCTTCCAAAGGTTCTTAAAGAGATTGTAAAGCTAATCCGTATATGAATTGAGTGGCTTAGTCCAAATTTTCTGAAGAGACTTGATCGCTTTATATTCACATTTAAATGTTAACCAGCGAACATAAACAGAAGCTAAACCAAACCAGACTGACACAGGAGAACAAACCTCATTGGTGAAGATCAAACGTGCTGCGTAACACAAGAATGAACCTCATTGGTTCTTGAGAAGCTCAAACGTGCTGCGTAACACGAGAATGAACCTCATTGGTTCTTGAGAAGCTCAAACGTGCTGCGTAACACAAGAATGAACCTCATTGGTTCTTGAGAAGATCAAACGTGCTGCGTAACACGAGAATGAACCTCATTGGTTCTTGAGAAGCTCAAACGTGCTGCGTAACACAAGAATGAACCTCATTGGTTCTTGAGAAGATCAAACGTGCTGCGTAACACGAGAATGAACCTCATTGGTTCTTGCAGAAGCTCAAACGTGATGCCTAACACGAGAATGAACCTCATTGGTTCTTGCAGAAGCTCAAACGTGCTGCGTAACACGAGAATGAACCTCATTGGTTCTTGAGAAGCTCAAACGTGCTGCGTAACACGAGAATGAACCTCATTGGTTCTTGAGAAGCTCAAAAATACTGCGTAACACAAGAATAAACCTCATTGGTTCTTGAGAAGCTCAAACGTGCTGCGTAACACGAGAATGAACCTCATTGGTTCTTGCAGAAGCTCAAACGTGCTGCGTAACACGAGAATGAACCTCATTGGTTCTTGCAGAAGCTCAAACGTGCTGCGTAACACGAGAATGAACCTCATTGGTTCTTGCAGAAGCTCAAACGTGCTGCGTAACACGAGAATGAACCTCATTGGTTCTTGCAGAAGCTCAAACGTGCTGCGTGACACGAGAATGAACCTCATTGGTTCTTGCAGAAGCTCAAACGTGCTGCGTAACACGAGAATGAACCTCATTGGTTCTTGCAGAAGCTCAAACGTGATGCCTAACACGAGAATGAACCTCATTGGTTCTTGCAGAAGCTCAAACGTGCTGCGTGACACGAGAATGAACCTCATTGGTTCTTGCAGAAGCTCAAACGTGCTGCGTAACACGAGAATGAACCTCATTGGTTCTTGCAGAAGCTCAAACGTGATGCCTAACACGAGAATGAACCTCATTGGTTCTTGCAGAAGCTCAAACGTGATGCCTAACACGAGAATGAACCTCATTGGTTCTTGCAGAAGCTCAAACGTGCTTCGTAACACGAGAATGAACCTCATTGGTTCTTGAGAAGCTCAAACGCGCGGGCAGCGCGGCTGACAGTGCATCTTGTGCGTGTCTGCAGCCAGACCCTATTGGATACGCTTTAGCCACTGTGTGAATTTGAAATCTCAAATTAAATTCATCATATGAAGTGATCGTGCTTCTTCAGAAATTTTAGACTAAACTATTTAATTCATGGATTAATTTGATGAGCTCTTTATGAACTTTTGAACCATCAAAATGTCAATGAAGGAACAGAAAGCTCTCAGGTTTCATCAAAAAGATCTTGAAGAACTAGAGTCTTATGGACTTGGAACGACATGGGGGTGAGTACTTCACTACTTAATGACTTAAAGGGGGGGTGAAACACTCAGTTTCAGTCAGTGTCATGTCAATCTTGAGTACCTATAGAGTAGCATTGCATCCTGCATATCTCCGAAAAGTTTTTATTTTTTTAATAATTATATAAGAAAGATGCGCTGTTCCGAGTCTTTCCGAAAAAAGCCGAGCGGGTGGGCGCGTGTCGTGTGAGCGGAGCTAAATAATGACGTGTGCAGCAGCGCGCTGTGTGTTGAGTCGAGCGTCATCCCTAACAGCGGAAAAAAACTTTATTCAAAATAAAAATATGGCTTTTAATCAGATACAGCCATACATCTATGATCCGGAATCAGACCCAGAGGCTGCAGTTGAACAGGAGCAGCAGCAAAAACGACTAGAGCAGGACGTCTGTATGTGGTAAGTTACAAGTTATACACTAACTATATAATATGCTTAGCGGCTTGTGTTATTTACATATTTATACTTGAATTATATCGTCGTATTTTTGTCTTTGAAGGTGTACATGTGGGAAGTGCAGTTGTGCACGTGTGTTTGTGTGTTTACGCGTGGTTTGTGTAGACAGTAAGCGGACTAAAAGCAGTCTCACTCACCCTTCTAACGTTGGGACTGCTCCATCCTTCAGCATTAGGCGATTGGGAAAATTCGGCGTCGAGCTGGGCCTTGTGAAACAGTCGGCACCGAAATGCAGCGAACAGATATAAACATTCGCGCAACTCAGTTGCTGATCCGGAAAAGCAAATTACATCCACTGTTGCCTTAACGCGGGGTTTTTGGCGAATCTGTGCATGACTGTCTTGGTCTGGCAACCAAAAACCCACTTTTTTGGTGACATTGTTATGTGCTATGTGTAATTGTCACCTGTCCAGCATCCTACAAGCCCCGCTTTCATGGGGGTAGGCTGTTGCTTTCGCTCTCTCCCTCGCTCTCTCTCACGCGCTTCCGGTAGAATTGTCCATAAGGCCCATACAAGGAAATTCCGCCCCCATTAACGTCAAAGGGGACGCATGATCTCAAAAAACTTGCCGAAACTTATGACTAACCGGAAGTAGTATTTTTGACAAAGAAATACTCCCATCAAACGTCCACCTTAACTTTTGAAACTTTGTCTATGTTTAGTATGGGATTCCAAGTCTTTAACAGTGTAAAAAGATCAGTATGCATGAAACAGCATTTCACCCCCCCTTTAATTTTCATATTTGGGTGAACTAATTTAACCTCTTCTGTCCCGGAACATTCCTTTAGTAAGACGTAAGTGTTTACGATCAATTTCAAATCTACCAGGAAACAACCAGAAACTAACCAGTAGTGTTGAGGACTCCCCGAACGGCTCCATTCAGCAGGCTGATCTCCGGCACGCTGTCCAGCACCGGAGTTTTGGGAAGTAAGGGGTTAATTTTAGCTACTTTGTGCCCATGTGCTCGATAGGCCTCCACCAATCTCGCCAGCCCGTGATCTGTTTACACAAGACAGCCAGCGAATGCAACTTGAAATACATTAACAGGCTCCATAGCGTTGCAAATCTTGCTTTGCATATCATATATTTTTTGTAGGTTTACGCATGCAACGTTAAGAAATAATTGCTGCTACCTAAGCATAACCACAACAGACATCAACGACAGTTTACAATCTGTAAATGCGCCAACCTTGGTTTAGCGCGGCGGTCTGCGGAAGCCCAGCGTCTCTCTCCGGAGTCTCTCTTGGTCTGAAACCGTACACTCCCCGCTGAGTGTGGTATAAACTCGCTAAAAAAGGCCGCCTGGCACCGAAAGAACGGTGCAGAACGCGATGGAGGTTTATAAGCATAATACCCGCTGACAGGGAGGAAATAAATAAATAAGACTGATTTAAAAGACGATAAAAAGTTTCCCCAATGAGCCACGCATCCTAGAGCGCAGCCATAATAACGATAGAGGTGTCCAATTCTTAAACGAATCATTCTTATGAATCGAATCTTCTAAATGAATCAGCCGTCTGAACGACTCGTTCATGAAATGGATAGAATCAGTCAGAGCGGTTCCCGAGTCAACAACTAACCGCGCACCATCTATAGACTTGTAGGCCTAATGAATTTAACTCACCGACTGCTTGAACCGACAACCGTGTCGACTCTCAATGAGAGCGGACGATTTGACCAAAAGAGCGAAAGGACATTTTACAAATAAAACGCACTGGAAATATGCCCAAGCTGTATAATATAACCTATATGATAATTTTAGTATCAACAACACCTACATGACAATAAACTTATTTTTTCAATCAATTACATTTAATTAAAATATTTTCAAAATATTTTCAGCAAAAAAATAAATAATATAAGCCATAATATTTAGAGCACGTATAGACCTATGCCACGTCGTCATGTCAGGAATCATTTGATGACGTACTTATGTAACAGTAGATTCATGTGTTTAGTTCAGTCTTGGAAAGTTTTAGCTAGTCGTTCAGTGTGTCCCCTAGCTATGTGTCCCCAGCATTAAACGACCAGGTTTTGAACTGGTTCTTTAACATGAACTGTTCAAAAGAACCGATTCGCTAAAATGAGTCGGACTGAGCATCCTTATCAGGTGGGAGGTGATGATTTACTCCTCGCCTATTGGCTGGAATTGAGGCTTTGGTTTGTAAGAAGGTTTGGATAGGTCAGCTGGTTTATGCCTTTGCAGAATGTGTGTAGTATGTTAGAAACTTCCAGACAGGTGTGTGTGTGTGTGTGTGTGTGTGTGTGTGTGTGTGTGTGTGTGTGTGTGTGTGTGTGTGTGTGTGTGTGTGTGTGTGTGTGTGTGTGTGTGTGTGTGTGATAAATGACAAATGTTTCCAAGAAGTTGAGGACACTTACAGTATGACAAAGATAGCTTGTTTATTAGTGATGTTGACTTTCTTAAGGGGTTTCTTAACTGTACAAACATCTATAACACTATAAAATCTACAAAATCTACAAACACTATAAAATCTACTACAAAATCTGATTTGGCAGGAACCTCAAAAATTGGCATTCACTGCTATTTTAATGCATTAGAATTAAAATAATACAAATTTGAAAATAGTAAAAATGTTATAGTGTTAATCTATTTTAAATATCTATCTTAATATTTTGTAAAAAGTCTAATTTGAAATGTAAAAGTGGGCCACTATCAATATTGAATAAAAGTAATCTTTGCTTTCTTTTTTTTATGTGTCTAAATATTTAATTTGAATATAACTGTAAAGTATTATTTTATATTTTGTGCACTTAGTCTACAGTAAAATCACAAACACTTTGGCTCCACCTATAGGCAGACATAAAGCATTGCAGGCTCTCACAGCTCAGAAATGATATTACAAGTACAGAAAATATGATTTACATAATTACCTTAATTGCTTAACCTAGTGCACTCATACATTAGTCCATTTAGATCCCTATCAACATCTTAAAATCTATTTTAGTGACTTGTCTATTGCATTGATTCCACTTAAGGGCTGGTGTACCTTGTCCCCGATCAGCCTAAAACTTCTCTAATGGAAAAATAAAAGCTTTTCTCATTAATTTATGAATTCAGAGTTGCCCATAAGGCACAGGGAGATTGCCTACGTTCTCTGATATTTCATATGCATGTATTATAGTTCTGCGATTGGGAGGAAGCATGCAAATGTCAGCGAAATTTAACAAATTACCCCCTCCCCAGTCGACCCTCCACACACACACATGGTCATACATGCCTCCCAGGCAAATGTGTTCTGATTTGAATCATGCACCTCCTCCTCATCACCACACGGTTCTCTAAAAACAGACCCGGAGCAGTTCACAAGCTGAGCTCCAGCATTACCACAAGGTTACCTGCTGCTCATACAAATAGGACACATGACAAGCTGTTTTAACATGTATGCTTTAAAACTTACTAGTGTTGATTGTTAAGTTACTGTAACAAGTAAATTCTATGGAGCACCGTTGTTCAAGTATTAACATTAAGTTAGGGCTTGATATGTATTGCAATGCACTGAAAAAATGTTCTTTTTTTTAGAACATTTTAAAAATAATTACAAAGATGGTATTAAATTTGAAATTTTGTACTAAAAACTCAAAAATAGTTTTTTTTTTTAAAGATTTGTTTGTGTAGAGCCGTAATACTCATTTCACTAACTTCCCTACTGTCTTATATAATAAATATATATATATATATATATATATATATATATATATATATATATATATATATATATATATATATAGAGAGAGAGAGAGAGAGAGAGAGAGAGAGAGAGAGAGAGAGAGATCAGGCATAACATTATGACCACTGAGAGGTGAAGTGAATAACTCTGATTATCTCTCCATCACCACACCTGTTAGTGGGTGAGATATATTAGGCAGCAAGTGAACATTTTGTACTAAAAGCTGATGTGTTAGAAGCAGGAAAAATGGCCAAGCGTAAGATTAGAGTGAGTCTGACAAGGGCCAAATTGTGATGGCTAGACGACTGGGTCAGAGCATCTCCAGAACTGCAGCTCTTGTGGGGTGTTCCCGGTCTGCAGTGGGCAGTCTCTATCAAAAGTGCTCCAAGGAAGGAACAGTGGAGAACCGGCCACAGGGTCATGGGCGGCCGAGGCTCACTGATGCACGTGGGGAGCGAAGGCTGGTCCGTGTGGTCCGATCAAACAGACAAGCTACTGGAGCTCAAATTACTCAAGAAGTTAATGCTGGTTCTGATAGAAAGGTGTCAGAATACACAGAGCATCTCAGTTTGTTGCGTAAGGCGCTGCATAGCTCCAGATCAGTCAGGATGCCCATGCTGACCCCTGTCCACCACCGAAAGCACCAACAGTGGCACGTGAGCATCAGAACTGGACCCATAGGGCAATGAAAGAAAGTGGCCTGGTCTGATGAATGAATCATGCTTTCTTTTACATCACATGGAATGCTGGGTGCATCGCTTGGGGAACACGTGGCACCAGGATGCACTATGGTGTAATCCTGGAAAAACCTAGCAGATGCCTAAATGTCTTATCGCTCTGAGAAAACAAAGGAAATTAGCATCTGAACTCATTCATACAGTTAGCATCTCTGTCCGAGACGACATCACACTGAGTGAACCATCTACTAATGGCACTAATTTACATGCCTTTCCTTTCACATGAAAACTTCCCCCAAACTCCTGCTGCCCCTCATATTGAGATCACCTGAAATGCACCAGAAATCTCTTTGTTACAATGTCAATCCTCACAATACAGTATTATATGTGTTTGATGTCATTTGAAATCTCTCAGTGCGACTGGTACAAATATCTCAACTTCACAGAAGTAAACTAGAACATCATAAATGTTTTAAGAGTTTAAAAATACCTTGCCCTGGTGTATGGTGGGTGTGGCTTTCAGCCATTTGGCCTCTTCTTCTCAAGTCTATAGGCCTTGATTAATGCAAATTCCTATTGTGAACTGGTGTTTCCATTTGAAAGAGTTTCAAATGGTCCTGGGTATGCATCTGGTTCTGGATATTTAAGGAAATGTTGCAAAGAGGGCTAGGTCAGCCCGTAATGCTGGAAGTTTTAACCCATGCAGCATTATGTAACCTTGATAAGTCAGGTATACATTTCATTCTTTACTTCAGAGTATTCGATGGATTACCTTTGAAATGACTGTAATTTGCATTATACATTTACCTGACTGTTAATAAATTGTTACACTTTGATTGATTTTGACTTGGTCTGGAATTATTTAGGTTACGAACGGACATACTTTCAACAAAAGGGTTAAATGGAATAATTAAATGCGTACGTAAACTTATTAAATATAAATGACCAAATAACCAATTGCCATTCTAACCTAAATTCTAAACTATGATTAAATGGAGTCAGATTAAGAAGAATTGGAATAAAATCCCTTTTCCCCGCTGAAAAGACAGAACGCGCATCGACCTTCACCCGCCGATCGTTAGCCTCCATTGGGACGATTTGGTCAGGCTTACAATAGGAAGAATGCAAGCCGAAAGTGGCAGTGTGATGCTTTGGGCAATGTTCTACTGGGAAACCTTGTTGGTCCCTGCTTGGGAAACATCCATGTGGATGCTACTTTGACACGTACCACCTACCTAAGCATTGTTCCAGACCATGTACACCCTTTCATGGAAACGGTATGTGGCTCTTTCATCAGAATAATGCGTTCTGCCACAACGCACAAATACTTCAGGAATGGTTTGAGGAGCACAACGAGTTTGAGGTGTTGACTTGGCCTCCAAATTCTCCGATCTCAATCCAATCGAGGATCTGTGGGATGTGCTGAACAAACAAGTCCGATCCATGGAGGCCCCACCTCACAACTTACAGGACTTAAAGGATCTGCTGCTAACATATTGGTTTCTGGATACCACAGCATATTCACGGGTCAAGTGGAGTCCTATAAACACATATAAACAAACATATATTATATAAACACAAACTTTTACCTTAAATGCGATTAATCGACTTGACAGAACTACTACACTGTAAAAAAAAATGTTTTTTGTTGGTTTAACTTAAAAAGTAAGTAACCTGGCTGCCTCAAAATTTTGAGTTTATTGAAATTAAAAATTTGAGTTGATACAATGAAGGAAATTTGTTTAATAAATAGAAACTCAAAATATTATTTTATCTGAACAACATAAAAAATGTGATAAATCATGAAAATAGCACTATTTGGCATGTCTCACTGCATAATCAGAAATAAAATACACACAATTACCCAAGATGCTTACAAAATCTTTTAATAATATTTTAATAAAGGTTGTCAAATCTCAAAAAAATGTCATTGCATTAACTCAAATTTTTAATTAACTAAAAATTTTAAGGCAACCAGGTAACTTTTTTTCTAAATAATTTTTTACAGTGTAGTAAATTAAAGTCGTTTTTGAATAGTTGTTGAATCTAAGATGAAAGACATGAAATGAAATATTTGAGAAGATGAAAGATTTGAAAGACAAAGAGCGCATTGCGCAGTGATATTTTCAGTATAGAGCTTGTAACACAACAATGGATCGTTTTAATGACTACATGTTAAAACGGCTTGCCATACTCAGTGTGGTCCACCCCGAGAACGTGTTGCGTTTTTTGTTCTCGTAGAAACACATTGTAGATTGAGCTCTGTATTGTGAATGAAAGACCCTCCCTTGTTGCTGCGACGCCTGTTTCTTCCACACCGTCATCTCCAGCCAGCGATCTGCTTCAATGAGAGCCCCGTCGATTCTGCTTTTGAAGGCAACTAGAATTTCTGGAGGCAAGATCTGATGCTGGTGGTTCGTCTGTCTGTGCTCAAAGAAATCGGACGAGTAGCGTTTTCCAGGGAAAGCTGTAACACAATAGGGGCACTGGAGTTATGAAGGCTCGACGGATGACTGGCGCTGTCCGTTCAGCACCAGCTCGCGCTCAATGACAGCATAAATAACCTGTCTGACACCCTCAAACCCGAGCCGGGGGTCAGGATATTGGGTTATTTCAAGGAAAACGCGTTCGCATCTGTCCTTAGAAGTCATTCAAGTGCATGAAGGGGTTTTGGATTTCCATTGTTAATCTGACGGTGGCATGGACACTTTGAGGCGCACCTGGCACGATCCTAAACACATTTGAATTTTCGGAACATGGGTCCCAGCGGTGTGATGACAGTCCGTGGGCTGGAGATATGACTAGAGAGGGACGCGATGGGACAAGGGGACGACAAGGATCGCATCGTGATCAACGTCGGAGGTATCAAGCACCAGACCTACCGCAGCACCCTGCGCACCCTGCCCGGCACTCGGCTTTCCTGGCTGGCGGAGCCCGACGCGCCCAACAACTTCGATTATGATGCGAACATCGGAGAGTTTTTCTTCGACCGTCACCCGGGCGTTTTCGCCCACATCCTTAACTATTACCGCACGGGCAAGCTGCATTGCCCGGCGGACGTGTGCGGACCCTTGTATGAGGAGGAGCTGGCGTTTTGGGGGATCGATGAGACGGACGTGGAACCGTGCTGTTGGATGACCTACCGGCAGCATCGAGAGGCGGAGGAGGCTTTGGATAGCTTCGCCGGTGGTGCTCTCGACCTCGGCCATGAAGACCCGGAGCCTGAGGGGGTCGCTGAGGCAGCCGAGGGGGATGAGGGTGTTGAGATGACCCGGAGACTGGCGCAAGGCGACTCGCCCGATAACAGGTCCGGGCGCTGGAGCAGGTGGCAGAAGAAGACGTGGGCGCTCTTTGAGGACCCGTACTCCTCAAAATACGCACGGGTGAGTTCATTGAGAAACGCTAATATCTGCTGTCTGAAAAATCTGGTCTCCCAGTGAGAAAAGTGTCCACTTTAAAACCAGCCTACAGACCAGCAAACCAGTTTGAGCTCAATCCAAGTTTGCAGACCAGCTGAGGGTCAAACGATCCTAAAGAGGCCATCAGCAGGTCTTGAGTTTGATTGATCATTTGAGAAATCAGTGATAGATACAGCCATGTCAACAGGGTCATTCCACAAAATCGGTCTTTTCCATTTAAAACGTGGATTTTTGTAATAAATTAACTATATGCAAAGTCAATATCTGTAAGATTTTAAACATCCTGTCAAAGAAAACACCCCGTTAATAACACCTATTTATTAATAATAATACTTTTTAATAATTTTAACATGTTTGGTATAATAATGCCTGCTGACAAGAGTATGAAATAAAGTGTATATATATATATATATATATATATATATATATATATATATATATATATATATATATATATATATAAATTGCTCAGCACTACTTTATATATATATATATATATATATATATATATATATATATATATATATATATATATATATATATATATATATATATATATATATATATATATATATAAATTAGTGCTGAGCAAACGATTAGTCGCAACCAAAATAAAAGTTTGTGTTTTCATAATATTTAGTATTGTGTAGTATTATATTTAGTTTAATAGTAATGTGTCTAATTATTCCGTAATTATAAATACACACATGCATGTATATATATTTAAGAAATATTTGTATGTATAGGCCTATAATATATATATATATATATATATATATATATATATATATATATATATATATATATATATATATATATATATATATATATATATATATTGTTTTTTACTTGTTATTAATTTTTTTGGTTGTTATTTCCCCCCCCCCCCTTGTTGCACTTTGAGATTCTTCGGAATGAAAAGTGCATTATAAATAAAATCTATTATATATATATATATATATATATATATATATATATATATATATATATATATATATATATATATATATATATATATATATATATAATTCTTATATATATATATATATATATATATATATATATATAATTCTTAAATATATATATATATGGGTGCTCTGAGATGCACGTGTGTATATATTTATGTATATATATATATATATATATATATATATATATATATATATATATTTATATATATATATATATATATATATACACACACGTGCATCTCAGAGCACCCATGTATATATTTAAGAATTAAAAAAATAAATAATTATATATATATTATATAATAATTATACATAATACACATATATTATGTAAACACAAACTTTTATTTTATTTCTAAAAAATATATATGCACACACTTGTATAGTTTATTTATTGTAAATAGGCCAAAAACAAAAACACATCCTCATAAAGAAATAAATCAATGAATTAATGAATTACATAAATGGAAAAAAAATGTGCTGGATTATATTATGGAAGTTATTGTTTGCTCTTATATTCTTGAGTTTCTTTTTTTGTGAAATGGCCCACTTGCAGAATTGTGGTGCGATACAGAGACTCTGGGTGACCACATCTCTGAGCACCATCTCTGGGTGACCTTGAAATAATACCCACCATCTCTTTTGAGAGAGAAAAGCAGCCGTGAGACGGGACCATAAATGATGTCATGCATTACCATATCGTTTCTGGTATAACATAACACCATTTGCTTGTGATTCTTTACCAGAGTGCAGCTTAGTTCGGTCCCTCTGCCCGATGAAGGCTATCGAGCGCCTGTGATCTGCTGGTTGGAAATAAAGACTGCTCACATCCTTGCTTGTCTATACAGATCATGTTTTGTTCAAGAGCAAGCTGCCGCTAACGGCAGCCCGACTGTTTTGATGTGTGACAAGCAGCCACCTCACCCATAGAGACAAATGTAAGCACAGACACAACCCCAAGGCACGCACACACTAAGTATTTAAGGGCACTTGTGCTGTAAAAGACAAGATTTTATGGACGTTTCGGTAGCTCATTTCAAATGTCAGCTCTTTGCCCTCAACACTGTCCCATCACCGCTCTCAGCAGGACTATAAGCTCTTAATCGGAGATGAGAGCCATCCCAGCGTTTCCTCGAGTTTTGGCAGCCAGGTTAATATGGGTCAGCTTTACTGACTCTAACCCACCGCTCTGGCACTGATGGAGCAGAGGATGGACGTCCTCCAAGATCTAACTGGGCAGATTGTAGAAAGAACATAGACATGGGATAGTTTCGGCTAGGTTTTGAATGCCGACGACGCTTTTAAACAAGTAAAAGTGAGGTTTTCTAGAAGGAAATGTATTATTCATTTGACTCTGGGCTGCTCTGCCAGGAGCCAGGCTGTCCGACAGTGTCTGCCGAAGCGGAGAGCTGCTGGAGTTGTGGAAAGGTGCCTCGGCTCCTGGCAGCGCCACAGAGAAACATGAACCAGGCTGCCTGATAGCAAATCAAGCAGTAATAGGTTGATGTAGAGCGCTTATGGAGATAGACTTCAGCCAGGATTTATCATTTAACCCAGGGGTCCTCAGACCCCAGTCCTAAATTAGCCATATTAGGCATTGATTTGCTGGTTTAGGTGTGTTTGATAGGGGTTGGAGCTAAACTCTGAGTTTGGGGACCCCTGATTTAAAGCTACACTGTGTGATATTTTCCCCCATCTAGCGGTGTAAAGGTATATGACAATCCAGTGAATATTAGTTTCTGTTCCTCTCAATTCCGATTTCGTTTTAACTCCTACGGTGGCTGATTTAGATTTCCAGTTCGACCTCATCCATGAGTGCCATCGAGTGTTAAAATGCGAAAGGCGAAGCTTGAATTTACGGGTATGTCCCTCTTTGGCTAATGTACTTTCAAGATGGAGGAGCAACATGGCGACCTGCAGTAAAACCCTCACCCGTATGTATTTTCAATGGCATATAATAAACTTACGAGAATACTTTATTACTTGAAAGAAGTAAATATACATTAATAAGCACATATATTTTTGAAAGAACTAAGTGTTTTTAGCTAAGAATAAACTAAAAAAGTTACACAGTCTAGCGTTAACTGGTCAAAAGTTAATAATTAAATGTTTCTGAAAGAAATCTCTTATGCTCACCAAGGTTGCATTTATTTGAATAAAAATAATAATATTGTAAAATATTATTACTAATTAAAAGAACTGTTTCCTATTTTAATGTTTTAAAATGTAATTTATTCTTGTGATAAAAAAAAAAAAAAAACTTTTCATCATTACTCCAGTCTTCAGTGCCACATGATCCATAAGAAAATGTACTAATATGCAGATTTGGGGCTTAATTTTATCATTTATTTTGGTGCCCGGTTATTAATAATTTTTTTTTCAAGAGTTTTTGCTACTTAATTTGTTTGTGGAAAATGTGATTTTTTTCAGAATTCTTTGATGAATATAAAGTTAAAGAAAAACTGCATTTATTTGAACTCAAACCGTTTTGTAACATTACACATGCCTTTACTGTCACTTTTAATTTTATGCATCCATGCCGAAAAAAGTATTCTTTAAAAACAAAACAAAAACAACAACAAACAAACAAAAAAATTCCCACCAATATTATGTATCTGTTGACTTGTGTACTTAAATTATCCCAAATGTTTCCAAAAACATTTTGATTTTTTTTTTTTCTAGAAATCCTGTTTTTTGGTCTGGAAACTCACCATTGACAGCTCAATCCAAGGGGCGGGATAAACGGTTATCTTTCAAACTCCCTCTGCACGCGATAGGATAGCGCTACACCAACCAGATGTATCAGATGTATGGGCCGCATCAAATTTTCCAAAAAGTACAACTGATCCAATCTTCTCAATCTTTATTATTAACAGTTCTTCAACATAAATTTTTCTTCTGAACATGAGCATGGCTTCTCTTGCTTACTCGTGTTTTTTTTAAATATATATTGCCAATATATTTTTGAGATTTTTGGATCTGGTTATCCTTCGTCCTTCGCACCTATCTATTACCAACAGGTGTGTGATGGTAATTGTGTACTAATAAATATGGCCAATAGAAATTAAATCATTATGTAATAATAAATGCTTTTATTTTTATTTAAAATAATAGACTATTTCAAAGCAAGGCCATAACCAGGTCAAACAGATCAGTAAACGAAATTCTAGATCTAATTCTAGTTGGGAAATAATACATTTGGGACCATTTGCAAACAATATTTGCATTAATTGTCGTCAAATATATTATTTGTCCCGAGGTCACAAGTGGCCCGCGGGCCGGGAGTTTGAGACCCCTGCGCTAGATTGTGCTATTTTCATGATTTATCTCATTTTTTATGTGGTTCGGATACAATAATATTTTGAGTTTCTATTTTCTTCATTGTATTAACTACATTTTTTATTTCATTAAACTCAAAATTTTAAGGCAACCAGGTAACTTACTTCTTTAAGTTAAACAAACAAAAAATTTTTACAGTGCAAAGTAGCATTATAACACTCAAATATATCTAATATGATAAAACAGCACTGTGTTAGGTTACCACACATACACATACACTGTAAAAAAAAAATAGTCGGTTTAACTTAAAAAAGTAAGTAACCTGGTTGCCTTAAATTTTTAAGTTGATACAATGAAGGAAATTGGTTTAATAAATAGAAACTCAAAATTAATTGTATCAGAACCACATAAAAAATGTGATAAATCATATAAATAGCATAAATAAATAGCATCATTTGGCATGTTTCACTGCATCATCACAAATTAAACACAATTACCCAATATGCTTACAAAATCTTTCAATGATATTTGAATAAAGATTGTCGATTCTCAAAAATGTTCATTGTATTAACCCAAATTTTTAATTTCAATGAACTCAAAATTTTAAGGCAACCAAGTAACTTATTTTTAAAATATTTATTTTACAGTGTACACATACACACGAGCGGAAGAATCAGAAGTGTCGTCTGCGGCATAATAAAATCACTGCAAAATCAAGGCATTATCAAACTATGCTCATATTGTGGAATTAAGCAGCAAATCAGCGTATTATTATTATTATTATGATGATGATTGAAGAAATGTGAAGACTGGAATAATAATGCTTTACCATCACAGGAATACATGACATTTTAAAACATATTCCAATAGAAAAGTTATTTAAAATTGAAATACTATTTCACAGTTTTAATGTATTTTTCAATGACATAAATCCAGCCTTGAGCAAAAGAAACTTCTTTCAAAAACTGCCTTTGACCTGCACAGTTTAGAGATAATCTGCAAGTCTGAGTAATCACCGATGCATGATGGGAAAGCTGGGTTCCGCATCAAAAATGCATTTCTGTCAACGGTGCTGGAGTATTTTTACCACGTTTTCTAAATGCATCACCTCTCCGCTTCTGAAGTGGAGGCGGCGGGAGAACATACAGCGGATGAATGAAGTGGGATGTTGAAGTCATGGCTAGACTGCATGTGCAGAGGTGCTTCGGTCAACCGTGCAAACGGCATCGCATGTGTCGTTTCCTCACTAGATTCTCTGAGTCCGGGTCAAGTCAATTCAATTGTAATGAGTTATTTTTAGGTCGTCTCCACCAGGAGGAATATCTTAATCACATTAGTACTTGACAACTCGGTTACTTGCTGTGATCACAGTTGACAGCGTTCTTTGCCTTTGGATAAACTAAAAGCACAGAAGCCTGGGAGGGAGGGGTACGTGTTGTAGATAAGAAAAAGGCATTGATTTTAATAAAAAAAAGAACAAAACCTCAAGCAATCTTGCCTTTGACTATAGAATTGATGATGATGATGATGATGTTAGCAGGCGCCATTGAAATGCTTCATGAACTCTGCTTGCTTGGCATATACAGTGAATAAGTTTGTTCATTTTGTCCTTTTCTTTTGCTTTTTTAACATGTTTTCTGTTTGAGCTAACTGTTGTAAACCCGTTATTGAAGCTCTCTTAAAACGATGATGCCACAGAACCGTCCCTCAGTGTGGGATCAGGTGAAAGGTTCTGTCTTAGTTGCATGTTTTTTGAAATATAACAGGAAACAGGATCATTTTGAGTGAGGTGCCTTGTTGTTTTCGGATGTTTCCTACCTTGTATGCATTGCTAACAGATGCCACTCTGCGGTTGATATTAATGTGTCGTGTTTTTAACACAATGAGGTCTACTATTAAGCCTTAACCATATTTATTATTATTATTATTATTATGAATACATTTTCTGTATAACTTGTTTTGACTTAATTTTACTTAAGCTCCTCAGTCACATTAATGTAATACATTTCTTAAAATAATATAATTGCATATTTTAATAAATATAAAACATTTATGGATTACTTTGTAAAGTATTTATACAATATCTTAGTATTTGTTACACTATATATTCATTCATTTATTGATTCATTGACCGATCGATTGATTGATGTAAAATGAGACATCAGGGTGGTTGCATAAACTGCCAAGACTGGTCTTACGTTAGTCATCGTATATTTTTTCTTTAAGACTGTTCATAACTTTTTAAAAACTGTTACATAAAATGTAGATTGATCTAATAAAGACTTGCGTTTGACTAACTGCTAGTTGGTCATACTAGTACTTAAAGGGTTAGTTCACCCAAAAATGACATTTCTTTCATTAACGACTCACCCTAATGTCGTTTCACACTCGTAAGACTTCCGTTCATCTTCAGACACAGTTTAAGAAATTTTAGATTTAGTCCGAGGGGAATGTAATTGTATGCCCACTTGATGTCCACGTCCAGAAGGGAATAAAAACATCATCAAAGTAGTCCATATGTGACATCAGTTGGTTAGTTAGACTCTTTTAAAGCGTTGACAATACATTTTGGTCCAAAAATAACAAAATATATGACTTTATTCAGCATTGTCTCCTCTTCTGTGTTCTTCAAATAAAGATCCAAACGGACATGAATCATGATTCGGATCGCGTGTCAAACATTGGCGATACGAATCACGAATCAATCCGCTGATTCACGACCGTTTGAATCTTTATTTGAGGTTTGAAAACAAACGCGGAAGAGGAGACAATGCTGAATAAAGTCATATATTTTGTTATTTTTGGACCAGAATGTATTGTCGACGCTTCAAAAGAGTCTAACCAACCAACTGATGTCACATATGGACTACTTTGATGATGTTTTTATTCCCTTCTGGACGTGGACATCAAGTGGGCATACACTTACATTCAAAGGACAGAAAGCCTTCGGACTACATCTAAAATATCTTAAACTGTGTTCCGAAGATGAACAGAGGTCTTACGGGTGTGGAACGACATTGGAGTGAGTCATTAATGAAAGAAATGTCATTTTTGGGTGAACTAACCCTTTAAGTCTTTCCTCGCCATTACGTGAATTTCTGGCTTTCCGTGTTTTCACTGTTATATGGTAGGGAGCGCTATTACGCATCTTCTGAAAGAGCACTGAATCTCACGATCAAAACACATGCGAAGAAGAAGAAGAAACAAGCGATAGTATATGTGAGCAGATGCATTTGTAAAATAACGTGATCATCAACATATAAATTTAAACTGCCTAGGACTGTGCAAGATTTAGGGGTGTTGATGGACTTGATCTACTCCATCTGTGTTTTGATCATAGTTTTGAATCAGATCCAGATGAAGCTTTTGACAAAAACAAATATTTTCAAGAAATGTACAAACATTCAAGTTTTGATAAAAAGGAAGCATTCATTTTTTTGTTGTTTTTGTTTAAAAGCAGGCTGTCTGTTATTTCTTTTGATATATTGCACATTCAGATATTCATACACAAAATATTCTGGGGGCCATGAAACCTTTGTGAAAATTATCAAAAATGCTGGCCCTGGCTGGCAACTTTTTTCAAAAACGCGGGCAGGGAAAGAGTTAAAGACACGCTGCGTCTGAAATCGAAATTTTCCCCATATAGTATGCGAAAAACAGTATGCCAAAAGAGTAGTGTGTCTGAATACATATTGGAAAAACAGTAGACAAAATGTCTCTGGATGACCTACTACTTCTGCTGAGATTGTACACTTGTACACCAATGTACACTTTCCTATCCCATGAGGCCACGGGAGAGGATTTATGAATGACTGTGAAGTGAAGCAATGACAACATGGCGGATGTAGTACGTCTAAATTTCATTCATGCAACCCATTTTCATACCATTTAGAACATACTTTTTTTTTAACAGTGCCGAAGCAAATTCAAATTCAAATATAATTTGTACTCAGACAGTACATGATTTTAGGGCTTAAAATAATGGCCATGTTTATGCAACTAGAACCCGGGACTCTTTTGTGAAAGGGAATACTATATAAGTGGCAATTGAATGAAGTACTTTGCTGTAAATATGAGTGAACAGGAAGTGAACAGACTAGGCTTATTGGTTCAGACTCTGTCTGCATTCAGGTCTTATCCAGACTCATCCTCACAGTAATTATCAGGCCGCGCATCACTCATTAGTCTGTGTGGTTGTGGTGTGTGAGTGCGTTTAATGAGAACTTCTCATATCTCAGCTGTATTAGCATCACGGCAACACATTGGTTGATACACAAACACACATGCACTTGCAGAATGAATCAGCGCCGGGCCGCCCACTGACTAATTCAGTTACCGGCACTTTAAGTGAGTTTCAGCATTCCCAGTTCTGCAGCTTGCACGTTTTTTCAAAGGCTGAAAAATGAAAATGGGCTTTTAAACTCATACTAAATGACTGAAAAATGACGAGGCTTTAGAACGGCCATCAATATGTCTGCAGTCAACGTCCCTATGGGCGCGATAAAGCACTAGATTCACTGGATGATACAGTGCCGGAAAGTTGCTCAAGACTCTGAAGCTCTATTATTGTTCATTAGGAGACATGCTAACCAATGGCTGGATAGCATGGCAGGATTCGCCCCTGCTGGTAGATGCCATAACTACACCATTTGGACATAAAACATTTTTTTTCCATCGACAGGCATTCAAAATAAGCTGTGAATTCTAATTAATTATGTCTGAAAACACTTTTCTCAGCAACAAGGATTTGCTCAAACCCCGTTTAAGAATAAGCCTGTGCTGCCATCTAGTGGTTATACTATGCATTACATTTGATTTTCTTTCTTTCTTTCAACCAAGTAGCATCTATTTTAAGTTAAATATGCTGCATTAATAAAAAAAAAATAGAAAAGAGTGCTTTTTTATATAGACATTATAGATAAAAGTAAAAGAAAAGCATGTGACTTGCACACATTCAGTGATATTATAGTAGATGTTTTACCAGCGTTTGTACATTTATGTACATATTATGGAGAGAAGAAACATAAAATGGACTGTCACTTCATCAGTGTGTGATGAGAGGGCAGAGGGGGAGAAACGGATCATGTTGTGTCCCCCGAGATCAAGAGGATCAAGCTGTTCTTGTGTTTATCTTGATCAATGGGAGAGTGAGGATAAAACGTTCTCATGGATCCAACTTTTGCTCTCTGGGATTTGCAAGGTCGTGAGAATGTGCTTTCGCCCTCGGTTTGAAAAGAGCAAAAGTGATTCAGCAATTAAATAAGAGCTTTTTAGCGTGTTTGTGGTGACGTATGTCGCATTTGTTTATATTATATGAATTGCAAGAAATGAAAAGGCCACTGGGTTTTGTGAGGGAGAGAGAAAAGAGGGAGAAAAAAGCAGTGGTGATTATGTAATCCATGTTTTACCTTGATGAATTATTAACTGTTTTTTTACCGCCCCAGCCTGTTCACTGACCGTGTGATACATATTGCATACACAACTGCAAAGAACCACAGTTCCAGGTGCGATGGCACGCATCTATAAGATGATAACCGTTCACTTTGTTTGCATTGTTTGCAGGGATAGGTGTGTAAAATGGGATTGATAACCATATTGTAGCACGGTATAGCATAATTTGTACTCTACGATTTGGTTGGTATTTTCCGAGCATTGTTAGCATATCAATACATCTGACTTTGAATGCATTTAGAACATAATTACTCTGGAGCTGCAGGAAATATTGTTTATGAAATGGAAAAATTTATCTATTTCACACTTTTAAGAGCCTTCAAAAAAAGAAATGTTACAACATCAACAATACGAATTTATAATATGATATATTTGCAATTTACGCTTTTTTTTCTATCTGAATACATGGATTAGTTTTAACAGGCATCAGTGGCGAAAGATGCTTTTTGCTCCAGTTCTTCCATTTGAAATATGACCTTTAGAAAAGGCGTTTGAGTTATGGAAATGGACCGTTTCCATAACTCAACAGCCTTTTCACTGGTCAAACTCAGATCATATGTGCTCCTAGGCTTCCTCAGACAAAACGCTTCTCCTCCTCACAAACACAGGAAACGAAGCACATCTAGGGAATAGTGTCTGTTAGACTAAGCACTGGCTGACCCAGTTATAAACCGCCTGTGGAAGGATTTATGTGATAGAATGAACCAGAGAACTGAAAGGTGTTGCCAGCCGTCAAAGCCAGAGGCAGATCGGAGCAGAGAAGGTGTATTAAAACTTTTTTTTAAAACCATTGTTGTTTGATACTAGCTTGCATTTATACTGTAGCATGAACGATGCAATGAATTTTGAAAAAGTAACTCAGATATTTTAATGTACATGCGTTACTTTACTTAAAAAGTAATCTGATTATGTAACTCAAGTTACATTTAATGCGTTAGCCCCAAAACTGCTCATAACAGTGTTACTAATGAATGGAGCAGAAACAACTCAACATTTTCTCTTTTGTAATGTCTCTCAGCCATCTCTCTTTCAACAATCTTTCTTTAAATCCTTGCTCACTCTCTCTGATCACTGCTGATTGGCTACAAGTTTGTTGTGACGCACTCTGTCATTTCCACTTTTAACAGCGTTTCTTAGAAATAACTTACTGTACCTTGAAAGGGTAGCCTAGAAATCTAGACGCACCCTAACGGCAGCAAATTTAATTTGCCCGCAAGTGTCGTCTAGGAACTCTCAATACCCTTCTGAGCTGTATTCCTCACAATCTGGACGGCCCAATCACATCGTGTATAGAGTCGGCGGGCGGGGCCATAATGACGACGGCCGAGTTGCGTTTGCGAGCTTCTAGTTAACACAGAAACTGGCGAACGGCGGCGGTCTTTCGAATCAGCTTTGACCGCGACTCTGGAAGATTTGGAGTTAAGCTTTTCTCTGAGAAAAGAACAAAGAGCGGCACTGAAGTCATTCTTTAAAAGGGAAGATGTGTTCGTAGTTTAGCCGACCGGATACGGTGAATGTTTAATCAGTCAGCGAGCTCCGCTTCACCTTCGTTGCTCTGGTTGGTGTAGCGCTATCCTATCGCGTGCAGAGGGAGTTTGATAGACAACCGTTTATCGCGCCCCTCGGATTGAGCCCTGTCTATGGTGAGTTTCCAGACCAAACATCTTGATGTGGGTCTGGCTTGTCAGGCTAGGTTTATTAGGCTACTGCCACTAGATCAAACATCTTGATGTGGGTCTGGCTTGTCAGGCTTTTGAAAGGGGGCAACAGAAACTAGAAAAGCAACCAATCAGACCAGACCATGAGATGTTCTTCAGAAGATAATAGTAGTAGCAGAGGTGGAGAGTAGTGAAGTATCTTTACTTTCTACTCAAGTACATTTTTAAGTATACTTTATCAGTGTTTTTCTTTGGAAAACTTATACAGTATTGTTCAAAATAATAGCAGTACAATGTGACTAACCAGAATAATCAAGGTTTTTAGTATATTTTTTATTGCTACGTGGCAAACAAGTTACCAGTAGGTTCAGTAGATTCTCAGAAAACAAATGAGACCCAGCATTCATGATATGCACGCTCTTAAGGCTGTGCAATTGGGCAATTAGTTGAAAGGGGTGTGTTCAAAAAAATAGCAGTGTCTACCTTTGACTGTACAAACTCAAAACTATTTTGTACAAACATTTTTTTTCTGGGATTTAGCAATCCTGTGAATCACTAAACTAATATTTAGTTGTATGACCACAGTTTTTAAAAACTGCTTGACATCTGTGTGGCATGGAGTCAACCAACTTGTGGCACCTCTCAGCTGTTATTCCACTCCATGATTCTTTAACAACATTCCACAATTCATTCACATTTCTTGGTTTTGCTTCAGAAACAGCATTTTTGATATCACCCCACAAGTTCTCAATTGGATTAAGGTCTGGAGATTGGGCTGGCCACTCCATAACATTAATTTTGTTGGTTTGGAACCAAGACTTTGCCCGTTTACTAGTGTGTTTTGGGTCATTGTCTTGTTGAAACAACCGTTTCAAGGGCATGTCCTCTTCAGCATAGGGCAACATGACCTCTTCAAGTATTTTAACATATGCAAACTGATCCATGATCCCTGGTATGCGATAAATAGGCCCAACACCATAGTAGGAGAAACATGCCCATATCATGATGCTTGCACCTCCATGCTTCACTGTCTTCACTGTGTACTGTGGCTTGAATTCAGAGTTTGGGGGTCGTCTCACAAACTGCCTGTGGCCCTTGGACCCAAAAAGAACAATTTTACTCTCATCAGTCCACAAAATGTTCCTCCATTTCTCTTTAGGCCAGTTGATGTGTTCTCTGGCAAATTGTAACCTCTTCTGCACATGCCTTTTTTTTAACAGAGGGACTTTGCGGGGGATTCTTGAAAATAGATTAGCTTCACACAGACGTCTTCTAACTGTCACAGTACTTACAGGTAACTCCAGACTGTCTTTGATCATCCTGGAGGTGATCATTGGCTGAGCCTTTGCCATTCTGGTTATTCTTCTATCCATTTTGATGGTTGTCTTCCGTTTTCTTCCACGTCTCTCTGGTTTTGCTCTCCATTTTAAGGCATTGGAGATCATTTTAGCTGAACAGCCTATCATTTTTTGCACCTCTTTATAGGTTTTCCCCTCTCTAATCAACTTTTTAATCAAAGTACGCTGTTCTTCTGAACAATGTCTTGAACGACCCATTTTCATCAGCTTTCAAATGCATGTTCAACAAGTGTTGGCTTCATCCTTAAATAGGGGCCACCTGATTCACACCTGTTTCTTCACAAAATTGATGACCTCAGTGATTGAATGCCACACTGCTATTTTTTTTAACACACCCCTTTCAACTAATTCAACTAATTGCCCAATTGCACAGCCTTAAGAGCGTGCATATCATGAATGCTGGGTCTCATTTGTTTTCTGAGAATCTACTGAACCTACTGGTAACTTGTTTGCCACGTAGCAATAAAAAAATATACGAAAAACCTTGATTATTCTGGTTAGTCACATTGTACTGCTATTATTTTGAACAAGACTGTAAGTGTATACACACTACTGTCCATGTCCAGAAAGGGAATAAAAACATCATCAGAGTAGTCCATATGTGACATCAGTGGGTTAATCTTCTCTTCCGATTTGGTTTCCAATCCTCAAATAAAGATTCAAACGGTCATGAATCAGCGGATTGATTCATGATTCGGATCGTGTGTCAAAGTGCCAAACTGCTGAAATCACGTGACACTGGCAATCCGAATCATGAATCAATCTGTTGATTCACAACCGTTTGAATCTTTATTTGAGGATTGAAAACCAAACCAAAGAAAAGACAATGCTGGATAAAGTCGTAGTTGGTAACTTGTTTGCCACATAGCACTAAAAAAATATACGAAAAACCTTGATTATTCTGGTTAGTCACATTGTACTGCTATTATTTTGAACAATACTGTACTTTACTACATTCCAAAGCATACTATATAATGTCATACTTTTTACTGCACTTCATCTCATCAATAAAAGTTGTCAGAATATATGTCATACTTTTTACTGTACTACATCTCATAAATAAAAGTTGTCAGAATATATAATGTCATACTTTTTACTGCACTTCATCTCATAAATAAAAGTTGTCAGAATATATAATGTCATACTTTTTACTGCACTGCATCTCATAAATAAAAGTTGTCAGTATATATGTCATACTTTTTACTGTACTACATCTCATAAATAAAAGTTGTGATAATATATAATGTCATACTTTTTACTGCACCACATTTCATAAATAAAAGTTGTTGTTTTCTTACCTTTAAAGGTGGGGTAAATGTTATTTCAAAACCGTTTTAGAAAAAGGACTCTGGCCGAGTGGAATAACAAACTTGTAGCCAATCAGCAGGTAAGGGGCATGTGATGGTGAGAAGAGAGCTCGCTCTGTGCACGCAAGTCATTATTCAAAACACACGAGAACTAGCCTAACATATGCTGCTTTTGCTTGACTATGCTCATGTGTCATGTTCGCTTGTTAGTCCATTTGCGATCGTATTGTGGCTCACTTCAGCGATGATAAAGACCTGTTCATTTCCACACCGTATGGAGCATCTAAATCTCCTCGCTCCTCACTTCAAGCATCCGCTCACAAAATGTGTCTGACAAGTAAGATACTATACTCCTAATATATGTTTGTTTCCTCTTTTCATGATCTATATAACCCTTATCCAGTCATAATTGTAATATATCGATAGCTGGACTGTCGGCTCGTGTTCTATCGAGTTGTTCATGAGAACGGTTTGTGTTTTTGTCATGGAAGGGGTGACTTTTATCATTGAATATTCGACCTGGATTAGTTACGCAGAGATTCTGCCATAGTCGTTGCCTGGGTTACGTATGTGTGGGGCGGAGCTATTAAAATAGGGGCGAGACCCTTTTGGGGGTAGGGGCATGTTTGTTTTGGTGATTTGAAATATCAACAACGGTTACCAGATAGCACTTACCCCACCTTTAATACTTATTACATAAAAAATGTAGTTCTTTTTTACTTGTAAAACTTTCTCAAGTAAACTTTGAATTACTTTTACTTGAGTAAAAGTGTTGATGCAAAGTCCTTAACTTTACTTGTACTATAGTGGCTGAAAAAGATGGGTTCTTCTTACTCGTCAAAAAGTCAGTCAAAATCCGTAAACCAGTGGGAGTTTAATAATCAAACACAAAAAATACAAAAATGTACAAATCCTATTGTTTCCTGTATCCTATGACACTTGTCAAACCTTATCTTGTATTACCTTAAACGTTTAAACACAAGATTTATCCATAATTGACAAGATCGACGAGACGGTAAGAAAACTGTTTCTCCCTTCTTTCTTCCTAAACTCAATCTTCTGCGCACGCGAAGTGGGCGTAAACCATTAAAGAAACAGAACAAAATTATACATTATAAACATAGGAAATAATATTGAAATATATAAACCACAGGAAATATCAGAATTGCTTCTCAAAGAACGTTACATAATACTTTCAGTTATTAATGGCAAAAAATCTGCAATAATAATATAAACTTTATTGCTATGTTAAATTGGCTCTTACATACCAGCCCCTAATTGTCTTTGTGTTCAACAAAACAATTACCAATCTATTTACTAAAGAGCCAAGTAAATTAAAGATGCAAAAATATTCTTCACTAAATTGGAGTAAAAATGTTCCAATAAGACCTGAATTAACGCATCGGACTCATACCAGATACTACATACAGGATTATGTGTACGTGATTATAAATCTGCCTCTAAAAGTAAACAAAGCTTAGTAACAGGCCGTAAAAGAGTGCTCGTGTTGGTTTTCACTTGGGCTTGCCGCACAAGACCCTTGTTGTCTGTGAATGTTTGTAGCACACGTCCCATAACCCAAGAGTTTCGTGGTGCAGAATTGTCTGCAACCAATACAATGTCCCCAGGCTTGAGATTTTTCTTTAGGCTTTGCCACTTTTGTCTTTCTTGCAGGTCTGGTAAGTACTCTTTGATCCAGCGCTTCCAGAATAGGTCAGCCATATACTGAACTTGGCGCCACCTACGTCTGGAATACAGGTCCTTTTCGTCAAATACCCCAGGAGGCATGGACGGCTTTACTTTGAGCAGCAGCAAATGATTTGGAGTGAGGGCCTCTAAGTCATTTGGGTCATTGGAGACCTTAGTGATGGGACGACTATTGATTATTGCCTCCACCTCACATAAGAGCGTTTGAAGACTTTCTTCATCGAGAGACTGCTGTTTTACAGTGGAGTTCAGAATTTTTCTGACAGTCCGTATTTGTCGTTCCCAAACTCCTCCATGGTGGGATGCAGTTGGGGGGTTGAAAATCCACTGTACACCTTTTGCAAGCAATGTGGTTTGAATCCTGTCATTATTCAAACTTTGTATGGCTGTTCGCAACTCCCTTTCTGCCCCAATGAAATTTGTTCCATTGTCAGACCTGATTGTTTGAACCTGACCCCTTCTAGAAATAAATCTTCTTAGTGCATGAATGCACGAGTCCGTATCCAAAGAGCTAGCAATCTCAACGTGAACAGCTCTTAAGGTCAGGCAAGTAAAGATTACCCCATATCTTTTAATCAATGTCCTTCCTCTTTTGATTTCAAATGGGCCAAAATAATCAATGCCCACATTTGTGAATGGGGGTTCATCTGGCAAAAGTCTGTCACGGGGAAGATCAGCCATGTATTGTGTGCTTGTAATGCCGTGCTGACGTTTACAAACTGTGCATTGAGACAGAATTTTTCTGATGGCTGTTTGCGATTTTGGAATCCAATATTTTTCTCGCAACTTTGACAACATGTGATTACGGCCGCTATGACCTACATCTACATGAATTGATCTTAAAATCAGATGTGCAACATGATGGTCCTTTGCTAAGATAGCAGGATGCTTCGACTCCTCAGGCATAGCTGATCTGCTTAGTCTGCCACCTACTCTTAGGATTTTATCTTGCAAAACTGGTGACAACCTGTAAAGAGGGCTACTGCGTTTCACATTTTTACCTTGCTGGAGGGTTTTTATTTCCCCGGGAAACATGATTGTTTGGCTGTAGCAAATGATCTCTTTCTCAGCTTTTTCAACATCACTTACAGTCAATGTAACACCTGACAGTGAAGCTTTGAAGGTTTCCATTTCCATTTCAAGATCAGAATTCACTCTTAGACTGTGGGACAGCTCTTTTCTTTTTTCTACCAGTGCCTTCAGAATGGTTTTTAATTTAAGGAACCATGCAATGGCTCTTCTTAACCTGTACCACTCTGAGTAGTGTGAAAAGAACTGAGAAGTATAGTCATAATTATCTGCACACACTGCATTGACAGAGACTTCCTTAACTTCCAGATCATTGCCAGTTATCTTAAGAGTGTGATTTGGCATTTTTGGCCATTCCGATTCTGGCTTAGTCAGAAAGGATGGACCAGTGAGCCATGAATTTGATTTAAGGAAAGCATCTACAGTGAGTCCTCTTGAGGCAATGTCGGCTGGGTTGTCAGAAGATTTCACATACCTCCATTGCGACACCTTTGAGAGCTCCCTGATGGCAGTTACCCTGTTGGCCACAAAAGTACGGAACCGTGTGCTTTCATTGTTGAGATACTTCAGGACTGAAGTACTATCTGTCCAAAATACAGACTCCTGAAGAATCAAGTCCAATTCAGATATCAGCATATTGTCCATTCTAGAAGCCATTGTAGCTGCTGTGAGCTCAAGACGTGGCACAGTAACTGACTTTACTGGAGCAACCCTTGCTTTACCCATTACAAAGGCACAATGTTGATCACCTCTGCAGTTCTCCATGAGCAAGTAAGACACCGTGCCATAACCCAGTTCACTGGCGTCTGCAAAATGGTGCAGCTGTGCTGAGGTGATTTCTCCAAAGTCAAGTGGCTTCATGCATCTCTCAACCTGAAAGTCATTTAAGTTCTGAAGACTAGCCAACCACAGGTTCCACTGATGTCTGAGCGGTTCTGGAATACTGTCATCCCATTCATGTTTTGTTCTACAAAGCTCTTGCAGTATTTGTTTTGCAGGAAGAATGACTGGAGAAAGTATTCCAAGGGGATCATAAATTGAGCTGACCATGGACAAGATTCCTCTCCTTGTAAGAGGCTTTTCCTGTAGAGTTACTTTGAACTGCAAAGTGTCTGTCTCTACACACCACTGAACCCCTAGGGCTCTTTCCAATGGTAACTTTTCTTTCTCCAGATCCAAGTCTTTCACTGTCTTTGCTTTGCTGTCTTCACTTATGGATGCAAGAACAGTCCGACTGTTGGACATCCACTTGGTCAAGTTAAATCCTCCTGATGCACACACCTCCCTTAATTCATGCAATAGAGCAATACCCTGTTGTTCCGTAGCCACAGACGTCAAACAGTCGTCCACATAGAAATTTCTAAGGACTGTCTGAGTTACCTCTGATCTGTGATGTGCACTATTGTCTTTTGCACACCTTTGCAGAGCGTAGATTGCACAACTTGGGGAGGATGTAGCACCAAATAAGTGCACAGTCATTCTGTATTCCTCCATTTCCTGCGCAGTGTCTCCTTTTGGCCACCAAAGGAATCTTAACAGGTCTTTGTCTTTATCAGGAACTCTGACCTGATGAAACATTCCTTCTACATCTGCTGCGAGGGCAATCGGCTCATGTCTGAACCTTGTCAGCACACCAATGAGAGAACTATTTAAGTTGGGTCCTTGTAACAGTTGAGAGTTAAGTGATTTTCCTTGGTAGGTTGCTGCGCAGTCAAACACCACTCGAAGTTTGTGTTTCTGCGGGTGATACACCCCGTGGTGTGGAATGTACCAGATTCTGCCAGAGTTTCCTTCAGTTTCACATGCAGGGATTTTCTCAGCATGACCTTTGACTAACATGTCATCCATGAAACTACAGTAGTCATTGTGGAAAGCTGAACTTCTTTTGAATTTCCTTTTCAGAAATTGAGCGCGCAGAGATGCAACAACATAGTTGTTTGGAAACACTACATCATTTTTTCTCAAAGGAAGGCCAATGCAGTAATGTCCATCAACAAGCTCTACTGACTGTGATACAGACTCCATAAACTGTCTATCCTCTATAGACATTTCCAAATTTTCAGCTTGCTTACATTCAGGAAAATCATAACTCATTTGCTGTTGAATTAGGTTCTCCAAGCTTACCACTGAAATCCTGTTTGCCATCACCTGTGGCCATCCTGTGCTTCTGTCAGTTTGGATGTTCTCTCTTTCCAAAGGTCCATTTACAATCCAGCCCAGGATGGTCTTGACAGCATAAGGCCCATTTCCTCTGCTGTTGATAACTTTCCATGGCTCAAGAATCTTGGGTACATTTGTTCCTATTAGTAAGCCAATACCTGAATTGATCTGAGGAAGATGCACCTCTTCAAGGTACTTCCATTTCTTAACATCCTTCTGTTGCGGAATGTTTTCTCTTTTAACTGGAATCTCTTTTTGTGAGAACACCTGAGGGAGACCCACAAAACTGTTTTCATTCAGTCCACTTACTTCCAGTTCGGTGAAAACGTGTGTACTAACAGACCTTTCCTGTCCCATAGTACGCAGCAGGATGTTTGTTTTCCTACCAGTTAGCTTTAACTCCTTCATTAGTTGTTCTGTGCAAAATGTTGCAGAACTTCCTGGGTCCAAGAAGGCGTAGGTCGTAACCTCATGATTGCTTTTTTGGGATTTAACTCTGACTGGTACAATGGCCAAAGAGCACACAAACCCACCAGCCCCCGTACAGCCACAAGTTTCGCTGGTTGTGGTACATGATTCAGTGACAGTTGTGGAACTGTCTCCATTTTGTGATCCTGGAAGCGCTGGCTTTTCCGGAAGATGAAGAATGGTTGGATGCTTTAGTGAGCATTTTTGACAAACAAGTCTTTGCACACAACCTTTACTCATGTGACCTGGTAATAAGCAACCATAGCACAAGCCCTTAGCTTTCAGAAAGTCCAGCTTTTCCTTGTGTGGCTTGTGCTTCAAAGCGTTGCAAACGTCCAATCCATGCTCTTTATTACAGTATAAGCAGTGAGTTCCATGCCTTGCCTTTGCTCCTTCTTTTACCATTATTCTTTGTTTATTGAGCTCTGGAACAGGTGTCACACTTGTGGCAAATGTTGTTTTCCTTTCTTTCACTTGTAAGTTACTTGATTTGTTTGGTTTAAATCTGAGATTGTCCTTACCCATTTTGTTATCCTGGATATTGCCAAACAGTGGATGTGAAACAATTCTTGCCTGTTTGTCTACAAAACTAACCAAGTCGGAAAATCTTGCTCTCAAGCCAGTCCTTTCCTGAAGCTCACAGGCAACTACTCTCCACTTTTCTCTCAGTTTAAAAGGAAGCTTGGTAACAATAGCACGCATGTTGCTTGGACTGTCCATCTCCTCAACATATTCCACACTGTCAACAGTATTGCGACAACCAGTAAGGAAAAGAGCAAAATCTGTTAAGGCTTTGTTATCCTCAGGCTTTAAATCTGGCCAGTTCAGTGCTTTTTCTGTATAGGCAGTGGCAATTGTGTACTCATTGCCAAAATGTTGGTAGAGTAGTCTCTTAGCCTCATTGTAGCCCTTTTCAGAAAGCATTTGTTGACAGCTGCGTACCAGCACCTTTGGTTGCCCTGTGGTGAACTGCTCTAAGAAGTACAATCTGTCTCTGTTATTTGTGGTCTTATTCTCTACTCCATGCTCAAATGCTCGAATGAAGAATGTGAATTCTAGCGGGTCTCCACTAAATACTGGAATGTCCATTGGAGGGAGAGTAGATAAAGACTGCTGTTTTATGAAAATCTCAGCAATGTCATTTTGACGTTGCATGATGTTGAACAAGCTCCCTGTTTCAACATGTGAAGGAATGCTCACATCTGTTCTTGGTGGCTGTGATTTAGCAAAATCCTGTTGCACATCGCTGACTCTTGGTACGTCATCAGTATCAGGTGCTAACTCACGGAAAAATGTTTTTGGCCTTACTGCTTTGTCAGATGTAGCTTTAAGATTCTCTTTAGTTGTGGCTGCTCTTGCTGCACTACCAGATGCATCAGAAACGCTACGCGATGGTTCATACATTGAAAAAACCTTCAGTTTGGCTTCAGCCGCAGCAATAGCAGTTTGGAGCTCTAAATTTTCCTTTTTTGCTTTGAGCTCAGCTTCTTCCCTCTCAAGATCTTGTTTCTGCTTCAAAGTATTAGCACGTGCCAACAGTTCTGCCCTTTCAGCTTCAATTTTCAGCCTAGAAGAAGCTGTAGATGAAACCCCTGAGGCCACCTGACTACCAGATTTTTTTTGAAAGAGAGGCAGTTGTGAAGAAGAAATAACCATTGAGGCACTGTCAGTACATTCGACCTCTGCATCACATTGCTCTGCCTCTTTAGATTGGAGATTTACTCTTTCAATCCAATCTTTGACCTTGTCTACAAAGTGCTTAAATGCTTGAGACTTGGGTTCAAACCAATGTATCTGATCTAAATATGCCTCATCAACAGACATAAGTTCTCTGGTTTCATTATTAATGTCTTGAAATGCAATAAAGGACTGTGCAAACTCACCATTTATGCATTCATTTACAGTGTCAACATTACCAGAGTCCTCAAGCAAAGTTTCAATTTCTCTCATTTGCCTTGTTAAATGTCCCAGTTTGGCTCTTCTACTTCCCATCAACTGGTTAAGCCGTTCCTCTTGTGCTTTAACAGTCATCTTCGGCACTCGTTTAGAGGTCGCGTTCAATTCCTCTGTTTCCATAGTAATCAATGTTCGTGTTCAAAGCGCGCATTGTATTCATCACGAAAGCAGATGAGATCGCCCTCTTGCGACATTGTTTGACGGAGCGCACATGGCGAGTCCATGACGCAGCACAATTCAACCATATCCAAAGTCCAATAATATCCCTAAACGTCCAAACTATTGCCAAAGTTCACCAAAGTCCGATCAGCCAAATCCGTTGTGTGTGTAATCCCAAATGCCATCGGAGAATCTCAGCCGCGATGGTGCATTAAATCCAAGTATAGTCCGATGATGGTCTCTGATGATGCGCGAATCACTCGACAATCCTCTTGTTAAAAACAAAAATATTGCTCATCCAATTCGGACGAAAAGAGAAGTTTTCTTACTTATATGTTGATGCAAAGTCCTTAACTTTACTTGTACTATAGTGGCTGAAAAAGATGGGTTCTTCTTACTCGTCAAAAAGTCAGTCAAAATCCGTAAACCAGTGGGAGTTTAATAATCAAACACAAAAAATACAAAAATGTACAAATCCTATTGTTTCCTGTATCCTATGACACTTGTCAAACCTTATCTTGTATTACCTTAAACGTTTAAACACAAGATTTATCCATAATTGACAAGATCGACGAGACGGTAAGAAAACTGTTTCTCCCTTCTTTCTTCCTAAACTCAATCTTCTGCGCACGCGAAGTGGGCGTAAACCATTAAAGAAACAGAACAAAATTATACATTATAAACATAGGAAATAATATTGAAATATATAAACCACAGGAAATATCAGAATTGCTTCTCAAAGAACGTTACATAATACTTTCAGTTATTAATGGCAAAAAATCTGCAATAATAATATAAACTTTATTGCTATGTTAAATTGGCTCTTACAAAAAGTATACAGCACATTTTTTTTAAAAATGTAATTAAGTATTAAATGATATTCAATATGAAATGTATTGCAGTAAAAAGTACAATATTATGTTTTGGAATGTTGTGAAGTAAATTTTTTTTTACAAAGAATAACCCTGATAAAGTACATATACTTGAAAAACAAAATTACTTGGAAAGTAAAAGTACTCCGCCTCTGATAGTAGTAGTGATTATGATGAATATGATTTTTTTGATCAATGAATGCTTTTTCCCACCCCATTATATATATAAAAATATATAAAACAGTCTTTTTATTTCAGCAAAGTAATCACTATAGAGAATGGATGTTGCCTTTCATAGTTGCCAGAAGATCCCATGGTAGGGAAAACATGACCAACTTGCACTTATGTAATTCCACCATTCTGGGCGATTTCCTGTGGTGGGGCTCCCCTTGTGAAATCCAGTTCCATCTGTCCATGCTTGTCGTGCTCTCTTACAGTAAGCTGCAGTGAAAATGGCGAAAGCTTCCCCCATCCTCTTTCAAAACACTCGAGGGACCATCTCACCAAATCTGTGTGGTAACCTTGCCAGAGGCTGACCAAGGAGTCCCTAGTGAGGGGAACTATGGTTAAATTTATCCCAAAGAGATGGAGGGCAGCTATGTTGGTGCCTTCCTGTCATTCTATGCTGTCCTTGAGAGCGCGCAATGACCTTGAGTTTCAGCTTGTTGACGTGGCACTTTTCAGTAACACATTGAGAAACTCAAGACGTGACATTATCCAAATGCGCTTCCTCTGAATTCTGCTGAAATGGGCGTTCATGAGCAATTAATGTTTTCATGGTGTTGTGATTGGATTTATTTTTGTCTGCTCTTAAGTTGGGAAAACCTATTTATAGCAGACCTGTGTGTTACAGCTGTTTTTTTAAAGGAATATACAGAACAAGCATTTAAGGAATTCTGTCACTTACTAATCCTAGTGTTGTTCCTGTATAACCTTTTTCTTTAGTGGAAAACAAAAGGAGGATTTTGAAGTATTGCATTGATCGCTCTTTGCTCCATGCAGTTACAGTGAATAGGGAATGAGGTTTAAAAGCATCATACAAATATCAAAGTATCAAGTCTTCTGAAGTCATACCAAAGCTTTCAGGATAGACAACCCTCCAAAATTTCCCCTGTTGTGCTCCACGGATGAAAGAGAGACATACACGCTTGGAACGACATTAGGGTGAATAAATATTTTAAGAACTGTCATTTTTGGGTTTCTTTAAGGTCTTACATAATGTCTCTCTCTCTTTTTTTTACAGTGGATAGCATTTGCATCTTTGTTCTTCATTTTGGTATCCATTACCACTTTCTGTTTGGAGACGCACGAGGCCTTCAATCCTATCATCAACCGTACAGAGTCCTATACGGACGGCAATGAAACTCTGGAACGTGTCATCCCTGAGACGGAGACCATGGTGCAGTTAACCTACGTTGAGGGTGTCTGCGTTGTGTGGTTCACTTTTGAGTTTCTGATCCGAGTGACTACATGCCCAAACAAATTAAAGTTTGTCCGAAACACCCTCAACATCATCGACTTTGTGGCTATCCTTCCTTTCTACCTGGAGGTGGGGCTGAGCGGACTCTCCTCCAAAGCAGCAAAAGATGTGTTGGGTTTCCTCCGTGTGGTACGATTTGTTCGGATTCTCCGTATCTTCAAGTTGACACGACACTTTGTGGGTTTGCGGGTACTAGGGCACACGCTCCGTGCCAGCACCAATGAATTTATCCTCCTCATCATTTTCCTGGCACTCGGAGTCTTAATCTTTGCCACTATGATCTACTACGCCGAACGTATTGGAAGAAACCCCAATGACCCCTACGCTAGTAACGACACGCACTTCAAGAACATCCCCATTGGCTTCTGGTGGGCTGTGGTAACAATGACAACCCTCGGCTACGGCGATATGTACCCTCAGACGACGTCTGGTATGCTGGTTGGCGCACTGTGCGCCCTTGCAGGTGTGCTGACGATTGCCATGCCTGTCCCTGTAATCGTGAACAACTTCGGTATGTACTACTCCCTTGCCATGGCGAAACAAAAACTACCAAAGAAGAAAAATAAGCATATCCCACGAGCACCTCAACTGGGGTCTCCCAACTACTGCAAGTCAGCCATTAACTCCCCGCGGCCCAGCACGCACAGCGACACATGCCCCCTGGCACAGGAAGAGGTTTCCGAGATCAGATACCAAGGTAGGAACTAATATTTTAGAATCTGTAAAGCTCGTAAGTGTTACTATGTGTTAACCTTAAAGCCGTTTCATACATTTGTTTTCCCAGAGTGCCACTGATTTGGTTTTACCATTATATTACCTTATTTCTGGACCTTAAAGAACAACTCCTGGACCTTAAATGAACCTATGGGTAATTAACACATGGTTACCGAGTAGATCGTTCTCTGGGATGCGTTTTCATGGAAAATGAAATTACTTTGCTAGTTAATACCACTAACAAGGCTCAAAATAGCCTCACACTAACAAGGTAGCATAATGAGGGTCCCTACATGAAGCATTGAGAACATTGTAAGTGTACAAACAGTTTAATAAGAAGATACTTTATAAAGACAGTACATTACGCGTTTACAGACAGCAGCCATCTTGGACCAGTCGAGCCACGAACACTTTGCTAAGTGGGCTGATCGATAGGCATTAAGTTTGTAAAATCGAATTACATGGAAATGCATGAATTATATCTGTTTATTAAAATATATGGTTGACTAACTACAAGGGAAGAAGGTGTCCCATATGAGATTCCAAGTCACAGTTCATCACTTAGCACCGCCTTCGTGGCTCAACTTGTTTTCAAAGATGATTACTCTCTGTAAACGTGTAATGGACTGTCTTTATAAAGTATCTTCTTATTAAACTGTTTGTACACTTACAACGTTCACAATGCTTCGGTTTGCATGTGGGGACTCTCATTATGCTACCGTGTCAGTGTGAGGCTTTTTTGAGCCTTGTTAGAGATATTAACTAGCGATTTCATTTTACTTATTTTATGCCCCATAGACAAGCGTTATAAGTTTTTCACCGGAGTTGTCCTTTAAGGTGATGATGCAAGGGGCAACTTTCTAAGCAATGTTGCTGGCCAATGTTATGTCAACAGGTAAGACATAGGGCTTACAAACAATCTAAAGTATCAAGATAGAAATTTGTTTCCCAAGCTTCATCGCTCTCCAACACTGGTCAGAAAAGTTGCCCCATTTATTATCACCTTCAGAGTTAAACAACTTGCCACTGTACCGGGACACATCAAGAGGACGGTTGTTTTTGAACCGGCTTAGTGAGGCAATACGCTACAGACAGAAAGCTGTTATAATATTGTGTCATCTTACCTGAGCGTTCGAATGCACAAATATTTCATAACAATATGAGATGACTGGATTGAAGAAAGTGATCAGCGTGATTGATATTCAAAATCATCAAGCGTTGCTTTGTTCATGATTTGTACATCTGCAGTCCTAGTTTTGCTTTCCCTTTTCGAACGACGAAAATAGACTATTGATACCTGCTGAAATAGACGCTGGCACAAAAAGCATGTGCTAGTTGAGTCACCTTCAGTCCTTTTGTTGTGTTCAAATGCAGATTTCTGGCCGAGACGCAGCCGCTAGTTCTTTGACGTCGGCTTGGTGTGTCCCAGAATTTACAAACAATCCATTTCGCACTTTCTTGTTACTTTGCCACAATTTAATGAGTCATTTTGCTGAACACTAATGTGTTAATGTAGGTAGTCATGTTTTTGCAAGGTGTTTTTGCAGCTTAGCTTCAATAGATTGACTTTTTGGATAAGGAGACAAAGGCTGAATCCGAAATCGCCCCTATACCCTTAAATAAGGCACTATTTGAAGGGACAGCAATTTGTAGTGGTGTCCGAATCCATAGTGGACATTATCGAGTGTGCTCATTCAATCCCACAATGCACCGCAATAACGAGTATACAACCTATGCACAAATTTAAACACAGCTAAAGTAGCTAAAGAGATTCAGTTCAACTCTTTTATTTGAAATGATAATGATTTTGATATGCTGAGCTCTGGGTGTTTAGCTAGACTGAATTGCACTTGGGTTGGGCGCCTCTGAATAATGCTCTGCAGGTAGGTTTGATTTTAAGCAAGAAACATGTGATTAAGAGTAATTAGTGGTCTTGTTTGTGAACATTGAAAAGTGCTAATGGATTTAGGAATGCAGTAATCTCTCTGTTGCTCTCTGTCACTGAAGCTTACTACTACTCTAAGCTTTCACAGGCATCTACATTACAGAAAGTCCAACCTAGCAATTAAGTGTAACCCCACACGCTAGAGTTTATGCTATGCCAGACAGTGCTGAGAATACATTGAGATAAAAGGACATGGTATGTTTTGAGGATGTAGAGGGAAAAGGGTTTGTAAATGATGCTAAACTGTGTGACCAAAAGCAATGCACTTTGATGAAGGCATCTGTCGACTACAGAGAACTGAAAAGTCCAGTTCTACTTTCAGCATCCAGATCAAATAGAAGTCAAATTTCCTACATCTAGGTCAGGAGTATTTATCTCTTCTCCGATAGAGACCCAGTGTTTTACTAGCCTGGTCTTACCAGACTCTCACACGTTTCATTTGTACAGAGAGTCTGGCCACTCTCCATTGACAAGCGTTTACTTCCGCGAAGGCGGGAACTCTGTTGAAGTTTAAAACTATTGGATCTGCCATAACCAATCGCTAACGTTTAGTCGTGACGTATGTCATGCATGCTTCGTCTGTTTCTCACAAATCCGTCCAAATAAATGTGCAGCCACCTCAGTGATAAAACCACAGGATAAAAACCCCAAAACTTATGCATTCGGATTGTGCTTAGTATGATAAGTATAAACGCTGCCATAAATAACGGCCCAATTCAAATGTTTAAGTGCTTTTATTTTAATTAGTTTGAGCGGTGATGAAATATATTGCTCTTGTAAATACTTGCCAGCATTTTAAAAATTTACAAGTCTAGAAATGCATCCAAATAACAGCAAAGAGCGACCGTACGGTGCTCTGCAGTGGTCAAAAAGGATATAAAGAGTGAATTTTGAAGTGATATATTCTTGTAAACTCAGAGATGTGGATTTGGACAGCAATTACATCACCACACGAGGTTGGCTTTTGTCAAAAGCAGTAGGTAACTCGGCCGGGGATTTTTACGCGGGTGGTGGGAAATGGACGGCAATAAAATCACTGACTAGCCCCTGTAAATGATGGCAATACCTTCCGACTCCACGAGGAACAATTACCGTCCAAACAGGGCTTTGCCCTGTTAGGCCACTAACGAAGCGAGCTGGAAAATCAAACTTTTCCTGAATTCACCGTCTGGGAGGAAGGCCACCACATCATGGCCACCAACAAACCCGTGCAAAGATTGTTCTTGCTCCGGCTTTAACTTCTGGATATTCAGCAGCGGTGCCACAACAGAATGAATGGTTCGTATCGTTCTCCGCCGCCATCACTGAACTACAACTCAAACTAGCGGATGACATCAACGTCATCGTTCTCAGCAACTCCCTCCTGTTCGCTGATTAGACCGGTAAAAATTTGCTCGGAGAAAACCTAAGAATACACCCCAGTCCCAGATGTAGTACTGAAGGAAAATGAAAGTTGAGCGGAAGTACATAGGAGGGCAGAGCCAGGCTAGTGTTTTACAGAGTTTAGGTTCAAACCTGCTCCAACAGTGTTCAAACAATACTGAAAATGATTAGCTGGTTCAAGTGTGTTTAATTAAGGTTGGGCAATGGGTCTCCAGGAGCAGGGCTGATTACCCCTGATCTAGGTCTTGATATGATTTTGTCAATGCTAGATCAATCCAGGTGAACTTGACTAGGTATAAAATCATGCATGGTGGAAAAAGCATCAGCCTTTCTTGCAGAAATGTCATTTTATATATCATCAGCCCTGAGCATTTCAGGATGTATCGCCGTGTTGATAGCCTGAAATAAATCCTGCATGTCACCTTGCATCAATCTGTAACGAGCCATCTCTCTCTGCCTGTGACTGGAGATTTTAAAGTGAACGGGGAGCCATCCAAAGCTGCCCTGGCCAATGAGGATTGTCCTCACATCGACCAGGCGGTGTCGCCCGAGGAAGTCTTCAGCCCTGTGGACCGCGAGAGGCCCTGCTTCCTGCTCACCTCCGGAGGAGAACGAGCCAATCACACGGGGGGGAGAGTCAGGAAGGGTACGTAACCAGCCAATCACTGCCACCTGTCAGAGCACTGCCAGTGCCGTTTTTGAAAGTGGAGCAGATGTCAATCAAAGATGCTCTTTCGGTGCATACCGACCGACTATCACTCAGCCTCCTTTCTCGCAGTCTGATAGCTCCTCGGGTCTGCCGTTATCCTAAGGTTGACAGGAAAAGCTGTATATCCAAGTGAGCCTTCAACAGGCCTCTTTTGATTTTTAGCTCAGTCTGAACAAGATCTTTGAGAAGAAC
The DNA here is from genome assembly GCF_024679245.1 of Pseudorasbora parva. Lineage (NCBI taxonomy): Eukaryota > Metazoa > Chordata > Actinopteri > Cypriniformes > Gobionidae > Pseudorasbora > Pseudorasbora parva. Next base: position 26,899,202 of record NC_090196.1, on the reverse strand, counting down.
ATGCAGTGCCAGTTTTTCTTAATGTGTTCACGTGAGTGCAGTATGCTTTACTGTACGTATTTCCGGCAGATTTGGTGGACTGTTACGTAAAGGTCCAGTTTTAAATTTAAAGAAAGTACAATGTTGATGAAAAAAAAACGGTAAATGAGCCAGTATATTGCCTAGAAGTGTGCTTGTTTGCATGCAGATTCACAATGGCGGGTGGTTAGGGTGACGGTGAATCTCACTAGAGATGCAGCATGGGATATGGGGCATGTGGTCACATGACAAGAACTCAGCCAGTCAGAAGCTCTTGATCGTAACTCAAAACTATGAGGCGCCATTAGCAAGTCTATGCTACCCCACTGAAAAGACCAGCTTGGTCTAGCTGATAGACCAGCATGGCCTTTCTCTTGATGCTGGACGATCGAGGAAGACTTGCTGGGTAGGCTAGTTACAAAGTTTTGTTGGTTCTCAAACATCTATGCTGGTCTTTTCAAAAGGATAGTCCAGATAAGACTTGGACAGGGCTAGTAAGACTTTCCGTAATAAAGGTTAGACCTTGAGCAATACTTTAGGATAAGAAAGAATTAAAGATCCAAATGAAATACTCCTGTTTGTCCACCCTATATTTAACAGAGCTAGCATCCTCTGGGTGTATGCGTATGGTTGCCGCCTGTCGGGCTGATGTGTCTGGCTGAGTTCTTTGATGTCTCTCTGAACCTGTGTTGTGCTGTAAAGCACTGTGAAGCCACTCCATGCATGCAGTAGACAGTTTGAAGCATAGAACGCATGGAGGATGATGCAGTTGACTTGGCAATCCGTCAATGTCAACTGGCTAACCATGAACATAACAAGTACATGACCGGGCAACACTAACAAACTCTAATCTGTGCAAACACACCACATACAGTACACACACCTCAGCTCTCTGTCCACGTAACTACTTTCATAACCATATTTATTCACAAGAAAGCCTTGGCAGAGAGTCTTTGTCTAAAGTTGAAGGCTGCTCTGAGGTTTTACTGAAGCCCTTTTTCTCTTCAAATGAAGGTTATGAAAAGCCATGGAGCCATAGCAGCATGTCTGGAGGCGTGGCCTCAGTGTCGGCCCTGCCCTGCAGCCCGCCCTGTCTCATGCAGCAGGTCCACTCTCCCATCCCATCCATCCTGTAGCATGGACAACAAAACTAACCAATCAGAGGCCCTCGCTCCGCAGTGCTGCGCTGAGATGCCTGCTCACACTGTGTGCCATCCATCTGTCTCTCATTAAACTCTCCTTCATTTGAAACTTCTCTTCTCTTCTCTTCTCTTCTCTTCTCTTCTCTTCTCTTCTCTTCTCTTCTCTCCTCTCCTCTCCTCTCCTCTCCTCTCCTCTCCTCTCCTCTCCTCTCCTCTCCTCCTTACTCATTGTCTGCCCTTCTCCTTCCTCTTCCTTCTCTGCTCTTATCCTTCATCTTCCTATCTCTCCTTCCTTCACTTATCTAAAATTTGTCTTGTTTCCCTTCTTCTTCCAGTGTTCTCCTTCCTCTTCCTCCCCTTTTCTTGTCTGTTCTTTATTTTTTCCTCCTCCATCTTTTATTCTTCCTCTGCCCTTCCCCTTTCCTCCTTCTCGTCCTTGTATTTTTCTCTTCCTCTTCTTTGCTTGTATATTCTTCTCCCTTCTCTTTCCTCTCTTGCTTCCTAATCCACTCCTTATTCTCATTTTCTTCCTCATCCTCTGCTCTTCTCCTCCCTCTTCCTTCTCTACTCTTATCCTTTATCTTCTTCCTAAATATCTCTCCTTCCTCTTATCTAATCTTTTTTCTTGTTCTATTACCTCTTCTTCCAACATTTTCCTCTTTCTGCCCCTTTTCATCTTACTTTCTCTTTCTTCTTCCCTTCTCGTCTGTTCTTACTTTCCTCTTCTCTCCTTCCTCTTTTATTGCCCTCCTTTTCCCTTCCACTCTTGTTCCTTCCCTTTTCCGCCTCATCTTCCCTTTACTTGTCTATCATTGTCTCTCCGTCTTCCTTGTTGTCTTCTCTTCCTCCAGTTAATTTTCCTGTTTTCTTCTTTTTTGCTTAATCTTCCACTCCTTCCTTTATCTGCTTTTCTCTTTTATCTTCTACATAATTACCCCTCCATTTTCTTATCTAATCTTTTTACTTGTTCTCCTACCTCTTCTTCCACCATTCTACTTCCTCTTCCCTTCTCTTGTCCGTTCTTTCCTCTTCTCTCCTTCTCATATTTTCCTCCTCTTCTCCAGTCTCTCATATTCCTATGCAGTGGTCTCATCTACCCCTTTCTCTTTGCTGTCTCATTTCTTCCCTCACTTTCAAATTTCTGCACTTTCATTCTTCCCCTTATCTATCTTTCATTGCTCCTTTTCCCCGAACCCTGAGTGTTTAAAGCTGTGGTTTTCATTGGGTGCTAATGGACACCATTTAAAATGAAAAAAAGATGAGACAATGGCTATTTCATATATAAGATAGTTTGAAGTAACACTAAACAACCATGATTCTAGTGATGCACACGTCACCAACAGAAACTTGACTGAAGAAACCTCATTTGCATTTGCATGCCTTGCATGGGAAACTATCTGAGAAAACAATGTAAGTTTATTGAAAATATGTAAGAAAAAATGTGTTTTTTCACCCAAAGCTTCTTTAAATATATCTGATGCAGAGTATGATATCACTTATGATGACATACAATAAATGTAGCAATTGTTTATTTATTTTGTTTTGCCTTTCCCCAAACTATCTCTGGTGTGTTTTAAACACCCTGTATCGGTTAGTAGCAGCAATCGAGTTGACCATCGGACTTTTTGACAAATGAACCAAGATGCAAATAGTGAAAAAATGCACTTTAACTTAAACTTTTTCCTCAACTAGAGCAGGCAAATTTAAATAGCAGAATTTTAATTACAATACCAGCTATTATATAAAGAAGCTTTTATTTTCACAAAACTCATATTTTTCATAAATTCAGTTTCAAATGTGATTTATCTGGAGTACAAACATGTGTATATCACATTTTTAAACATTTAACACTGTAGCAAATCCCATGCAATCAGAAAATATACAATGTAGATGTATCGTGCAGTTGACCGAAAAAAAAAGAGAAATAAAAAGAAAATAATGTGCTTCTGGGATTACTTGGGGAGAGGTAAATGCATGTACATTTATGCAAAAAATACATATGCGAATGACAAACCTGTAAATATGAACCTTGCATGAAATAAATTTTGTATCCAATCTGTATATAGACTCTGGTTTTCTTTGACAGAACATGCATACATAACTCCCCGGTTGCTTGGCAATAAGCTGTGCCTGTATTGTGATGTCTCTTTGATCTTTCACCCCGTCTTTATCACCGAGCTGTTTTTCCAGGCAGCTATTTTTAGACTTTACAGTCCATATTTAAAAAAAGAAAATGTTGCAATTATGCACCAGTGTTACTAGCTCATAATTCAGGATGCACAAGCACACTTGGATCGTGAAAGGTGGGAAAGGTCAAAGAGAAAGCGTGTGACCTCCCGGTAAAGCGGGGGATTGAAACAGGAGAGCCGAGGCAGGACTAGCGGTGACCCTGCCCTGTTTCGCACACCGGTAGCATGCCACAAGTCATTAACCATGCATGTAACACCATCCCACTGTGAACAAACACAGCATGACCTGATGAGTTAATCATATTAAAGGAATCATTCACCTAAAAATGAAAATGTACTATCCAAAGCCCATCCAATATGCATATGACTTTCTTTCCTTAGCCGAAGAGAAATTAAAGTTTGGGAGGAAACCATTCCAGGAGTTTTCTCCATCTAATGCAAGTGAATGGCCAGCCTCTAACAAAACAATCAGAAGAATAGAAAGATAGAAAAATGAAGCCAAAATGGTTGTTGCCGATTATGTCCTTTAGAGCCCAGGTCTACGCAGTAGTGATCCTGAGGTGGGACCGCGTTATCAAGGTCAAAAACAAAATAAAAACAAACTTAACACTTGTAGATACAGACTACCTAAAATGACAGAAACCATCATCTGGAAATTATATGAAATGTAATTGGATTTTTAGTTTGACTTGCGATTACACGGAGAGGGCAGGGTTTATGACCTATACTGCATCTAGCCACCAAGGGGGCGATTTAAATGTTTTGGCTTCAATAGCTTGATACAGATGGGAGTGAGGTTTAGGGGGGTGTTGATCTCAAGAGGTGCTAGCAACTGGCGGTTAGAGGCTGCAGTCTTTAGTGTTGCTGTTAGCATGCATGCCTTCCACGTTGGAGACCCAGGTTAGGATCCCGCAAGGAGCAGGTTGAGTAGGACTGGTTACATTCGGTGCCGTGACCCGGGTGGGAATGAGGTTTAGGGGGGTGAGTGTAACAGATGTAGGTCAGTAACAGCTGTGTGTGTAAACCTCACTCCCCTGATCTCAAGAGGTGCTAGCAAATGGAGCTAGAGGCTGCAGTCTTTAGTGTTGCTGTTAGCACGCATGCCTTCCACGTTGGAGACCCCAGTTAGGATCCCACAAGGAGTAGGTTGAGTAGGACCGGTTACATTTGGTGCCGTGACCCAGGTGGAAATGAGGTTTAGGGGGGTGAGTGTAACAGATGTAGGCCAGTAACAGCTGTGTGTGTAAACCTCACTCCCCTGATCTCAAGAGGTGCTAGCAACTGGCGGCTAGAGGCTGCAGTCTTTAGTGTTGCTGTTAGCACGCATGCCTTCCACGTTGGAGACCCAGGTTAGGATCCTGCAAGGAGCAGGTTGAATAGGACTGGTTATATTTGGTGCCGTGACCCGGGTGGGAATGAGGTTTAGGGGGGTGAGTGTAACAGATGTAGGCCAGTAACAGCTGTGTGTGTAAACCTCACTCCCCTGATCTCAAGAGGTGCTAGCAACTGGCGCTAGAGGCTGCAGTCTTTAGTGTTGCTTTTAGCACACATGCCTTCCACATTGGAGACCCAGGTTAGAAATCTGCAAGGAGCAGGTTGAATAGGACTGGTTATATTTGGTGCCGTGACCCGGGTGGGTGCGAGGTTTAGGGGGTGAGTGTAACAGACGTAGGCCAGGAAAGTTCTGTGCTATTAAACTAAAAAAATACTCCCTGATCTTAAGAGACACGCTAGCAACTGGCGCTAAAGGGTGAGCTCTTTAGCATCCTTGTTAGCACCAGCCTCCCACGTCAGAGACCCCAACTTGAATCCCACTTGGAGCGGGTCAAGTAGGGCCAGTTACATGTGCATAAGTCACATAAGATGTCGTGAACTCAACCAACTCATGAAAATGCTTTGCAGAGCTGGACCAAAGCAAAGAGCTATACCCATATTCGTCAGCTGGGGTCATGTCGTGAAGCTGCCTAAATATAGATTGCGGACCGTTAAAAATGGCTACGTTGGACACCATTCACTTCCATTAGATTAGAAAAATCCTGGAATATTTTTCTTCAAAATCTTAATTTCTCTTTGGCTGGGGAAAAGGGATGGAAATGTTCTATTTTTGGTGAAATATTTCTTTAACAATAAACTGTAGACTTACACTGGATCTGAATGAATGCAGTTTGGAGCATGGGAAAGCACATTAAATCAATATAAAGCACATATATCAAGTTTACCATGAGCCTGTAAAGGAGGTCATAGTCACCTGCTTGACGGATATCACCCTGTTTGCTTGCACGGTTCGAGGGACAACAATCCCGCCGGCCTTCTCCATCCGCCCCCCCTCCCCCATGTTTCTGTGCCGTCCGTTTGGTGTATTAATATGATTTTCCTTGTTGTTTGTTGTTGTTGTTTTCTCTTCGTGTTTTTTTAGAGACCCAGCGCGCCAACCGAAGCAGACAACCGACCGAGTCAGTGTGTGTAATGAACCATGGTGTACCAACCACTATGTGTGTCAACCATAAAGCCACATCCCCCACCTGATACCGTATTTAGCGTTTGTGTGTGTGTGTGTGTGAGAGAGAGTGCGCACGCGTGCTGTACGCTTGTTGTAGATTAGCACATCTCTTTGAGTTGTGACTGATAACTAATTCAGCGTAGATGTAGCTCAGTAACCAAGAGAAGCTGTAGTTGTTCAGCGGTATGTAGCGCTGTTTCGTTTGTGGTTTATTGTGCCGTGTGAAGTGCCTGTTGTTTTTCCGTTCGTGAGTGTCAGTGTTGTTCACGATGCTTGTATGTGCTGGTGTTGTGCAAATCTTTCTTTTATCTCGTTGAAGTGTTTGTTTTTGGTTGTTTATATGTTGTAATACTGTCGCTAATCACATTTCAGTGGGAAAAAAGAAAAGAAAAACATGCTCTGTGATCATGTGTGAGTAGGGAGAAAAAACTAGCAATTGTTTTCTCGTATTTTGTACTACTGTAGTTACCATGTAGAAATGCCTTTTGCACTGTTTGCACCGTTCACTTTTACATTCCTTTCTGTAGAACTAACAACAGTTTGATATATTTTGTAGCTCACATGTTTAGTTGGTAACTTTCTAGAAGCACCGTGTCCTAATCAGGCGTTACATAATGTAAGTATGTATCCCACAATGGAATGGTATTGGTCCAAAATTTAACTCATCTTAAATATTTATATTTGATAATTGGCATGTTGAGTAGCATTTTCACGTTGAGCGTTGAGCGTAGAGCGTAAAAAGATGATGCTGAAAATTTGACGTTGCGCCTGGTTAGAATGCGGTGTTGGATTTGAAGGTAAAATACCAAGGCTTGTCAGCACATCATTGGGACCAAACTTACAATTTTCGAAGGAATGACACCACCATTACTGAGTTTGAAGAGGAAAATGTTTAATAAATGCTTAGTTTGCGTTTGAAAATCCAATGTGAATATACAAGCTATTTTGGAGGCCACATTATTATAGCGGTTTTCATAAAATCCTTCACAAGTGACAATCCTGCACTGTACAACAACACGACTCTTTGTAGAGAACAAGAACATACAGGGTTTATGATGGAATATAAACGAAATAACCCGATACTGTGTGTTAAGTTTGTTTCAACGTTTATTTTTCATTGTTGTGAAAATGTGAAGTAAACCCAATTCTTTGGGACCAAACTAGCGCACTGCCAGTTACATCACAGGAATATCAACATTGGGTCTTTTCCTTAAAATATTCTGGACTGTTCAAAGACCCAACCACATCAGAGCACAAACATCAGTGAGTAATATATTATATATATATATATATATATATATATATATATATATATATATATATATATATATATATATACATACACACACACATATATGAATAAAACTCCAGAAGTGTACAGTCTGAGACTGATTAGTTTGGACAATGAACACCTTGGCAAAAAGTGTCATCTCAAACGTTTGTGCTGTTTTGTGAGACGTTCCTTGTGTTTTTCAGCACATTGCAGTGCATAGTATGGATAGTAATTTAAAACCAGGTGGTGTTTTCATTGATGGTTTGAGTTGACATATTGTTAAGGCAATTTTGTGTCTTTTTTGAAGAGAGAAAAAAAGCAATGATAATAAAAAGCACTAAAACAGAATGTGTGTGTTTTGTGGGTTTTTCAAGCTTTGTTTAAAGGTAGTGCAGTGCACAAGACACATCCCCGCCTCCCCTCCCAATCTTTAGCATATTATCACTCCATCACTAGGTATTCTGGGAGATTGATTGTTTTCAGACAGGTCATTTTTCAGCAGTAAATCTCTGTATTATAACTGTGACGGTTCTTTAGTGGTTTTCTTTCTCCCTGATGTGAAAGGTCAGAGGAAATGTTCCTTGACAGTCGATCACAGCAAAGGAAGCGTGAATGGCAATTTCTGAAAATGAGTGTCTGATTGAATTTGTCCCTCCTCATTGAATTTCAGTCTTTCTGAGTAGTTGGGAAGGCACAAGGACAGTACGTACAAGCCGATATACATCAGTGAATGCATACATATTGACTCTTTTGGTATTCAGTAGGAGAAAACAAAACCGATAAAGGCCTCTCACTTAGGCTATGAATATCTGCGTGAAGCTGCAAATAGGCCTAGTGTTTTTGGATAATTTCCTGATGTCATATGCATAATGTATACATCCGTTGGCTTTATTTGCATCTCTGAGACTTTGATCTAAAATCTGTCCTTTAAAGGCTTAAACGGGTCTGTCTGAATAATTCATTAAAACAGTAACGTAAGCAAACAGAGAGAGAGAGCCAAACTCTGAAACCTTTTCAGCTTGCAGAATCCTTGTTGCTCTTCAAACTGCATAGTGCCATTGAATGCCCGGCTCCACAGCCAATCAGAAGAGCCGTAGTGTCTCTGAGCCTGGGGACTGGCTGTGGTTGCGTGATGTCACAGAGGGAACCGTCTCCACACATTCCGTGCTCATTCCAGCCCCAGGAGAAGATCCGACCCCCTAAAGAGAGAGAGTGAAATATATTCCATGACAATGTTACAACTTGAAATCACAACAATAGATAGATAGATAGATAGATAGATAGATAGATAGATAGATAGATAGATAGATAGATAGATAGATAGATAGATAGATAGATAGATAGATAGATAGATAGATAGATAATGGATGGATGGATGGATGGATGGATGGATGGATGGATGGATGGATGGATGGATGGATGGATGGATGGATGGATGGATGGATGGATGGACGGACAGACAGACAGACATTTACTCAGTTTGCAGACATTTTTATCCAAAGATCTATCCATTGACAGACAGACAGACAGACTAGATAGATAGATAGATAGATAGATAGATAGATAGATAGATAGATAGATAGATAGATAGATAGATAGATAGATAGATAGATAGATAGATAGATAGATAGATAGATAGAGACAGACAGACAGACAGACAGACAGACAGACAGACAGATACAGGGCCGGTGCTAGCCATTTGGGTGCCCTAAGCACAAATGCCTCCCCAAACAAACACCCACCCACCAAAGAAATAACTACCATTCAGAATTTCTTATTTAGGTTCTCTTTACTTCCAAAATAACTGCTGCAAATGAATAATTGAAACTGAACAATGTAAACACAGAAAGTTAAAAGTGCAAAAAAAAAGTTTTGTGTAAATAGAATAAGTCTATGAATTTTATAAAGTATGAATTTTAAAGTGCACGTTTTAAACTGCTAATAACCATGCATAACTGCACAGTACAAATTACTCAACAGAGGGACTACATCTCTATAAAGAGTCCATTCTGCTATTCTATAGAACTATATTAAACATTTTCACTACCATCAGTTGTCAGAGGCCCTACAGAGGCACACGTCTACATTTCCTAGCTGCAAAATCAGCTATCAGGTCATCATATGACAGTTTCTGAGCCACGTCCCCATTGATAACCACAAGACAAAATATTCAGGGATTCTACTGAAAACCAGAGGGAGTCTGGCACAGAGATTCACCTTTTTCTCGACTAATTTGGTCTAGGCCTATGTTTTGAAGTACTTAAATTGTCTGGTTGTAATTGGTTGCAATCACTATGGCACATCCAGTTAGAATGCAATAAGGACTCTGATGTTTCTTCTGTAACATTTATTCTCCACCATAAGTCGGGGCAAGTTTGTGGTTCTGAAAATATACATACAAATTGGTAAATAACAATATACAAAAGGATGCCAATAGCAGTACACATAAATGATGTGTAATTATGATAACAATGGACAAATAACAGTACAAAGTACTAAACTGTTACACAAGAAATGAAATCCGCACTTACTAGCCTATAAATTGTCATGTAGGCTTATTTTATCATCATGTAAGAATCCTGTTCTGAGCGGGGCTCGAACTCCCGGCCGTAACGTCATTAGCGCCATTCCGGCTGCCTTTATGTAAACAACACAACGGTGCATTTACGGCATACACATTTAGCTCGCGAATGTACAACAAAGAATATAGCACTCATGGTAAATATATGTAAACATGTCTTATAATAATTATAGTACAGAGGAATACTCGTTCTCCATTAGAATTGTCTATGCACGATTGCGATAGATAAGGATCTATGCTACTAATACTTTCAGTTCGCGGTAAACTATGATTTTAAACAATCATAGTACATTATTATGTACACATGACAGTCCTTCATAACAGCCTATATTACTTTTGTATTGCATTTGTATATTAACATGCTTTTAGAAATATTTTATGTGTTATTTATACTAGTAGGCTAGCCTATTGTGATGATTTTTTCACGACCCAGATTTTTTGGTGCCCCCCCAAGCACTTGGTGCCCTACGCGCAGTGCGTAATGTGCGTGTGCGGAGCGCCGGCCCTGGACGGACGGACGGACGGACGGACGGACGGACGGACGGACAGACAGACAGACAGACAGACAGACAGACAGACAGACAGACAGACAGACAGATAGATAGATAGATAGATAGATAGATAGATAGATAGATAGATAGATAGATAGATAGATAGATAGATAGATAGATAGATAGGGATTTGAATTAGTCACAAGTTCGATTCACAGCTAAAATACATGCCTACATACATAATAAAATGTATGTAATTATTATCAATAATAAAAAAATAAATAAAAAAAAACAGTACTGCGCCTTTAAAAATGATTCTGAATCATACACATCTCAATCAGACCCTCCTGCAGTCTAACAGAGACTTGAGCACCTCTAACACGTCCAGCTGGTGGGTGTGGTCAAGCCTGCATCGCCATGGTAGCACGTGCCACGGCAACATGGTTACATAACAGGTCTCGTCGCCACGGCAACCAGGAGCGAGCATGCTTTCTCAAGGGTAACTCATTTTGTCGCCCCCCCCCCTTCTCCCACACTCCCCTATTTCACTGTAACACTGTTAACAGATGCGACTTTATAAAATCATTGTTTTCTTGTCTGTAAGTGGGCTACAATTTTGCACAACTACAAATAAAATATAAAATAATTTATGTTGACCAAAAAAAGCTAATAAGACCGCTGTGCATGACAATAACATTGTGAACAATTTTTTTGTTGTTGTCCAATTCACTGTCTTTAAAGTATGGATGATAAGTAATTCGCAAAACAAGAGCTCTACAGTGTTCAGTCAGTGATGTACAGCAGAACTGTTCCCATAGCAACACACTTACAGACCATAGAAACATATAGAACAGCATACTAATCTAGACAAGAGAAATAATGAAATAAAGCGTCCCTAAACCTATTTAATGTCATTTTTAAGATGAAAATGCCACAATGTTCTCTGAGAAGAGTCATGCGTGTTTAGAGAATGCTAAATGATTCCCAGGGCATGTTGAGATGTTATTCATTTGCTCTGTTGTGCCATGAGACGTCATGATTTTGTCCCCGCCATCTCGAGGGTGTGCGTCCCACAAAGGAACAGAAGATAATCCTCAAGTTCCCCAAGAAACGAATACTTCTTCAGCAATCATCCATGCTTCTTTTCAAGGTAATCAGGCTCTTCATCAAGTTACCTTCTAAGCTGATGAACTGAGCTGCTTCCATCATTTTAGCCCAATTTAGAGAGAAAAAAAGTGCACCGTATTGTTGTGAATTCAAGAGTCGCTTGGGTTAATTTGGTCAGTCACTGGGTGAATCTCACAAAGAAATAAATATGTCTGGATTGTATTTCACGGCGAATGCAAAAGAAGGATACTCTGATTACAGATCACAGACAAAATATCACTCACTAGTACTATAGGGTCAGATTTACTAAACATGGCAAATTAGCGTGAGACCGCAATCCCACAAAAGTCCCGATAAGAGTGGAAAGTTCTGCATGTGATTCACTGACGACGCTAACAATCTTTCAAGGTATAAGACATGCGTCTGAGGTCAACTAATGATGTTTGTGTGGTTGTTACATTCAAAAGCATCTTAACTAATAAGTAATAGGCTATTTTCTACACTGGTTTTGAGTCTTTCTCCTGAACGCTGGGTTATGATGGGCGTGACGCACTGGAGACTTGGAAGTAAACGCCCACGGCTAGGATTGGATAATATTTGCATATTTAATGAGCTTTAGCTCCCCTGTCAGTTCACATGAGGGAGGGATTGTTTTGAAAGCAGCAACCAGAATGATTATCTCGATCACAGGGCACGATTGGTCGATATAAGCGCGGACCACGCCCACACAAGCGTGCGCGCGCCGCCCTTCAAATGTCAAGTCGAGAGAGACAACAGCACAGATCAAGAACAGAATATTATGAGATTCATCAGCCTGCCAGGCTTTGCGAGGCCTGGACCATGCGTGTCGGAGTCCAGCGTGCTAAAGATATGTTTCTGTTAGACACGTACACATAAGCAAAATTATCTATAACAATGCAATAGACATGCTGTAGAGGTGTGTTTCGTAGCGCTATGATGTAAGAATGAAGCACGAGATCGTTTTCTAGGCCTGGTGTTTATAAAAGCTTTTCTTTGACTAACAGCAAAGTTTTCAGCTCTGAAACTTACAGGATAATCTTATATTACCATAACCTTTTCTATATCAAAAGCTCAAGGGAAAGTTGATTCACCACCCCTTTAAATACTCTCCTCTCATAAATGTTGAGTCTGAAAGGGAAACGCCCTCAAATGCATACGCGATTAGGTCAGCCGCAAAAATAACTGTCCACGCCTTTTCAGCTGTAATTTCTCACTGCGTGTCTTTAGTACATCCTGACAGAAGTTTAACTCAACTCAACATTTTCCTTGCCCTCCACCTTCCCCAGCACCACCTGCCTAGATCTGCTAGAGGGTTCTCCCGACTGGTAACACGGCGATTCCTACTAGCCACTTTTAGCGGGTTGAATTTTATATATAGTATATACTTTTTTTCAATTGTAGTTAAGGCATCTGAAAAATATCGATTTTTCAATACGTATCGATACACTGAAATGCTTCCAAATACTAATTTTCCAGATAACACCAGCTGCGCTTTTCCGCTTTCTCATCTGTCTATCGACAGCGAATTGTCACACAAACCCGCCTCCCCTCACTCACTCATTTTATTTGCGCCGGATGAATATTGTTGGTGTTACAGGGCTTGAATTTCGACGTGGGATTGCGCGTATTGCACATTATTTTATACATTTTCACAGATTTTGTGCTCACACCCAAAGTGTGTGCACATAAAGCCACCTCTCAGTGCTAAATTTAGTTATAGTTTGCTGCTTATTGCGCTTAAATAGTTAAAAACACAAAATAATGTCAAAATACCAGTCGTGGGAGGTATTTGTGTAAACACATTTAGTAATGTTCAAGTGAACACAACAGTATAATGGATCTGCGAGTCAGGTCTTAAAGGGACAGTAGCCTAATATTACTGCTGCCAAATTATGAGATAATATTAAAATATCCATATGGCAGTTTTTCCCCATAGTATCGATGTCAAAACTGTGTATGTATAGTATGTATAATATAAAGTAATGTCAAGTTAATGTATGTATATATGTACAAAATATCGAAATATATTATTATTTCCTTTGTGGTTACAAGAACTTGGGTCTCCAACGCAGTTTCTGTTGTAAATACAGCATGCGCATGCGTCGTGGTGCTCACGTGCTGCACGGAAACAGTGTAGGAGACACAGGCTAGAAAGTATTGAATAGTCATTATTTTTGTTTGTTTTTGCACCCAAAAAAAGTATTCTCATTGCTTCATAAAATGATGCGTTCTGAAGATGGACAGAACACATTACGGGTTTGGAACGACATGGGGGGGGGAGTAATTAATAACAGAAATTTTATTTTTGGGTGAAAAACCCTTTAATGGTCCAAAAATAAGGCTATGTTTCCTTTATGCAAAATATTAATTCTCATCTTTCCTTTTGAATTTGGGATAAAATACAAAATAATAATATTACAGTATCATTAGGCAAAGACAGCAAAAAGGCAGTTTTAAACAAACTGCATGAACTGCAATTAGTCAATGGTGTTACTTTTTTTCTCTCTGTTAATTTGTTGGGGAATTAACAAAAAGGAATAGCTTCCATCACATCAATAACTTCATATTATTTTTCAGTGATTGCTCATTTCCCTCTGATGCCCTTACACAAAGGCACAGGGACTAATTCCCAGCATCCTTCTATGATAGCAGTGAAGATCACAGCACGGAGCGGCGGCTTAATTACTCCAGCAACAGATACTCATCTCTACTAATGCTAAAGACGCAGTGCTGAAAATGTCCTATTACTGAAATCCAGACACTGAAGTCTCAAAAGTACAGAAGCCAGAGCTGGTTCTAGAGTTAATTCTGGCCATCAGGCTTAGTGAAATCTCAAAATGCTGGCTTACTTCTCTTTTAATCCTGTCTTTTTTCTCCCCCAGCTCAATGTCAGAGCAGTCACATCCCATAATAAGCTACTTTACACCTAAAGATACTGTAGAATTATTGTCATGGCAACTGCATATGAGAGTAACCTTGCTGGGAAACCTAAAGGCTATATATAGGGTGAATTCAGGATGAGTGGGACACTTTTTCCAAGTAATTTCAATGGTAAAAAGTGTCCCCCTCACCCTGAATTTACCCTATATACACCTATAAACAGAAAACTCCTGATTTTGTGCACATCCCAGCTTGACGTTTGTCTTTCTGATGGGCGGCAATGATTGACTCTCGGTTCTACGAGTGCGTGACGGAGGCCTTGGCAGCTTCCTTTCTGATGACTGTTACGGCCATCGGACACATGAAGACACCAGGTGTTGCCATGGAGACTACAAACTGCAAACATTCCTAACATATTCACAGAGTAATCTGTGCACAGAGTCATGCATGCTGATATTATAAAATAATGAAATATTCAATTTCCTGTGCCATAACAGCACTAAAAACACCCAAGCTCATTGTACTCACCCACAACAGCCAAGTTGTGTTCGGATCCGCATGCAATCTGCAAAACAAACAAAGGGAAGTTTGTGAGAAAACTGGTATTACGCTCTGATCGCAGTCCAAACACAATAATCACTGACAGATGACCGACAGACCTCAGTTTGACTCGCGTCACACAGAATCACTCTCTCTCTCTCTCTGCATGTAACGGGATGCCTGAATCGAACATTCCCTGCTGGGAAGCGGGTGCGAGGACTCGGGGTGAGGGGGGGTGATTTACACATACCACAAAACAGCACAAACACACAACCGGCCCCGATGCTGGAGTCATATGTCCGTTACCATGACGACCGGTGAGGACGTGAGTGGGTGACCGGGCGTTTCTGGTTGGTTTATTAATGTTAGGTGATCAGAGCTCGTTACTTAGAGGAAATGGGCTGCTAGTGGATAAAAACACATCGCTAATGCTGTCTGCCAGAGCTGGGAGGATGCCGTCCACACAAACACGCTCCGATTAGTGGAAATTATCCCAGTGCATCATGGGAAATGGCAGCAGAGATGCTGGGCCTGAAAAGAATCTTGAAACTTCTATTGTTTATCGTCCAGTCAAATTTATAAACCTAAAACTAAATCCATCTTATTTTATTTGCATTTTGGAAGAGACCACAGTTACTTAGCAGCTTAAACATAAGAGAAAACATTTAGTAATTTTTATAATTCATTTTGAATATATTTTAATGTATTTATTAATTGAGAATAATGTATTAAATGTATTTAAGTCATTTAGTATATAGTATATAGTATAAATGCGATATACATACAATTGGAAACAACACATAATTACCTTAATTTAGAATAAACAGATACATTTCTTTAAAAATGCTGAATTATATCTAGAATATTTCCATTTGTATTTGTTTATTCATTTATAAATGTATATTTTTTATTCTTAAATGTTAATATTTGAAATACATTTTCTATCATTTTCTCTATTTTTGCTTTTATTGTCATTTTTTCTTGTGCATCTGTTTTTTGATTTGTACAGTATAAAAACAATTACGCCTATGGTGAGTCCACAGAAAGATAGCGCACCAGACATGTGTGTGTGTGTGTGTGTGTGTGTGTGTGCTTTAAATGGACATACATAAAAAAACAACAAAGAACTATCAGTTTTAATTTAGAATAATCTATGAAATTTTAATTATGCATTATTTTTTAAATACTTAGAATAAGATACAGTAATAAATATATACACACATACACAGTTATAAACAATATCTGCATGAGTAGATGATATGCTTTTACAAACCACACAAAATATGGGACGGTGACGTAATGGTCATTTAAACAGATATTGAATATCAAAGCATTCTAATAGTAATGTTGACTGTTAAGGGAATAATTAAGTTTTGATGCACTAGGATGTTCTGCTCGCATCTCCTGTGGACTTTGTGTCAACTAAAACTGAAAGTACAAAGCAAGGTCTTTTGCAGATACAAACAAAAGCAGGATCCTCCTGTCAGACTCCACAACAATGATCCGTCCTGATGTAGTCTGTTTCTCGCGCCATCACCAACAAAACAACCCCACCTCCACCCAGCCATCCCCATCTGACCCCACGGCACACAAAAACAACACAGCTAGTCAAAACTGCTTTTGGACAGAGCACAGGGACTGTCCAAACCACTGAGTACTGCTGTCAGATCAGTAGCAAGGAATGCTGTAACATGCAGACTAAACACTAGTCTAGCTTAGCTAGGCTTATGACTATCAGGATAAAGTCTAGTGTACTTATTCTGGCCAAGAAACGCCCTCTTAGACCATCTGACTGACATGTGAATCAACTAACCAAACAGTTATTGCAATTCAAACCACCTCATTCCCATGAAATATATATATATATATATATATATATATATATATATATATATATATATATATATATATATATATATATATATATATATAATGTATGTGTATATCATTCAATATTCTTTGCTCATTATTAAATATTATTTTTCATTTTATTTTATAATCTATCTATCTATCTATCTATCTATCTATCTATCTATCTATCTATCTATCTATCTATCTATCTATCTATCTATCTATCTATCTATCTATCTATCTATCTATCTATCTATCTATCTATCTATCTGTCTGTCTGTCTGTCTGTCTGTCTGTCTGTCTGTCTGTCTGTCTGTCTGTCTGTCTGTCTGTCTATCTTTATACACACAGTGAGGAAAGTAAGTATTTGATCATGGAGGGGTCTGAAATTGTCATCGTAGGTGCATGTCCACTGTGAGAGACATAATCTAAAAAAAAATCCAGAAATCACAATGTATGATTTTTTAACTATTTATTTGTATGATACAGCTGCAAATAAGTTTTTGACCACCTGAGAATATCATTTCATCATCACCTGAGAAAATCAATGTTAATATTTGGTACAGTAGCCTTTGTTTGCAATTACAGAGGTCAAACGTTTCCTGTAGTTTTTCACCAGGTTTGCATACACTGCAGGAGGGATTTTGGCCCACTCCTCCACACAGATCTTCTCTAGATCACTCAGGTTTCTGGCCTGTCGCTGAGAAACAGAGTTTGAGCTTTCTCCAAAGATTCTATATTGGGTTTAGGTCTGGAGACTGGCTAGGCCACGGCAGAACCTTGATATGCTCCTTACAGAACCACTCCTTGGTTTTCCTGGCTGTGCTTCGGGTCATTGTCATGTTGGAAGACCCAACCTCGACCCATCTTCAATGTTCTAACTGAGGTTGTTCCCCAAAATCTCGCAATACATGGCCCCGGTCATCCTCTCCTTTATACACCACAGTTGCCCTGTCCCATGTGTAGAAAAACACCCCCAAAGCATGGTGCTATCACCCCCATGCTTCACAGTAGGGATGGTGTTCTTGGGATGGTACTCATTCTTCTTCCTCTAAACACGTTTAATGGAATTATGACCAAAAAGTTATATTTTGGTCTCATCTGACCACATGACTTGCTCCCATGACTCCTCTTGATCATCCAAATGCTCATTGGCAAACTTAAGACGGGTCTGGACATGTGCTGGTCTAACAGGGGAACCTTCTGTCCCATGCATGATTTCAAACCATGACATCTTAGTGTATTACCAACAGTAACCTTGGAAACGGTGGTCGCAGCTCTTTTCAGGTCATTGACCAGCTCCTCCCGTGTAGTTCTGGGCTGATTTCTCACCTTTCTTAGGATCACTGAGACCCCACGAGGTGAGATCTTGCATGGAGCCCCAGTCTGAGGGAGATTGACAGTCATGTTTAGCTTCTTCCATTTTCTAATGATTGCTCTTTGGTCTTGGCCATGTTAGTAGTTGGATTCTTACTGATTGTATGAGGCTGACAGGTGTCTTTATGCAGCAAACAACCTCAAACAGGTGCATCTAATTTAGGATAATGAATGGAATGGAGGTGGACATTTTAAAGGCAGACTAACAGGTCTTTGAGGGACAGAATTCTAGCTTATAGACAGGTGTTCAAATACTTATTTGCAGCTGTATCAAGCAAATAAATAGTTAAAAAAATCATATATTGTGATTTTAGATTATGTCTCTCACAGTGGACATGCACCTACGATGACAATTTCAGACCCCTCCATGATTTCCAAGTGGGAGAACTTGAAAAATAGCAGGGTGTTCAAATACCTATTTTCCTCACCGTGTATATGTATGTATGTGTGTACATTATATATATATATATATATACACACACACACACACACAATTAATATTATAACATTATAAAATGAATAATAAATAATAAAACATTGATATTTTCTATATATCGAAATATTGAACACTGAGATCAGTCAGTGTCTTCAGCTGTTTATTTAGAGCCAGTTGTTCCCATGTGCCTTTGATAATGAAGTGCAGAACGAGGTGTCCCACACCAGACATGTTCAGGCGCTGTGATGAAGCCTCAGGCACAGCACTGCACTGTGGGAGCTCCGACACAGACCGCGGGACTCCAGCGCTCTGGGTGTATGTGTGAAAAAGACTGTCGGCTGAACCTCCACGTGTGAACAAACTCATTTTAAGAAATTACACCACCCATTACTGGGAGTTCAGCTCCGTATCCAGGAAGGAACACAGTCATTTTTAGAACACAGTATTATGTTTCATCTACTGATAGGAAATCTTACAGTGTGGAGCAAGTGAAGATGCCAACTTCCCCATGATTGGCCAATATGCTTTTAGGGGGTTGGAACAATTGATTTGAAGTCTAAACAACAGTTTCTCCTGATGATAGATTGAGGTCGTAGCTAAACGATCGATCAGTGCAAGAAACTGAACATTATTTACAACATTTTTAGCTTGCGCTCCAGATGGCTGTGAACCTGCGCAGGACATGTTCAGTTTCTTGCACAGGCCGACCATTTTTTAATTAATTAGAACTCAATGTATCGAGCCACGGTTATACATTTTGTTTTGTTTGTATATGTTGTTTTGAAACACCAAATTTCATGTTTGTGTGAACTATCCCTTTAGGTGCATCTTCCAGGTATTTAAAGTGTACTTTTACACACTGAGTGTTTATTCTACAAAACATCACAGACTAGAGCATAAGTACGTGAATTGGGACTTCTAAGATTCAAAATGAAAAATAAATCATAAAACTTGCCCATATGACAGTATACCAATCTGGCATAACATTATGACCATAATGTTATGCCATAAATAACCAATTCCTAATATTGTGTTGGTCCCCTTTTACTGCTAAAACAGCCCTGACCCATCGAAGCATGGACTCCACTAGACCCCTGAAGGTGTGGTGTATTATCTTGCACCAAGATGTTTGTATTGACCACACAGGCCAGCTTTCGCTCCCCACGTGCATCAGTGAGCCTTGGCCGCCCATGACCTTGTTCCACGACCTTCCTTGGAGCACTTTTGATAGAGACTGACCACTGCAGGCCGGGAACACCCCACAAGAACTGCAGTTTTGGAGATGCTCTGACCCGATCTTCTACAATTTGGCCCTTGTCAAACTCACTCAAATCCTTACGCTTGCCCATTTGTCCTGCTTCTAAACCATGAACATTGAGAATTATGACTTCACCGGTCATAATGTTATGCCTGATTGGTGTTTTACTTGGTTGGTGTTTTACTTGGTTTACCTGATTGGTATTCAACTAAAATATTAGGCGTTATTAGTTCAAAACTGTAATATCAGTCCTAGCGCTCTTTAGAGTGTTAGAGTCAATGATAACAGAACTGTTCCTTTAAGCCTCAGGCAAAGTCTTTCCATCAACCACAATTCAGCTCTTAAAACTTTACATTCTGAAGGTTACTGAAGGTTAAATGTGTCTTCAGACCCTTCTACACTTTTTCCCTCCCTCCTGAGGTGTTATAGAGGATATCGTCCCCGTTTCCTGTCATCAACATACAGCGTGCGGACGGGTCGCCGGTGGCAGGACATTGTAGCATAAGCAACTTTAGAGGATTAAAAAAGACATGAGGTCCATCGACCTGGCAGAGAGCAGCGAGAGCGCAAAACAAAGTCACGCAAGGAGATCTGACACAGAGAAATGTTTAGTAGCCATGACAATGTCTAGACCGTGTCCTGGACAGCGTGTCCCTCTCGTGCGACAACTTGAAATTGAAAAAAAAACAATGCGAAAAGACGTAAATGCCAAATGTCTCTTTTCTCTCGCTCACAGTATCTGAAGGATGTTCTGAAGGCTCTGTGACTCATCAAACACGTAAAACCAGAGATTGAGAATAAAACACTGTGTCATTGAGTCTTTCTCTTCCATAAGTATACACACAGATGCTGCGATGACCTTCAATTTAAATCAACTCTGTCTCTGGGCAGGATGCGAGAAAGAATTGTGGGACTGTGCAGTGTTTTTGCCCCCTACGGGAAGACATTACATACTGCATTCTCTCATACTCATACTCCACAGCACAAGAAAAAAAAATCATGCTTTGGTAACTCATAATTATGACATTCATTATAATAATTATTATATAAAAAGTCTAAATTATTACATGCTAAGTCAAAATAATGACATCAAAATTTGATCATAATTTCCTTTTTTTCCAATTTATAATTAAGACTCAGCAATTTTCTATCTGATTACTGTAGTATATCGTTATTTTGATTGATCTCATTTTAATTTTGACTCACAATATGACTTAGAATATCATAACTTTCTCATAATATTGACTTTTTATCTCATGATTTAAAATGTTCTCATAATTATGATTTCGCTTGCTATCATTTGACATTTTTAATCTCATAATTACATTTTTTAATCTCGTAATATTATTTAGTGTATCATCATTTTGATTAATCTCATTATTTAAATTATTTATCACAAATTTTGACCATCATAATATTGACTTTATCTCATAATTTTAATTGATCTCATAATTATGATTTAGTTTCTCATAATTTAAACATTTTGTATCATATTTTTAAAAAATTAGTACATCGTAATATTGACTTTATCTCAACATTTTGACTTCTCAATTTAATTTTTGTCTCATAGATTACATTTTTAATCTCATCATGTGACATATCATATCATATCATAATTTCAATATGACGGTATATCATCATTTTGATCTCAACATTTCAACTTTTTAATCATAATTATGATTTATCAAGTCGTCATTTTGACTTTTTTATAGTATTTGTGATGCATATCTTACATTTTTGTGACTTTTTATCTAATAATGTCAACTTTTTATGTCATAAATAAATAATAATAACAAAATTATGAGTTACTAAAGCATGACTTTTTAAATGGGCTTACATATTTATTTGATAAGTATTACTATTTATTGAATGTTGGTATTTTGTATCATACTGTATTTATTGCCATTTCACAATAAGCCACAAAATGATGTGTAGTGATTTTATCTCGGTTACCAGGGTTTTAATAAACTTACTTCAAAATATCCATGGTAAAATCATTACTAAACAGTATATGCTTGTTTTTACAGTATATGAACACTTTTACCACAGTACATGGCTGATATCATACCTGTGTTGCTCCAAATAGAGCTTTAACCTCGATGGGGCGGCTCAAGGTTTGGCCAGAAACATCAGGCTGTTTTTCCGTTCCCTGATTGGTCTGTCCTAGCTGTCCGTAGTTTGATCTGCCCCATGTGAAGACCCGGCCACTCTCTTCAAATAGATATTACATTATAAAGTATCACTAGAATAAAAGATTTGTGAGAGACTGCGTGTAGTATGACTCACCTGTTTTTGCAACAAGGTGCGTCCAGCCGCTGTGAACGACGGTCACTCTCTCGCCCCCCAGCAGAGATCGATCCAAAGCCACGGGAAGGGGCAGGAAGAGGCTCTCGCTGACCAGCAGACCATGTTTATTGCTGCCCCAGAGGAACACGTCACCCTTGACTGAAAACATATGGAATTTAAACAATACAATCTTTCGTCTCTATCCTGGCCAATCAGAAGATAAAATCAGTCTGATTTGTTTGATAAATACTCACCTGTCAAACAAATGCAGTGGGTGGAGCCTGCAACCACCTTCTGTGGGGTCACATGATCTAATCCTGCAGATCAGAAAGCACTATAAATAACTACGAAATTAATATATAATTTAACAGACATTTAGGAGGTAAACTAATAAATAGGAGTAAGACGTAAGATATATTCTCGTGTATTTCGTGTAGTGAGGCTAATTTAGCTTTGAGACCAACTGTGTGTGTGTGTGTGTGTGTGTGTGTGTGTGTGTGTGTGTGTGTGTGTGTGTGTGTGAGAATGCTACCTGGGACAAGGCAGGGCTCCTTAGAGGATAGATGCGCAGGAACAGGATGGGGACTCAACATTCTCTTAGCGTGACTCGACAGGCCAGTTCCCCACTGATACACACGACCTGATGCTTTAGACACACACACACACACACACACACACACACACACACACACACACACACACACACACACACACACACACACACACACACACACACACACGTTGATTATATGGTAAATGTTGATTATACTATTAAATATATTTAATATCTAATTAAACATTTTTAAAACATGTTTGTTTAATATATTCAAATTACTATGTAATTAGAATTTTTCAATGTTTAATGTTCAAAACAAATAGACATATATAGCAACAAAGACGAATAATTAAATATTATTATATTTAAATAAATTATAATTATACACTTAAATAATTTATAATTATTAAATATACAATTATGTATTCTATTTCATATAACATTTTAAGTATTTAAATCAAATATACATATTAATGCAAATAAATAAACATTATAATCATTATAAAAGTATAATTTTAAATATTAAACAAATATACATTTGATATTTATTGTACATATTCATATGTAATACCTGTACATATAATTAAATAGTATTAAAATACGAAATTAAAATACTACAATATAATTTATAATTATTCAACATATACATTTTCTCAATATTTAAAATAAATAATAATAATAAAATATTTAATATAAAAATGTTTAATATATTTAAAAATAATAATATTAAAATACATTTAATATGTAATTAGAAATTAAAATATATTCAACATATACATTTTCTCAATATTTAAAATAAATAATAATAAAATATTTAATATAAAAATGTTTAATATATTTAAAAATAATAATATTAAAATACATTTAATATGTAATTAGAAATTAAATATAAAATGAAACATTTACATTTTTTTTTCAATATTTAATATTCAAAACAAATATAGGCCAACATATTTGTTGTTTCATAATTAAAAGCCCAATTTTTAAATTTGAAATTATAATTACATTTTATTATTATTGTTGTTTGTTTGTTTGTTTAAACAAATCAAATATAAAATTAATTTAATATATTTAATATTATAATTCAATATGTAATTATATGTGCAGGTATGTAAATAAGAAAATAGGTCAAATTATTTGCATGAATATGTATATATTTATATTTGTTTTAAATCTTGAAAATAAATATTGTTATTTATATCAAATAAAATAATAATTTTATATTTAATATGACTGTATATTTTTTATAATTTTAATATCATATCATTTAATAACTTGTCTTTGTTGGTAAACACTAGGAAAAATAAGTAAAAAAATCATGATATAGAAGCTATTTATAATACATACAATTATTTTTTGAATTTAATATAAAAATCTATATTTATATCGAAATAAATGTACATATTATACACTTTTTTTAAGACAAATAATTAGACATTATAACATTTAAATGATAATAATTAGAAAAATGAAATGTTAATTATAAAACATAACTTATAGATTTGAAATATTTTATATAATCACAAGTAATACCTGTACTTGCTAATGCGTGTCTGAGCCCAGCAGCCACACTAGTAACAGGCTCATTCAGTGTCTGCAAACAGAACATCGCATGACTTTACTACAATCCTCACACACACACACACACACACACACACACACACACACACACACACACACACACACACACACACACACACACACACACACACACACACACACACACACACACACACACACACACACACACACGAGTCTTATTCTGGTCTCCCACCTTCACGTGTAAAGGTTCTGCTGAGTGTGATATCCTTGGTGAGACACCAAGCTGTCCAAAAGCATTGGAGCCACACACCAAGACCTGAGCGTCACCTGACAGACACAGATCAGATATCAGTTATTCAGCTCTGAATTAAACGAGAGGAAGTCTCCATAGGCAGGTCTGAGAGCACTTGATCTAATCAAACTCTAGACAGAACCACTCAAATAACCGATATCTCTAATTTCCCCAAGCTCTTTTATTTTTCAATCGCTGGTCTCTAATAGTCTGTCACATAGAGACCAGAATATGAATTTGATGGCCCAACCACTCACCTGTCAGGATAATAGAGAAGTCCCAACCACAGGACACCTGCTGAACTCTTCCGCACCCAGACAAACGGCAGGGCTGAAAGGTTATGACCTCTGAAGTGTGACTGAGCCCTAACTGACCTTTGTGGTTGTGTCCACACATCAGGAGGTCACCTGAGTCTGGGTGGAGAAATGTTTTTGTCATACTTCAACTTGTCCACTAGAGTGCGGCATTGATCCATAAATAAAAAGTCAGCAAATACAGCAATAGTTTGAGGATTATTTGACTAATTCAAACGACGTGTCCTTTCAGAGTGTTAGCAATAATATCTATTATTTTTAATAGTGTTATAGGCCAGCTAACCAGTGATGACAGCCGAATGACCGCCTCCTCCGGTTATACAGCGGACCCTCACAGCCTGCAGTCCGCCGTCTGCACGCCGCGGCTCGGCTTGGTCTTCGGTGTGTCCCAGTCCCAGCTGCCCGTAACTGTTGGCTCCCTGTGACGCGAAATCACACTATTGATCAGTAAGCGCTGTTTTTTGTGCTTTAATAATTCGAGACTGCTCATATTCGTGTATTCTCGTGAATATAAGGAGTGAGGACTGGCACCATTACTGCACGTTTCGAGTAATGCAAAGTAGGCTAAATAAAACTTACCCACGCGTAAAGTACACATTCTGACAGCTGAGCTCCTTCCATCAGATATAGGCGCAATTGGATGACATCGCCTTAAAGTCTTGAAACGTCACTGGTTTCCTGAAATATTACTGGGTAGAATGCTAACGATATGCATTAAAACGATGCACTCCCAAAGTGGGCGGGGCTTAGCTGGCGTTGCTGCTTCTAATCAATATTTTGTCATTATATTAGTCACACATTTTATTTATATATTCTACTTAATATTAAAATATATTTGTATCTATATACGCTAAAACAAATTATAATACTATTATATACCTAATATATCACTATTAAGTGAAATAACTATATATTATGATATTTAAATAATAATAGTAATTACAATAATTTATTAATGTATTAATTTATATTTGTTATATATTATATGTAGCTATTAGGATAAAACTCTATATGTTATGATATTTAAATAATAATAATAATAATAATAATAATAATAATAATAATAATAATAATAATAATAATAATAATAATAATAATAATAATAATAATAATAATTACACAAATACATTTCATTATTATTAATATATTTTATTATATAAAAATCTAATAATAATGTTTTATATTTGATATAAAAACTAAATCCGTTTTCATTATTTAAAACAAATATATACATATACCTACTAAGATTTAAAAGATATGATCATGTTTAAATGATAATTGTAATATGATATGATTTTTTATTATTATATTATGTTACATTAAAATACATATTTCATATAGATATTAGGAGAAATAACACAAAATTATGATATTTAAATAATAATTGTACATAATTACAATAGTACATTTATTTATTATTAATTGTATTATATCATAAAAATGTTTTCTGTTTGATATAAAGTCTAAATTCATGTTGATTATTTAAAACAAATATATGCATACCTACTAAGAAAAATAATTGAACATGATCATGTTTATTGTAATAGGATGATTATTTTTTTATTACATTATAATACATTAAAATACATTTCATATACATATTAAGGCACATAATTAAATAATATAATTATGCATTTTTAATTCTAAAACATTTTTTATATTTTATATTTATTTTATATATTCATATGTAAAAGACAAGTCACAAACAAGTAACAGAAAGGACGGTATTATTCAAAGGCAAGGAAATTAAGTACAATAATATGCGAGATAATAACAGCGAACTAGGTAAGGGAAAATGTCTTACATAAATGCCTTTAAAAAAATAAAACTTGAAATAAAAAATCAACAACATGTGAAGTAAACAAAAATAATAAACAAAATGTCTTAACTGAAAGCATAGAACAAAAAACAACTTTGTGCATATATCCAAATATACTCATCTTGAAAATATTTGTGGTTAAAATGCAGTAAGTAAGCCATCTACAGTAAAAAAACATAAAAGGGGTCACGTGGTATCAGTTACTTTTCTCAGCGGTCTTCAAGATAAACCAATCACAGCATTTTGGATTCTAACGATAATTCGTTTTTTAAGTAACGTTTACAGATGCTACTGGAACCGCTTTCCGTTTGTTTAACAAGTAATATCACTGCATTCATAAAATTATAGTAATAATAAAAGATTTTACTTATGTCTTCGATAAGACAAAGCTCCTGATATTTGAATTACAGATTTCGGCGCCCCCGAGGAACACGGCCTTTTCAAACATTTGATAATTAGATAGAAAGAAGAAACGGTACACTATTTTTACAGTAAAAAAAAAGTATTTATTTTTATTATAAGCATATGAATTATAATTTTTAATAATACATTTCTCTATACTTTAAACTTTAACTGATACTGACACACTCTGAGTTTTGAATTACTTACATAAACGCTAACCATTCTAAAAGTTAATTTGTAAAAAATATTCTTTCATGTCCAATGCAACATTTACATGCATTTTTAATAAAGATTACCCTTCCAGGTCCTACTCCATAGACATCCATTTTAAATCAAGAAACATTATCAGTCAATAACACAGTGTATACTGAATATTTTATAGACTCACAATGAATTAAAAAAAACTATATAAGCAAGTCAGTATACTAAAATATCTCTTAATTAACATAAGGTGCCAATTTTAAGTCAGCAGACATCCACTTTGCACAACAGACTAACGGTCACATCATGTGTAGCCTGAATGAACCCATAACCATTGTGGTCACCTTGCATAAATACCACCATATCAAGTAGAAATCCACTTGTAAGCATTTTGTTGAGCCACATATTTAATCAAACAAGAGCCAAACTAATAATATCAACACACACATGAGGATTTGACTTCGTTTGGTATACAGTATACAGCATGACATATTAATCATGCCATACATTATTAGGAGAGTGAAGAACTGTGACAAAAGAAGTGAACTTGTGACTGGTACATGAAGTAATTGCTGGGAAATGTCGTTTTTCAGACTCCTAACTGTTTGTTTAGCCTGATTAGTGCATCGCCAATGATGTCCAACTCGTGTCTTAGTTCCTCCACCACGTTGTTGATGCTGGCCGTGTCCTTCAGAACATCTACGCTCTGTGTGTACGGGTTGTAGCGTACCGAGAATGGCCGCTTGATGGTCTTCGCGAACTCTCTATAAGAGCAAATGCACAGGGTTAATTTATTGACGGAATTATTGTGCTAAATGCTCAGATAATGTTTTTTTTGATTGACCACACACCTCATTTTGACTTTTGCTTCCTCAAAGGTGTCAGAAATAAAATAGACATCCTGGAAGGTGGTGATGATACACTCCTGTTTGCATGTCACGATGGGGTCAAAGGGCAAGATCCTGGCGTTTCCTGAAAGTGCATGCTGGAAGAAAAAGGAAATATATCATCTCTCTATAAGGTGAAAATCATGCGCTTTACATCCAGTAGAGAAAGCTTTTGTGTTTCGTTACCTTCAGCTCGCTGATGGAGGACAGCAAACCGGCCCCATAAGCTCTCAGCTTCCCTTCCTGCTTACAGAGGCCAAACTCCACCGTGAAGAAGTAACACTGAAACATAATATGGCAGTGATAATTACACATTTTGCATGATAAAATAAGTATTCGTAGAATATTCACATCAAAACACCTTTCACCAAAAGGTTAAATGTCAAATCTCAAGGCCTGTTATTACTTACAGTAGCAAGTTTCTGTATGGAGTCATCCGATGCCCCCAGTGATGCGAGACCAATCTCCTGACTGAACTGAGCAAAGCTGGGCTCGGCCAAAAGAGGGACGTGTCCAAGCAGCTCGTGACATGTGTCTCTAAAACAGACAGACATATTCAGCTATACTGTATATATGATCACACTATAGATTAGGGTTCAATTCTCAGTATCAACTATGACCTTTGCCTCAATAAACAGCAAATTACTGCTTATTAATAGTTAGTAATGTAGTTGTTAACTTTAGGCATGGATGTTGGGACCACTGTATGTGGATAGGACAAGACCCTCCCACTTTTTAAGACCAATGATATTTACCTCTATTATATATATCTCTAATTAAGCACATGTCTGTTCACTTACCCCTAACAAATAAACACTTTATTATTAAACACACGTTAGATGCTTTATTTCCACTTTTCTAATATTTTCTTCATTTTTATTGAGTTCGCCAAAAGGCGGATTTGAACCTGGAGGTGATTTGCGTCAAAACTTTCTGCCATGTAATTTACCCATGTGCTTTACCCTGTGCTTTACTGCCACTGAAATTTGATGTAATTGCATCTACTCCAGTAAAACATTTCTGGGGGAGAACCCACACACATTTTTTTTTTTGCTGTCCTTGTTAGCGTGCCCCCCTTCAACGCCGGAGACGGCGGTACGAATCCCACCCAGAGCAGGTCGAATAGGGCCGGTTACATTTGGTACCGTGACCCGGATGCGAATGAGGTTTAGGGGGTGAGTGTAACAAATACAGGCCATTTGCATGAAAACCTCACTCTACTAGTGACTGAACTAAAGGCTATGCTCTTTAGCGTCCTTGTTAGCGTGCCCGCCTCCAACGCAGGAGACGCCAGTTCGAATCCCGCCTGGAGCAGGTCGAGTAGGACTGGTTGCATTTGGTGCCGTGACCCGGATGCGAATGAGGTTTTGGGCGGTGAGTGTAACACATACAGACCAGTAAGGGCTGTGCGTGTAAACCTCACTCCCCTGGCCTTAAGAGGCTACAGTCTTTAGCGTCTTTGTTAGCGTGCCCACATCCCACGCCAGATCCCACAAAGGGCAGGTCGAGTAGGAACGGTTACACATGCAGAATAATGTGCTTTATAAGAACTAATAAACAGCCAATATCCTAGTAATATGCATACAGATAAGAAGTTAATAGCCAGAATTGGACCCTAAACTAAAGTGTTACCGTATGGTTACATTTTGTTTTCATGGTCCCCTTTAGACATTCTATTGACTAAGTAACCTTGCTCCTACATGTCAACTAACTCTAGAGTATTAGTCTGTTAATAGCCTGTTATGTTAATGTTATGTGTTTGGGTTTTGGTAAAGAATAAGTTG
The DNA here is from genome assembly GCF_024679245.1 of Pseudorasbora parva. Classification (NCBI taxonomy): domain Eukaryota; kingdom Metazoa; phylum Chordata; class Actinopteri; order Cypriniformes; family Gobionidae; genus Pseudorasbora; species Pseudorasbora parva. Next base: position 26,869,455 of record NC_090196.1, on the reverse strand, counting down.
ACATGTTACTGTAAAGTTATTTATAGTCATTGGACCATCAACATAAAGTGTTATTTGCTGTATATGGTGTATATAAACATAAATAAACTTAAATATATTCACACACACACGCACACATTAAATATAAAATATTGTATACAAGAACATACAAATAAATTATATTATACTTCAAATAATGTAATACAGTGATGATGATAATATCATCATTTATAGGCCCTGCATGTATTTATATAATTCATTTGCAAATATTGATTGTTTGTGTACTCACGGCTCGGGTGTGTAGAGGGGGTCTGAGCTGTGTCGGACATATTGAGTGCAGTGAAACACACGGAAGGCAAGACCAGCCAGAAAGTCTCGTGGGGAGAGATACCCAGCCACAGGCCTGATGGTAAATCCAGTACGCTCTGAAACAGTTTATCAAGCAAAGTTATTGGAATAGTATTCTATAAATCCTGCATCCCCAGCATGATGAACTGACATCCTGTCACCTGTCACCTTTGAGGAAGCGCGAGACATCCTCCAGCTGTGGGATGTTGTCCTCACGGAAGTCGCAGTATTTGGTGAGCAAGGGCAGGTTCTTCAGGTACTCTCGGCAGGCGTGTGTGGGGTAGAGCTTATTCAGCTCCCTGAACACAACTCCCCATGTTTTCACCTCCTCCTCTGTGAACTCAATACGGGGAATGGGATCTCCACTGATGGAAGAGGAAACCAAACCATTAGGCTCCATGAGGAAACATTAGTATCTTAGATGGATATATACAGTAGATAGATAGATAGCTAGATCAGTATTAATATTACGTGCCAAAACACATTTGGAATTGCGAAATATATAATATATATATATATATATATATATATATATATATATATATATATATATATATATATATATATATATATATACTGTACATACATACACACATACATATGTACCTACATGGATACACACGTATATAGTGTATATATACATGCTTGTGTTATATATACATAATAATTATACATAGTACACACACACATTATGTAAAAACAAACTTTTATTTTGGATGCAATTAATCGCGATTAATCGTTTTGACAGCACTAATATATATATATATATATATATATATATATATATATATATATATATATATATATATATATATATATATATATATATATATTAGGGTTGTCAAAAAGATTAATAGCATCTAACATAAAAGTATCTGTGTGTATTTGTACACACATGCACGTATATATACATTTGATATTAAAGTATATTTTAAGATAAAGAAGTTACAAAAAAAACTCACTGTTTGTAGCTCATAGCCAAGTCTGCAAAATACTTTCTCCTTTTTCGATAGACATTGTCCTTGAATCCCTGTTAAAACCGAAGCAAAACAGTAAGCGACGTGATGACATCATGCATCATAATTCAGATTAAAGTTGCCACACTAACCGGGTGATCCGCGTCCAGGTCTGATCCATACATCAGCACTCGATTCGCACATTTATCCAGATCGGAAATCTTCTTCGGGAACCACGGCACATTCTCCATCTCTGAGGAAAAAAAAGAAAGAAAAAAATTAAGTATTTTTATAGTAGGCCTAATAAAAAAATTAAATTTAACATTTTTAAAAAAGTCACATAAATGTCATAATCAGTTCATGTACCGCTTTCTTCCGGGAGGCGGTTGTCAGGAGCGTCCATCTCGAGCACGTTCACGTGTTTCCTCAGCAGCTGGATGATCTCGTGCAGCTGCTCGCGGTTGCTATCGCAGTCGACGAAGATTTCGAACTCCGAGTTGCGCCTTTTGGATTTTCTGGACTCAATGTGCACAAGGTTAACGTGGTTTTCCTGTTGATTTATAAATGACGGTTAATAAGCATAACGTTTTTAATCAAATAAAGGAACGGAAGAAAATCCCAACAAAATCAATCTGTGCTTCACCTGGAAAAGTTTTAGTGCCTTGACAAGCCCACCAACTTCATTTTTCAGAGAGAACACAACCGCAGCCCGACCTCTCTCCGTGGACGCAGTTTTGTTGTCTTTATTCTCGTCGATTTTAGGAAAAGCTGATTTGTTCATCTGTAAAACACGTGCACAGAATCAGAATAGGTAACCACAATCACTTATTGCTTCACATGACTTGATGTTTATTTGTAGCATCAACAACATCCGCTCATTTTAAATCCAAACCTTAGTCATGTGCTCACGGCTTGTCAATCAGATCATGTGGATTAAAGAAAGAGTGTCGTAAACAACACTTAATCGCCGAGGGCACACATAGCCTACAACTTTCTTTGTATTTTCTTTGCCCCACTTTATATTAGGTGGTCTTAAGTACTATGTACTTACATAAAAAATAAGTACAATGTACTTACTGTGTTCAAATTGTATTGCAAAACACCTTTGCTGATATTGAGGTGGGATACGGGTAGGGTAAGGGACAGGTGTGGTGGTGTGGGTCAGTTTAAGGGTAGAGTTAGGGACAGGTGTGGTGATATGGGTCAGTTTAAGGGTAGAGTTAGGGACAGGTGTGGTGATATGGGTCAGTTTAAGGGTAGAGTTAGGGACAGGTGTGGTGGTGTGGGTCAGTTTAAGGGTAGAGTTAGGGTCAGGTGTGGTGGTGTGGGTCAGTTTAAGGGTAGAGTTAGGGACAGGTGTGGTGATATGGGTCAGTTTAAGGGTAGAGTTAGGGACAGGTGTGGTGATATGGGTCAGTTTAAGGGTAGAGTTAGGGACAGGTGTGGTGGTGTGGGTCAGTTTAAGGGTAGAGTTAGGGTCAGGTGTGGTGGTGTGGGTCAGTTTAAGGGTAGAGTTAGGGACAGGTGTGGTGATATGGGTCAGTTTAAGGGTAGAGTTAGGGACAGGTGTGGTGGTATGGGTCAGTTTAAGGGTAGAGTTAGGGACAGGTGTGGTGGTATGGGTCAGTTTAAGGGTAGAGTTAGGGACAGGTGTGGTGGTATGGGTCAGTTTAAGGGTAGAGTTAGGGTCAGGTGTGGTGGTGTGGGTCAGTTTAAGGGTAGAGTTAGGGTCAGGTGTGGTGGTATGGGTCAGTTTAAGGGTAGAGTTAGGGACAGGTGTGGTGGTATGGGTCAGTTTAAGGGTAGAGTTAGGGACAGGTGTGGTGGTATGGGTCAGTTTAAGGGTAGAGTTAGGGACAGGTGTGGTGGTGTGGGTCAGTTTAAGGGTAGAGTTAGGGACAGGTGTGGTGATATGGGTCAGTTTAAGGGTAGAGTTAGGGACAGGTGTGGGGGTGTGGGTCAGTTTAAGGGTAGAGTTAGGAACAGGTGTAGTGGTATGGGTAGGTTTAAGGGTAGAGTTAGGGACAGGTGTGGTGGTGTGGGTCAGTTTAAGGGTAGAGTTAGGGACAGGTGTGGTGGTATGGGTCAGTTTAAGGGTAGAGTTAGGGACAGGTGTGGTGGTGTGGGTCAGTTTAAGGGTAGAGTTAGGGACAGGTGTGGTGGTGTGGGTCAGTTTAAGGGTAGAGTTAGGGACAGGTGTGGTGATATGGGTCAGTTTAAGGGTAGAGCTAGGGACAGGTGTGGTGGTGTGGGTCAGTTTAAGGGTAAAGTTAGGGACAGGTGTGGTGGTGTGGGTCAGTTTAAGGGTAGTTAGGGACAGGTGTGGTGGTGTGGGTCAGTTTAAGGGTAGAGTTAGGGACAGGTGTGGTGGTGTGGGTCAGTTTAAGGGTAGAGTTAGGGACAGGTGTGGTGGTGTGGGTCAGTTTAAGGGTAAAGTTAGGGACAGGTGTGGGGGTGTGGGTCAGTTTAAGGGTAGAGTTAGGAACAGGTGTGGTGGTGTGGGTCAGTTTAAGGGTAGAGTTAGGGACAGGTGTGGTGGTGTTGGTCAGTTTAAGGGTAGAGTTAGGGACAGGTGTGGTGGTGTGGGTCAGTTTAAGGGTAGTTAGGGACAGGTGTGGTGGTGTGGGTCAGTTTAAGGGTAGAGTTAGGGACAGGTGTGGTGGTGTGGGTCAGTTTAGTGCATTATATCAAATGATTAATTAAAATGTTAGTACACAGTAGTTAAGGCCACCTAATAAAAACAAGTGTTGCTGTCTACACTAGATAGGGCACGACACCACACCTAAAAGTAAACTGATGCCTTTCTATTACTAACATACTTCAAGCACTCGTGCTCTTCTGATGAAAAACAAATGGAAATTCCAATGAGCGCTTTGTCACGTCCAGCGTAGACATGGTTTAGACATGGTTTATTAAGGTCCAGTTCACACCAAGAAATGGAATGATAAATATAATTATAAAGATAACTATATTAGCATCCACACCAGCGGATGATGTCGTTCTCTGCAAGCCACAGTCACACTAGACTTATACAGTCTACTACAGTCAACTACAGTCAACGGATTCATTGAATAAACACAAAAAAAGACAAATACATTAAAAGAAACTGATAAACTTTTAATGTACCCCTCCCCCCCCCCCAAAAAAAAATCACTAATAGCCTACTAAATTTAGCTAAAAGAAGAAGCAGATTAATTAAGTAATATTCCTTATGGTAAGATAGGATTTGTCATAGGAGAAACTCCCAAATCAAAAAATGTAAAATGCAGTTGAAAGGCATGCGGTCATGACGTCTCGCCCTGAAGTCTTTTTTAAAACACGATTTCAACATATAACAAATAGTAATACCTTCAAAATGCAATAATAATAATAAATACATAAATAAATAAAAAATACAATCTACTCGACTTTACTGCAAAAATATCGTTATTTTAATTAAGCCAAGAGGTCCCGCCATGACATCATCTACTGGTCGCGTCTTCACGTGATGCGAATTCAGAGTTCAGAGTTCACCAAACTTGAACTTCGGAATGCAGCGAAATGCGAAACTTTCGCGGTCTGACGTTTAAATCTTAAATGGAAGACTGGAAGGAAAAGAGCGGTGTGACTGCGCGCGTGCCTGTAAACTCGAGCGTTTAAAGCAGGATTTAAAAGCGTTTCTCTGTGACGTGTGAACTCTGCTTTTCTTTTATAATCAGAACGATTTTTAGAACTATCGTTTTTTTTTAAATAGTTATCGTTCTTGGGTGTGAACGGGCCTTTACTCGGTCAACTGAGGGGTTTGTTTTTAATCCTAAACCACAACGAAGTCCAGCTGCGAACAGGTCATCCGATTAAAGGTGCTGGTTCCTGCGTCAGTTCAGAACCACGGACAGCGCCAGTCATCATGACCTGCTTAACACCGCACGAGCCCTTCCCCAATGTTGCAGACTTGGGATTAGGTTCCAGAAATCATAACGAGAATTATTATGATTAGTAAACGCGGAAACATATATGATGTATGTGAAGTACAATGGAGCGCCAACGCCAGTCCGAGTGTCAACCGAACCCTCAATGTGCGTCAGGCAAGATATAATGAAAGAAGAAAAGGATCCAGACACTAAAAGTAGGCAGAAACTCTTTTTATGCACTAAAACGTTTATTATTGTATTTACTCGAGGTCAGATGAAGTAGCCATACAAATTAAATGAGTTTATTATTTATGTAGTTTATTTTACATGTAATGTAAACAGAATTAATCAAATGTAACGCCATGAGAGTACAAGTGGTATTACTAATTACCAGTAATTATTTGGTAAATTATTAGTATTCGAAAATAGTAATAATTTTAAAATGTTATGAATTAAACATGCAGTGCTTTTTATTTAATACTAAGCTTTAATAAGTCGTGTTATATGAAAATTATGAATTTTATTGAATATAAAATATATTTTATATAGTTAATTTAATTTAAGTGTAATTTTTTAAATTCCAAAAAAGCAGTTAAGCGACCCCAAAGCTTGTCGTGTACTGACCATGTTTCTTTTATCACGCATGTGGCAGAGTAATCGTCCCTGTCCTCGTCTTCCCGACAGCAGGATCCCAGACAGCATTAGTGCATTGACCGTGGCACGGCTCAGAGTCCTGCGATTCACCGTCTCGCTTCAACAAAGACAGGCCAGTGTCTGTCGTCTTAAAACAATCCCATTTGGAGAGCGAGGAAGCCTATTATTAGCGCCCTCTTGTTTTAATCTAACACTGGGATTAGGCTGCAATTAATCTCTCTTTCACGCACCTCTTTTAAGAGTACTTAATTTGATGCATCTTTAGATTTGGTGCACGGAGGATTGGAACATATCATTGATAGCAGCATCAAGCACGGATATGTTAGACACTTCACCGGTCACCTTCAGTTTCCTCGGCACTCGATGCTTCCCAGAAATCTTAATTTGGCTTTTATAAGAAGACTTCAAAAATGTTTTTTTTGCATAGAAACTCCGGGGTCCCTCACCTGTTGAGAACTTAAACTCTCACCTAACATTGCAAATTGACCAACTGAGTAGTTAAAAATGTTAAACGTGATAGGAATGATGGGGAAAAGCGCTTACCTCATTGTTAAGTTGCTTCTCTTCCAAAGTCAGACCAAGGTTCATAGAGTCAAAAGATCTTCCTCTGCGGGGTCCCTCGCTTTTAGTTGAGTACATGCTGGTGTTTCTTATTATTTAAACAAGCTTGTCAATGACTGCAATTGCTGTACTCCAACCAGACTGTGCGATTTGCTATTTATGAGGAGCTGAAGGGGGGAGGAGGTTTGGGGAGTTAATCTTCCTCCTGACAGCAAATGGAAAATGAGCAGCTTCTCACGTCATGGGGATATTCATACGAGAGATGTACCTTTTCATATTCTCTTTGACGTTCTGCACACACACAAAAAAGACGTGTGTGTGTGAGGAGAGCCACTCCGCTGGCAGGAGTTAGGAACAAAAAAAAAACGCCTACAGAAAAGTCTCTCCTGAAATCTATCTGCAAATGAAAAAGCTAATATTATAAGAGCATAAGCTTATCGTTTTACAGGCGCACAATTATGATACTACACCAAAAGATTATATTTGCAAATATTTAGACATCTTAAATAAAGCACGTGCTAGATAGTGGATTTCAATATTTAAAATTTAAAATGAAACCATTAAATAAATACTGTAAAAAAGGCCAATTATTATACTTTTAACACCATAGTCAACATGCTTTTCCAGAGGTGTTTCTTATACACGAACACAGATGCGATTGCTGAAACATATTTGCACCATATTAAATAATTACAATATTTTACTATTGTCATTTAGAAAAAAACACTAGAAATTTGAACCGCAGTATTTTTCCCTAGTATGTAAAAACATTCAAATATTGGCCGGTATTTTATTAAATTAAACATTTTATGTCTCGTTTTGGCTTAGCTGATGTAATTATGTGCTCTATATAATATTTGATATTGTTCATTGAAACAAAAACATTTAAAATTTCAGCAATAATTACCATTCAAAAGCTTGGGGTCAATAAGATTTGTCAACGTTTCTTGAAAGAAGTCTCTCATGCTCACCAAGGCTGAAATCAGAAATACAGGAAAACAATAATATTGTGAAATATTCCAGTTACAATATTCCAGTTTAAAATGTTCTGATTTGAATATATTTTTAAATGTGATTAATTCCTGTGATGCAAAGCTGAATTCAGTATCATTACTCGAGTCTTCAGTGTCACGTGATCCCTTAGAAATCATTCTGATATGCTGATTTAGTTGCTAAGACACATTTATTACACTGTAAAAGGACGCAAAATCTTTACTTTACATCTTTACTCTCAATTTAAATCAATTTAATGCATCCTTGCTGATTAAACTATTAGATTTTTTGTTTTTTAATTAACAAAATCTCACTGGCCCCAAACTTTTAAACAGTAGTTTACAATTAAAATTCTTTGCTGGAAAGCCAATTTATTAATATATAGCCTTTTTGTTTTCTATATTGCAAACAACTAAATACTTAAATACAGTGGGAGGTAGCAGTGACTGTAACCACTTCATGATATTTTAAGAGGATTCACTTAAATCTACAGTGTTTAACTTTTTTAGTTTATTCTAAGCTAAAAACACTTAGTTCTTTCAAAAATATATGTGCTCATTAATTTACTTCTTTCAAGTAATAAAGTATTTTCATAAGTTTATATGCCATTGAAAATACATACGGGTGAGGGGTTCGAATGTCGGTCGCCATGTTGTCCCTTCATCTTGAAAGTACATTAGCCAAAGAGGGACATACCCGTAAATTCAAGCTTCCCTTTTCGCGTTTTAACCATAGACTGTAAAAAAATATGGACGTAGTGTCCGTGACGTCACCCATAGGATTCTGATAAGCCGTTCTGAAGCTTAAAGTAGGGGGGAGCTGGGCGTTGCCATCTTGTGAGCGAGTTATCGCGTGTCACTCCCGGATAGCAGAAAATGGGCAAAAAGGCGGGATGTGCGCGGAGCTGAGGTGACGCAATGACTATAGACAGCGGAGAAATGGCCATCCACCTGTAACCACGCCCTTAATTATGCAGAACTTTAAGGCTTTATATAACGTAAACGAATGAGTTGTAAAAAAAATTCACCCCCCTCACAGTTGTCATGAAGATCAAAATTAGCCTTATAAGCCAAAACCATAATTTGTACCAGGCTGTAAACATGTTTTTTTCTGCTGTAAAGTTGAGAATTTTAACATGGGGCTCAATGAGATTCTGCTCCCTTCTGAAGCCTGCCTCTTGTGGCCAGTTGAGGAATTACAGTTTACATTCCTTCCGTATTGGCTTCAAGAGAGATCGCGGGAGGTTGCCACTTGGTTTTAACACTCGATGGCAGTCATGAACAAGGTCGAACTGGAAGCCATGTTAATCTTGGACTAAATCGGCCACCGTAGGAGTTAAAACGAAATCAGAATTGAGAGGAACAGAAACTAATATTCACTGGATTGTCATATACCTTTACACCGCTAGATGGGGAAAATATCACACAGTGTAGCTTTAAAGGAAGTATATGTAAGATTGTGGCCAAAACTGGTACTGCAATCACTATCCCCTCTCCCCCTCTCCCTGACTCGAGGTTGCCAGATAGGCTGCAGGATCCAGCAGGAATGTTTGTAGATCTGCAGCTGTGGTAACTAGAGCAGATCTGGCAACCCGGATGCCGAAACACTACTGACTTCGTGATTGGTCGATAAGTGGAGGACGGAGGGTGGATCAGTTGAGGGCTGCAACAACAACTTTTAAATGACAGTATCCTGGCCGGACTACTGTTGTCAGTGATATAAGTATTTGAGATCAACATGATTTCTTAATGTCTAGTGACATATCAGGGCCATTTTAGGATTAATTGAAATACATTTCTTACATACAGTTCCTTTAAAAGAATCCTAAAGATGTGCTCTGAAGTGAGACACGGGACTCCACTTGGCGAATCGTGGCTGGTTGCATGAACTGCTAAGACTAGTCTTACAATTTAGTTGTTAATTTTTTTCTTTAAGACTGGTTATACATTAAGTCAGTTACATAAAACTTAAATTGGTCTAATTTGAATCCAGATAGTGAGACTGATTACCCTTTGGCTAACTGTTAGTTGGTCAGAGTAGTTTTTAGACAGTCTTAACATAGTGGATGTGCTTATGCAACCCGCCTCTGGATCTACAGGATGTTTTCCTTCTCCTTGTCCCACCTCAGTGTCATGTGAGCTTTGCGCCACATCCAGGGGTTAAATTCTTTTATAATGTTAAATTACGGTAAAAGCCCTCAAGAGGATGATCTCTCCATCCAGAGCAGCGGATCTCATTAGGTTTACTGGATGTGCTGATGTACTTGTCCATCTGGGGGATTGCGCATCTTTTGGGCTTTGAGGTGTAAATTTCTCAGCCTTCCTCTTCTTTGGTCACATGTGACAAGCCTGTATTGGGTGGACTTTAGTCAAGGTTTTCGTGACGGGTCACATACTTCACACAAACCTGAGATAAAAGCTGTGGTGAGCAATTTTAGTTATGGTCCAACATTGTAGTCTAAATTAACATGTTAATTTAGGTCAATACATAAATAAAACATTTTAAAATGTGCAAAATTGCAAACATTAATTATATAAATATCGTCAACCCAACATTGTGAGGTGCGCTTACACTAGTGAAGGGATCGTGAGCTGACACCCTTGCCTCTTCATCATATGTATCCTATCCTTTTGAATGATTTTTAATAACCTCATTAATGAAATAATCAGTTATTACCCTTTCGAAATGAATACATTTTATTTGATCATTAATACATTTAACTATGATTTAATATGATTTCAACTCTATGTCTGCTGTATGGTGTCTAATTTGTTTTCCAGAGACGGTCTGACAAAGATAGTCTGACCCCTATCTCTGTGTCTCTGACTTGGAGAGTAATTTAAAACTTCCAAGATATGAATCCCCCCTTTTGTTAGTAACCCAAGGACAGGAAGGGATTTATTCCCATTTATATAGTGTGATTTTTCCCATTGATAATTTCCATTGATGATTCCCCCCCCCCCAAATAATATTGCTATTTTACTGTATTTCTGATTAAATAAATGCAGCCTATGTGTATATTAGAAGCTTTTAAAGATTTTTAAAAAATTACCCCAAACTATTGGAAGGATGGATGGATGGATGGATGGATGGATGGATGGATGGATGGATGGATGGATGGATGGATGGATGGATGGATGGAACCATAAATTTGGATGGATGGAGCAACAGAGATGGTTGGTTGGATGGATGGAATGATAAAGATTGATGGATGATGAATGGAACAATAGAGATGGATAGATGGATGATGGAACAATAGATATGGATGGATGGAATGATAAAGATGGATGGATGGAAAGATATAGATGGATAGATGGATGATGGAACTATAGAGATGGATAGATGGAATGTTAGGGATAGATGATAAATAGATGGATGGAACAACAAAGATGGATGGATGGATGGATGGAATGATAGAGATAAATGGATGGAATGATAGAAATGGATGGGATGATAGAGATAGATGATGGATGGATGGATGCATGGAATAATAGAGATAGATGATGGATGGATGGAATGATAGAGAGATGGACAGAGATGGATGGGTGGAATGATAGAGATAAATGGATGGAATGATAGAGATAGATAGATGGAATGATAGAGATAAATGGATGGAATGATAGAGATAAATGGATGGATGGAATGATAGAGATAGATGAATGGATGGTTAGAATGATAGTCATAGATGGATGGATGGATGGATGGATGGATGGATGGATAGTGTAACCACACCTTGACACAAACAAGTTTCTGTACACGTGTGGGTTAAAAATAATTATTACATAAATCACTCGTGTTCTTCCATCCAGAAGCTGAAGTGTCCCATGTCAGAGTCTGAGGTGTAGACAGTGTGTAAACTGAGGGAAACCCACCTGGCGGAAGGCAAACAAACTCCTATCATCAGCACAGGCGCTCGGAGCGGGTCGGGCCGCGGCTAGATCAAAGCCGGAGCTCCAGAGGCCGTGCTGTGACGGCTGATGCTTACAGTGCCAGAGCCCCACGAGCCTTTGAACATCTTTTAGTCTGTTCGCTTTGACACGAGTCAGAAAAGTGAACATTAGGCAACATAAAAGGGAATCTTTGTACTGTATGCTTGCTTTTTAATTGGACAAGATCTGCATTTCTGTTTCTAAAGTCATACAGCCAAGTCATGCTCTTCACAATCTCAAATCCTTGTTTCAGTTCACAAGCCATGGTCTTTCAGTGGTGCAGCTACCCCACCTAATACATAAGAAAATTAGGAAAGATGCCGTCTGATCAGGGCCCGGTGTGTGACTCAAACATATGGAGAGCTCATATAGGCTGAAACGGGACAATGAGGTTTTAAAGAGCAGTGCTGAAGATGTTTTGTCTGGAGTTAGTGGACGTGAATTCATGTATGAATTGATATTTAAACATGATGAGTCAGCCTCTCTCTCATTCGCTCGCTCACTCTCCCCACACAAAGCGAGCGCAGTGTTAATTAAAGGAAGCGTTGGCTTACATTATACAGCCTCAGGTTCTTTTGTGCCGTTTGTTCTGAAGAGGCTCTTAGCAGCAATGGAGAGCGAATGCTCAACGGTACACACTCATCTCATTACATATCACTCAGAAACTACCATATATATATATATATATAAATATGTAAAGAATGATTGACGATGATTTTGTTGAATTATCACAAAATAATGCACACCCGAGGTTTACCGTTACCACCTGGGGTGTGCTTTATTTTCCAGTAATTCAAGTGACAATTATTCCACTTATACTATGGTTATCACAATTCAAGACATTGTCAGATTTATTTCAAGACATTTGTCAGGTTTTTGTCCTTAAAATGCTCTTGTGTGACTAATTTCTTACGGATCTCATCCCAACTCTCCGCTGCTAATTCCAAAATGTAATTTTAGAGCTAGTAACGAAGGCTGGAGCCACTGATAGCAGACTAACGCAGTAATTAAATCAACCAATCAGATTCAAGCATTCAACAGGCCCTGTAGTGTAGTCCTATAGGTACAGGTATATATATAAATACCAATATATGGGGGGTAATATACATACCAATTAATACAGTGTGCATCCATCTGCAATTCAAATGGCTAAGTTGTTTTCAGTTGCCTCAAAATATATTATGAGGCAACTGAATTGTTAGCGCACCAACGCCAAAAATGCGCCTTAAGGGGGGGGGGGGGGGGGGGGGGGTGAAATGCTGTTTCATGCTGAGCTTTTTACACTGTTAAAGGGATCCCATGGTGTTGAGACTTGTATGGCTTAATATAACATAAATGATGTCCCTTACTGAATTATGTAGTAGAAAACCCATGAAAGATCTACGTTATTTTAAAAATCGATTTTATATTTGGACCATGGGCGGCGCCATTTTGTTTGCGTTCTAGGTTGATGACGTAGAGTGGTTGAACTCCTCAATCAGCTGGCATTACCCGTAGCTATTTTTACCACAACGCAACTCGAAAATTGTTTCAGAGTTAAACAAAACCAATGAATTCCTTTGTAATTATACTTAAAACACACTCAAACATACATGTGCACACAAACTCACCTACACAAGTCACAAACAGATCGGCGGGCGCGCACACGACAGGCTCTGTCTCAATCGAGATGTTGGGCTGCTCAGTCTCCACGACAGGGGCTGAATCTGAAATCGACCCTATACCCTTAAATAGGGCATTATTTGAAGGGACGGACATTTGTAGTGTTGTCCCATAGTGGACATGTTCGAGTGCAGTCATTCAGTCTCACGTTCCACTGCAATAACGAGTGTAAGCCGATTTACAAACAGCTGTCCGACTTCACGCACTTAAACATACATGTGCACACAAACTCTCTCTCTCACACAGACTCACACACACCCCAAGAGATCGGCGCGAACACACACACACACACACACACACATCCCCCAACAGATCGGCGCGAACACACACACACCCCAACAGATCGGCGGGAACACACACACACACGCACGCACTGCGTGCGCGCATACATAACCCTCAATCTATTCCCTGTGTTGATATCCTGTTCAACACATCCTGTTCCCTAGATAGACTGTTGATAGTAGATTAACTATAATGCCTAATGTGACCAGCAGAGGGAAATATCTAGGTAGGACGATGGGATAAAGTAACGTGAGGAAGAGAGGCAGGATGTTTTGGTGATGATGCATGCGATTGAGACAGAGCAGTCTGTCAGAGGTGTGTGTGTGCGCGCCCGCCGATCTGTTTGTGACTTGTGTAGGTGAGTTTGTGTGCACATGTATGTTTGAATGTGTTTTAAGTACAATTACAAAGCAATTCATTTGTTTTGTTTAACTCTGAAACAATTTTCGAGTTGCGTTGTGGTAAAAATAGCAACGGGTAACGCCAGCTGATTGAGGAGTTCAACCACTCTACGTCATCAACCTAGAACGCAAACAAAATGGCGCCGCCCATGGTCCAAATATAAAATCGATTTTTTAAATAACGTAGATCTTTCATGGGTTTTCTACCACATAATTCAGTAAGAGACATCATTTATGTTATATTAAGCCATACAAGTCTCAACACCATGGGATCCCTTTAAAGACTTGGATTCCCATCCTAAACATAGACAAAGTTTCAAACACTGAGTTGGACGTTTGATGGAGTATTTCTGTGTCAAAAATACTCCTTCCGGTTTCTCACAAGTTTCGGAGAGTTTTTTTCGAGTATGGCTCGACTTGACGTTAATAGACCGGAAGGTCCTTGTATAGGCCATACGGGCTCTTCTCCCGGAAGGGTGCGGACGCACGTGCACACGTGACTAGAGCGAGAGAGGAAATGCACGCCCATAAACACTGCTCTCAGGTGCAGATCCACTCGTTCGTGAACACTTATGTCGTTATAGTCCGCGCCACGCTCCACTTTATTCCTATGGGTGACGTCGAGTGACTTCAACGCTTCAGCACAGCATTCCGGGAAGGCAGCGCTGCATTTGAACCGATTTGAACGCAGAAATGACGGGAAGCTTCACAACATCGCTTCAGTCATATCGCAAAAGTGGATTAGACGAATATAATCAGAGTTACAGTGCCTTGCGAAAGTATCCGGCCCCCTTAAACTTTGCGACCTTTTGCCACATTTCAGGCTTCAAACAAAGATTTAAAACTGTAATTTGTTGTGAAGAATCAACAACAAGTGGGACACAATTATGAAGTGGAATTCAATTTATTGGAACTTTAATTAAAAAAGTTTTAAATATGGATATTTTTCTTACACAAACGCAACAATTCACTTTAAAAGGCCTTTATTAACCTACCAGAGACGTGTGGAGCACGTTATTTGACAGACAGATGCAATTTTATGGACTTCAAAAACAGAGCAACAACTACTGCTATTATAATGCTTGGATTAGCCAGGACTTTAAGAAATATAACTCTGATTGTATTCGTCTGAATGAAGAATGTCATATACACCTAGGATGGCTTGAGGGTGAGTAAATCATGGGCTATTTTCATTTTTGGGTGAACTATCCCTTTAAGAGTGCTCTTCGTTATACTCAACCAAACAGACATTTTGCCATAATTTTGTTTAATTCTGTCAAATTGTTGTTTAATTTATTCTGTTATTTATTATTAATGTAATTATTGTTCATTTAAGCGCAATAGAGAACTCGATTCTGCCGCTACTGCCGCGCGTCTTTCTGTGCGTTGTGTGTGTAGACAGGACATTGACAGACAGCGCTTTCTCTTTTGACTTTTGAAGCATTTGCGTGAATAAGAGCGAGATCATATAATTTAAGAAAAAATGGTTGCTGCATTAAATATTTGCAATATTAACATGCTAATTTTGAAAGTAGTATATAGTCTAGCAATAGCAAGCTAGCTTTGAAAGCGCAACAGCCTTTAGAGCTGAGTCTGCAAAGCGTCATAAGAGACAGTGTTAAATTACCTCATGTCTCAAAGCACATAACATTTCAGTAATAACCAACGTAAACAACTTCTATTAGATGTTTTTATATTTGGAGTTGTGCATTACTAAATTATCCATTTACAATGTTTGCAGATAATGTTCTGGCATTCCTTAAAGAGGAAGATCACTATAATCCACACCACCTACACAACACCAGTGTGTATGAGAGAGAGGAACCAGAGGCAAGGGAAAGTGTGTGAGTCTTCTTAGCAGGTGGCACAAAGAACATGCCCATCCTAGACAGACCCCTCACTGATAACCTGGCCCAGTTCTGTTCAAGTCAATCAAGGGATTTACACACACAAAGTGTGATACCAGAGCTTGGCGATCTGCCTTAATCTTAATTATGATACCAACTCTAGAGTGCACTTGAGGACACAGTATAAACCTGTTACACACACACACAAACACATTATATAAGAACCAAAGTTGGTTCTCTAAAGAACCTTTCAGTGAACAGTTAATTCAGTGAACTTTTTATTAAGAATCTAAAAATCATTTTTCCACTTTAAAAGTCTTTTGTGTAATGGATGTGACTTGGACTACTAAGCAATGACCCTGTAGCGATTCTATCACGAACTGAACGCACGGCATCTGTTCTATGCGAAAAGCTGCTTTGCATTATAAATGAGTTCAGCGGGTCGCTGTATGGTATGAACAATAACGTCATGAGTTTGAATTGTGAAGCAACAATATTCAGGAGATAATAAATGTGCTTGCACCTAGCGGCATACGTTTTACTGGTAGTGCGCATCAAAAAATGTTCCAATGCCAAACACAATTGTGTGTACACAGGCAAGTTAGATTTACATGTACGTCGAGCCATTTAGTGTCATTGGTGTTGGAAGAGGATCTTTTTAAGAGCTCCACCTCTGACAGAACAAACACAAAACATATGTTATCGGCTGACACAAGTTGTACATACAGTGTACATAGAATCATACAAACACGCACACGCCCGCAAACAGCGCAGCAAATCCAGTTTGAGCTTGTCGTTTAAATGGCTGTCAGGTTCTGGCTGAGAAATCACTCAGCTCTGACATTTCAAAGGCCAGGAGGGCCGCGAGTTCACCAGACCCTGTTTCCTTTCTTGCAGATGGGCTGTCATTACTGATAGACATCAAAATGTTCCTGAATGCTTCCTAACACTGAAAAGACACTTCCTTCTTTACACTTCTTATCCTGTCAGGTACAAGATAAACAAGCTTAAAGGCAAACAGAAAGATAGTTGTGTCATTATTTACTTACCGTCATGTTCAAAACCTGTTATTTGTCGGTGGAACTCAAAAGAAGAATTGGACCACTGCTCTTTTTCCCTACACAAATGCTGTTTATATAAGAGTTAATTTTTTTTTATAAATATCAAAATAATATATTAGTAAAAAGTAGCATCATTGTTCCCAATAATATGCGCTGTAACCCCCCCATATATATATATATATATATATATATATATATATAATGTTTTCTTTTGTCAAATCAACTTTGAAGTTTATGTGGTTCAGATAACAATTTTTTTTAGTTTCTGTTGATCAAACCAATCTTCATTGTATTAACTCAAATTTTTAATTACAGTTAACTCAATTTTAAGGCAACCTGGTTACTTTAAGTAAAACCAGTTTTTATATGCACATACAGTAATACGGTATACAAATATATATATATATATATATATATATATATATATATATATATATATATATATATATATATATATATATATATATATTTCTCCCACTTACTAAAAATCATGTAGGGGTCTGAAATTGTCATCATAGGTTCAAATACTTATTGTCCTCACTTTATATATTATAGAATAAAATATAAATCATAAAAAAACTTTAAAGAACCTAAGAGAGTTCATTTAATTGAGTGTTTTCCCCAAATAGTTTATTACTTGGAAACGTCAAGAAATAATTTCTTAATCTGAATGCAAAAACAATAGACATTTAATTTATTTTTCTGTTCTTCATACATAAATGACTTAAATGACTTGGAATCTTGTATACGAGTTGACGATAGACTATAGTTATGATTCAGTTTTTCAGTCTTTTTTGAGTTTGAAAGCTGTGGTCGATATAAACTGTCCTTGTATGGAAAGTCGCCTTAAAATATCACCTAGTGCATCAAATAGATTTGGAACGACACATGGGTGTGTAAATAATAACAGAATGCATCTTTAAGCAGTTGGGACAGACCCATCACGTACAAGATGGCATCAGAGTTATTCTGGGAAATCCAGCGTGAACTGAAAGAAAGTTTCATTGTGTTGCTGTTGACGGGAGACAAACAGCAGCTGAAGGAGGCTCTGATGAGAGGCAGCCTCATGGCCTTTAATGAGCTCCGACTGCAAAAGCAGCTGGGCGAACGAGTGAAAAAAGAGACGTACGTGCCAGAGTGCACAGTGGTGACATGTGGTCGTGTCACGTGACTACTCCAAAGACCTCGTTCATCTTTAATATGATGCATTGTCAAGTTCCTACCTGATCCAGTCTATTCATCAAATGGAATTTGAGGTGATTAGTAGTAAAGATAGCACCGAATTTATGAACTGTAATAAGGCGGCTACCACTATTTAATGACAATGTCTCAGACAAAACCTTTAGGCCACACTTAAAGCTAACAACATCCATAGTAAAGGTGAACTGGAAGTAACACCCATAGTAAAGGTGAAAAAAAGAACTGGAACTGATTTTAACAACCAAATTACGAGGATAGTAAAAATAGGTAACATACCAACATGTATAGATGTCTTTACTGTCACTTTTGATACATTTAATGCATCCAATTTGATTAAGAGTTCACTAACCTAAAACTTTTGAATGGTACTTTATAAATAAAATATCAATTCAAATATAGCTGCAACTTTTGACAACAAGGTGGCACTCCACCAAAAATGTAAGTACATTCAGGGCATGCTGACAAAGACATATACCAAGTTTTATAATGATACACCAATGCGTTTGTAAAACAGCATTTTTCAGACGAAATTCCAAATGGCCGACGCCCAAAATGGCTGGCTTCGAGAAAATTATGGTTCGCTCAATGCAGCATACTTCACTCAATTTTAAGAGAGCTGTTTTGTGATTTATGGCTAAACCGTTCAGAAGTGATACCTCCTGAACACTAGGTGGCACTGCACCAAAACAATGCAGGTACTCTCAGCTCACGCTTATCATCATAAACCAAGTTTGGTCAGAGTACGCTAAAGCGCTGCAGAGATACACCCTTACGTTCATTTTGGTGTGCTCTTCGTCAGATTTGTTTGTGTGTTATTTGAGTGTGCTTTGACAAATCAAAGGCACAATATGTAGTTCTTAGCCGCTAGAGGGCGCCTATTCAAAGGCATAGCTTGATAGCGCTGAGATTGAGCTCAAAATCTTGAAGAGTTGCCGTCTTCACCTCACAGCCGATGAAAAAGAATTGGAATGGGACACGGGCAGAAATCATATTCATTGATGCGGTTATTAACGTTACTGTAGTATGAAGCAGAGCAGGGCCGAGTGTTGAGGGAGCTGAGGAAGGCCGCTGGAGCGATTGCTAAAAAGAGACGCGAATGATACAGCTGGAGGGCTGCAGAGCTTTTATTATGTCACAGTCGCCGCTTTCGTTTATGTGGGGTTTTATTATATTATATATTTTTGAGTGTGCTGAAAATTATGTTAAACTTTACTCTGCTCGGCGATTTAAACATTAGGGATAATGCAAGTTCTAGGGGTGACCCCAAATAGTCGAAGATTCGATGCAGCGATATGCGATGCCGGATGAGACCACCGATTTCACAGCCAAATTTCCGTGGGTGTTATGAAACGAGGATCATGCCATTTTGGCAATATGGGGGTGCTCAGTATTTTAAAGACGTGGCGCAGCAGTCCTTTAAAATTCAAACACATTGTTTTCAATGAGTGTACGCACAGCAGCGGCGGCATTCGGCGCCTCTCCGCAGTGACTCAGGAAATTGTTTAAAACCCTGCCGTGCCACAGAGCGCCATTTCGTTTTATATTAAATGTATATTATATTTCCCTCAAATCGTCAATGTACATACTGATTTCACCCTGTGCTACAAGATACACCCATTGTGCAGCTCTTCTGCCAGAAGTCGATTCAAAATTGAGCTTGCTCTTAAATAATGTGCGCATCCGGTGTGAGATACCTGAGACGCGGCACTGAGCTTTGCGTCTGGCGTGCGAACCTCTTTAGGGACAATCAGCTTAATAACGTGCATGTAAATGCACTCAAAGTGTTCTTTTCCTCTCTAGGCAGGTTTTTTTTTTTTTGGCTTATTTATCAAAATGTTCTTTTACATATTTGTGTGATGTTCTGTATTTCAATCGCAGCTTTAAAATGTTATGAGAATGTTTTACGAATGTTTATTTAAATCTACATAAAGCGATTGTCAGTTTGTCTGTCAGTTGGCAGGCAGTTTTGGTCGCTTTATGAAAATTTGTTGCTGTGTGAAGTGTGTAAAGGAAAATAAAAATAGTTTTACCCTCCTGCTGAGTAGTGTCGTGCCCCTCCCAACCTATTCAGTCGACCATAGAAAGATTCAACAATTCGGATTCGAATGTGTAAATCCTTAGTCGGGGACACCCCTAGTAAGTACACAAGTAAACAAATTTTAAACAGTTTTTCTGTGGTTTTTGATAATTTAACATTTTAAAACATCTCACATTGTGCTTTTAACTTAAATTCCATAACTTTTTGTCAGCATGGTCTGAAATGATGGAGCGATGGCCTAGGAGGAGTTAGAAAAAGGATTTTAGATCTCATTTACACCTGTCTTTTGCATTGTCCACTTTAGATCCGATCGGCGAAAACATCTAAATGCCAGGTATAAACAGGCCATTTCACACATCTACTAACAGACAAGTTAGTGCGCAATGTGTTTTTTTTTTTTTTGCTGCCATTTTACGTGAATTTGCACGTCACCAAATCAGGATTTCTGGGCATCAGTCAGTGAGAAAATGATTGACAGCCGCCAATCATCTCTTAAACTTTCACTTCTACATGAACAGCGCTGCTTCCGTCTCACCCAGCCCCCCGTCAACTCGTATTAGTTTAGCGTTCACTCATACACGCAGCGTTCTGGATCTAACCAACCCAAGTGCTTCCTCACCCTGAGGTTTGTCTGTCAGATCAGCCTCAGGTAAAGCTAAAAACAGACACGTGTCAATCAAATGTTCTTGTTTACCAGAGCATCTAGCCTTTTTAGGCCAAGCAAGATTCCCTCAAAAATTAAAATTAGCCCCGTCTGCTTTCCATTCAGCACATGTTGAGATCCCAGCTGAGTGTCTGCCCGTGTCTCTCTCAGGTCCTCCTCCTACACGCCACATTTCCATAAGAATATAGCGCGCTCTGCATATCAATCCAAACTCTTAATTAAAGAGCTGCTATATTCCTGCTGGCGTCACACACGCGGGAAGTGCGCAGTAGTCCCTTTCTCCCCGTTCTGATGGCGCAGGCAATTTGGAAAGCAAATGAGGGAGGCGATCGCAACACGGAACGTGGTGCGCACGTTTGAGGGGGCACCTGATGGGGTTTTTGAGGAGCGAGCATCAGTCAACAGTAAAAAAAACCGTCATGTTCGAAATTGTGTGCTGGAAGTTATTTTTTGAGTGACCTTTTGGTAATGTGTGAAATCTTTTAGTGTGAATAAATAATTAAATAATGTACATAATTTGTGCACGTGGAGGGGGGGGGGAAGAATAAAATAAAAATCATTACTTTAGGAGAAGTAAAAAACAGCAGTCTAAAAAACAGGTTATGTTTACTAAATAACGAAGTCTGTGTATACAAGCAAAAAATTAATATGCACAATCTAAACATTTTAAAGGTATAGCGTTTACTATGAAAGCTATTTTTTTGTATCTAAACCAGGGATGAGTCAGTTCACAAGGAGATAAGAAACTCATCTGCAGTCTTTTGGGTCTGAGAACTTGGAGCTAAAGAACGCTTTGGATTTGTCCAGCTGAGTTCAGCTTGACACATTGGATGAAATGGAAAAGTCCTTTTTTATAATGTCTGCAAGTTTTGGTTCCACCTCTGACAACAAGCCAACTAGGTGCTGGACCTGTAGAATGAGAAAGGATGAGAAGAGCGGTGATTAATCAGAGCCTTTAGGGAGAAGTGAAAAGGACAAACAAGAAAAAGAACGTACAGCTGTTATATGTTGAGGTACAAGGCTGCCAACAGCAGACACACAGCTTCTCTCTGTCAGATGCCCTTCCTTGACTACCAACGATAACAGATCCTGAAAAATAAAGGGATTTTTATTTTTATATTTTCTTATTTAAATAATATAATATTAGAATGTACTTTACACTTTTATAATAATGAATAATATAATGTATAATGCTACATTAGAATTTAATAATTCACTTAAAAAAATTTTTTTTAATGTACTTTACGATATACATCAATCAGGCATAACATTATGACCACTGACGGGTGAAGTGAATCACGGCTCCTGTTATTTGGGTTAGTTTGCCAAATTGTGAGGACAACTAGGTCAGCACATCTACAAAACTGTAACTCTTGTGGGGTGTCCAAAGAGACAAGCTACTGGAGCTCAAATTACTCAAGAAGTTAATGCTGGTTCTGATAGAAACGTGTCAGAATACACAGAGCATCACAGTTTGTTGTGTATGGGGCTGCATAGCTGCAGATCAGTCAGGATGCCCATGCTGACCCCTGTCCACCGACAAAAGCACCAACAGTGACACGTGAGCATCAGAACTGGACCACGGAGCAATGGAAGAAGGTGGCCTGGTCCGATGAATCACGTTTTCTTTTACATCACGTGGATGGCCGGGTGCGTGCTTACCTGGGGAACACATGGCACCAGAATGCAATATGGGAAAGGCGGCAAGCCAGCGGGGAAAGTGTGATGCTTTGGGCAATGTTCTGCTGGGAAACCTTGGGTCCTGCCATCCATGTGGATGTTACTTTGACACGTACCACCTAACTAAGCATTGTTGCAGACCATGTTCACCCTTTCATGGAAACGGTATTCCCTGGTGGCTGTGGCTCTTTCAGCAGGATAATGCTCCTGACGCAAAGCAAGAATGGTTCAGGAATGGTTTAAGGAGCACAACGAGTTTGAGGTGTTGAATTGGCCTCCAAATTCTGCAGATGTCAATCCAATCGACCATCTGTGGGATGTGTTGAACAAACAAGTCCGATCCATGGAGGCCCCAACTTGCAACTTACAGGACTTAAAGGATCTGCTGCTAGCATCTTGTTGCCAGATACCACAGCACACCTTCAGGGGTCGGTGGAGTCCATGCGTTGATGGTTCCGGGCCATGTTATGCCTGATCGGTGTAATATAATAATATAATATTTTAGAATGAAATTTATACATAAAATAATATAATAGGATTTAATCATTTATTAATATTTTCACCACATTTTTATAATATAATGTAATAGATAAATTATATCCTAATTAATTTACTTTATATTTTATTATAAATATAATGTAATATAATTTATTTTATATTTTTATTATATGATATAGTATATGATAAGATTATATCATACTTTAATAATTTAGTAATATTTTGTAAACTGGATAGCTGGCGATTTCACCTTAGTCAGTTCCATAAGGCTGACTGAGAGGAACTCGGCTGTGGTTTCAACTAAAGCTTTGAGCTGTACATCTTCTGCTTGTTTCTCCTCTTCGCTCTGTCTCTCTTCTGATTCAGAGTCTCCATCTGTCCGGCTCTGATGGTATTCAGCGTTGAACTGCAGAATGCGAATAAGACTTCCTAATAATTCTGCACCTGCAATGAATAAACATACATTGAACCCAAAATAGCGATATAAGAGCAAACCTTAAACAATAATGCTTCGCGTAAATTTGAGTGCGATATCTTATTTAGTCAGTGTGTGTTTCGTACTTATGTCCATTTGCAGACTGGAGTGTAGCGCAGACAGCAGGGCGAGCGCCGGGGCCAGGAGAGCTTTCTGCTCCTGCAGGATGAGAGGAGGGTCGTCCGCTTGACAGAAATCCTCACATACGATCTTACAGACAAATGTCCACACCGCACGACCACACGCTCCGTCTGAGACTGTAGACAAAGGACATATCTGAAAACATTGCCACATATTTCAGACGCCTTTTACATGGACAGTCAAATAATAGTGAGCTCTTTAAATAGAAAAGTAAACATTTTTACAAATGTTATTACATTATATATATATATAAAAAAAAAATTATTTTAAAGAAATTTAAACTTTCGTACACAGCCTAGTAATCCAAATGACCTTTGATTAAGGTCGGATCAAAACTCTGCCTGCAGGAAAGTGGACTTTGAGAGCCAGAGTTGAAAACTTTGCCCTAGACAATATCTGGGGTCATAATATTTATTGAAGGGCTCGTCCGGGATTTGAAGCCGGGACCTTATGCATCCAAAGTGAGAATCATAACCATAGACCAAAATCAGCATATTAGAATGATTTCTAAAGGATCATGTGACACTGAAGACTGGAGTAATGAAAATTCTGCTTTACCATCTTAGGATCTTAGGTTACATTTTAAAAGATATTAAAATAGAAAGCAGTTATTTAAAATAATTTCAAACAGTACTGTTTTTACTGTATTTTTTTATTAAACAAATCTCATCCAAGATGTTCATGTCTTTCTTTCTTCAGTCAAAAAGAAAAAGGTTTTTGAGGAAAACATTCCAGGATTTTTCTCCACATAATGGATTTAAATGGCAATCAACGGGTTGAAGGTCTAAATCAATAGCCTGACAAGCCAGACCCACATCAAGATGTTTGGTCTGGAAACTCACCATAGACAGGGCTCAATCCGAGGGGCGGGATAAACGGTTGTCTTTCAAACTCCCTCTGCACGCGATAGGATAGCGCTACACCAACCAGAGCAACGAAGGTGAAGCAGAGCACGCTGACAGATTAAACATTCGCCGTATCCGGTCGGCAACTCCGAACACATCTTCCCTTTTTAAGAATGACTTCAGTGCCGTTCTTTGTTCTTTTCTCAGAGAAAAGCTTAACTCCAAGTCTTCCAGAGTCGCGGTCAAAGCTGATTCGAAAGACCGCCGCCGTTCACCAGTTTCTGTGTTTACTAGAAGCACGCAAACGCAACTCGGCCGTCATCATTATGGCCCCGCCCACCGACTCTATACACAATGTGTTGGTGTTTCAGTTTAATCGGTCCGTCGAAACTCATTCATTGAAAAACGCTCCGCGGTGTGGTTAAAATTGTTTTTTTTTTTTTTTTGCTTAATTAATTAATGCGTTAAAGTCCCGTAATTAATTAATCTTAATTATCACGTTAAAGTCCCGGCCCTAGTAAATTTATATACTTTTTAACCTCAAATGCGCGCCTTCTGTGTTGTGCTTCTTCACGACACATGATGTCTGAAAGGCCATGGTGGAAGTACCAACCCAGTGCCGAAAAGCTCCATTTCATGTTCTTCTCAAAATTCTTCATCCAACTCAAAATGGTCCGACATCGTTGTTTTACTTTTATTTTTGCACATTTGTTTTAACATCTTTTTTCTTTAAATGACAGATGGTTTGTCTAGATAAGACCCTATTCCTCAGCTGGGATCGTGCAGAGCCTCTGAAGCCCTTCCTTTGAAACTGCATCGATTTGGACCTTCAACCCGTTGGTTGCCATTGAAGTCCATGATGTGAAGAAAAATCCTCATTTCATTTGAAGTGAGCTAATCCTTTAAGGGCTATCAGTGAAGAAACATCTAAGTTTATCTAAAATAAATACACAAACATCTGTATGATTATGTTATTGACCCTAAAAAATACAAATGAATATTTTCAGGGAACAGTGAGGGTCAGTTTGTGTGAGGGTCTCACCCAGAGCCTGCATGCCCTCTTCTACTGTAGTCAGAAGCTGGAGAGAATGAAGATACACTTCAAGAGCCTCTGGACTCTCTGACCTACAACACAAACATTTGAAAAACCCTAAATTCATATTTCAAAATGAATACTGATGCGAACCAAGGTAGAACATCATCTCTTAATCTGGCAGCAGACGGGCTGGTAAACACCTCGGACAGCAGAAGGTCTCATCACCTTAATTAATGTCTCACCTAAGCTGCGTGGCCGCCTCAAGCAGAGAGGACGCGATATCCTGCTGTTTGTCCTTGTGTGGGTCACTCTCGCTGGGTGGGGCTGACACCCAACTCTTCATTATCTCCTCATCCTCATCAAAGAGCTTATCCACCAGCTCCCCAACCTTAACCAGCAAATCCACTGCAGAGAGAGAGAGAGAGAGAGAGAGAGAGAGAGAGAGAGAGAGAGAGAGAGAGAGAGAGAGAGAGAGAGAGAGAGAGAGAGAGAGAGAGAGAGAGAGAGAGAGAGAGAGAGAGAGAGAGAGAGAGAGAGAGAGAGAGAGAGATTTGGACTTTGGTACTTTGGTGTCACAATACTTAAACCCTATTTTTGATAAACTATTATCTAATATTTCATTCAACTAGCATTAAAGGTTTTCAAACACATCAAATATCTGTATTTTGGTAACCTTCACATTTAACATAAATTATTAAATGTAATATAACATATTAAATCATTACTAAAAACATCAACTTTAATACAATTTAAATGTTTATTTAATGTTGATTTGTAAAAACAATATATATATATATTTTTAAATGTAATAAAGTTAATAATAATTTTGAATGTTTATTTAATGTGTATTGCTACCAGTGACCACAAAAAAACAATAGACTGAAAGTAGATAAATATGAAAAAGATAATAATACTACAAATAATAATAAAAATAAACATCAGATATCTGTATTTTAAATTTGATATAAACTCAATTAAATTAATTGAATACATTTTTAATGTTAAATTTAAAATATAAAGTTATTATTAAAACATTCCAACATTAACCTTATTATATATTATTTTATATATTAAATATGAAAATGTTAAAAATCATCAAAATATATTATTTGGCTATAATAAGTTACAGTAAGAAAACAAATCAAAAAATGATTTCCCTTTAATTTATAGAAAATATACATTTATCAGTAATAACAAGCCAACATTTTGTCCCAAACTAGCAAGTGAAAAAGTTCACATAAAAAAATTATATAATTTCACAAATTTAACTAAAATAAAAAAGTTATTAAAAAAACGAATAAAAAAATTCATGATAATTATTTATGTTATTTTAAATGTTCACTACTAATAAAATAAACAACAATGTTTAAAGAAAATTATAATAATAAAAAAAGTTGATAATATTTTTTACTTGTTTATTTAATATGTATTGCTAAAAAGCACCAAATAATTTTTTAAGGATCATGTGACACTCCAGTCGGGTAAAAAAAATGTTTTATGTTTTTTTGCTAAAAACAAAACACGCAAGAAAATAAATATGAATACGTTTCCCTGATTATTTAATTTTAAGAGTTTCAGGCACTTTTTGTCCTATTCACTGAAAGTAGCATTAGCAACATCTTTAAACATCACTGACCATTGGTGGAGCTGCTCATGATGAAACTCAGACTGCTGCACACTGCAGGCTGCTGCCGTATCCTCTCCAGCCACAGAGGGGCGACATCAGGCTGGGACAAGCATGTTAGCAGGAGCCTGAAAAAAGCCACAGTCACACACCAGCATTCAGAGAAAGTCAAATGTGTCATATGCTGAGAAACAGTTTTGTAACAGGGCTTTATCAGAACTGACCTGCAAGTTTCCAAGAGCGTAGGTGGGTCATTGTCTCCGAGGAGCAGAAGTAACACAGCGCTGTGATATACAGATAACATCTCAGTTTAATATAACAGAATTAGTAGGACTGTATTTATAAAAGTAGTCAGATTAATCTGAAGAGAAAGATGCTCTGTGTGTGTACGTCTCACCCCAAGTCAGAGTTCTGGCTGAGAGAGACACAGGTGTCATGGAAACAGCTCATATTACCCAGAATGCCCACACAGATTTCCTGTAACGTAACAAATGTATAAATTCATACGCAAGCAACAAGGGAAATACGACATATAATTCAACATGTAGGGAAGTTACGGTTGCGAAATGACTTACAGTGAGCCGCGGACTGCATGACTTTGCGATCACACCCAGCAAAATGTCTGGAGCCTTGAACTCTTGAAGAAAGACAGCCACGTCCTGGAGAGAAAAAAGCATGCAATGTGTATACAGATGATGACGGCCGTGGAGAAGGGTGTTGAATGCAGTGCATTTCAGTTTACCTTATCCATAGCCATGTCCCATACTTTACACAAGTCCTCTTCCAGATCGTCCGTCAGATCCATGGAAGAATCACTCTGTCCACTTTCTTGATCTGTCACCATCTGTAAAGGCAAATAATGTACACATGGATACACATTGAGAAAGAAATGAAGGAGCGGATGTCTTTAGTGTTTTATTTATTCGTTTTATTTTACATATAAAATAAAGAATAGAATGTATTTATATATAAAAATAAATATAGAAGGGGCTCAAATTATTTTTAAATGTAATTAAAAATAAAACTACAAAACTACAAATATAAAAATATATAAAATATGTGTGGCCTTGGCTTACACACATTTGTTTTTGTGAAATGTGGGGACATTCCATAGGCGTAATGGTTTTTATACCGTACAAACTGTATTTTCCATCCCCTTACACTACCCCTGCCCCTAAACCTACCCATCACAGGAAACAAAAAACTCATCCTGTATGGGTAATGTCCTCATATTTCACTCTCTCATATTTCATGTCATACCCATGTCATTATACACATTTGTTTCCTGCTATTTCATCACACACACACACACACACACACACACACACACACACACACACACACACACACACACACACACACACACACACACAAAACAGTACTGGTCAAATATGTGAAAACATTACTATTTTTAATGTTTTTGAAAGAAGTCTCTTATGCTCATCAAGCCTGCATTTATTTGATAAAAAATACAAAAAAAAAAAATAATATTGTGAAATATTAATACAATTTAAAATAATGGTTTTATATTTTAATATACTTAAAATATATTTTATTTCTGTGACGCACAGCTGAATTTTCATCAGCCATTATTCAGCCATTACTTCAGTGTCACATAATCCTTTAGAAATCATTCTGATATGCTGATTAATTATCATTGTTGGAAACAATTGTTTCTTAATAGTTTTTATAACCTGTGATACTTTTTTCAGGATTCTTTGATGAACAAAGTTATTTTTGAAAAAAAAAAAAAGTTATCAATGTTGGAAACATAACTTTTTTTTCAAAAACATTTTAAATAAATAATCATATTAGAATGATTTCTGAAGGATCATGTGATGAAAATTCAGTGTATTTATTTATATTAAAATAGAAAACTATTGCAATTTTTTAAAAATATTACAGTTTTTTCTGTATTTTTTTGATCAAATAAATGCAAGATCGATTAGCATAAGACACTAAAAATAGTAATGTTTCCAAACTTTTGACTGGTATTTGAGATTTTACATATATATATATATATATATATATATATATATATATATATATATATATATATATATATATATATATATATATATATATATATACACACACACAGAAAATAAAATAATTGGAGGCAAATGACAGAAGTCTAGCATGCATGGGATACCTGAATGAGGCGGGTCAGGGTGCTGAAGAGCCAGTGTTTGCTGTACACCGTCTCCCCGATGGCGTCCGCCTCCTCACCGGCCTCAGTCTCATCTTCCTCGGGTGGAGGCGACGGGTTTCGGTCCAACTCTGGCGAACCCGCGGTTGAGGATCCACAACTGTCTCCATCCTCCTGAGAGCATCTGTCACTGGGCTCTGATGAACAAATCAATATATGACAAATGCATGAACAAACCTCAGAGGGATTATGAGATAAAAACGCATGCATGCATAACCCTCCAAAGCACAACATTTCATGTTCCTATTCATAGGGGAAAAAACTAACAGGTAAAATATAAATCCATGCACAAACCTCCAATGCATACCAAATGCATGCAAACCGTACTGACTACATGTATGCAGGTGTGCATTATTTTCTCGTGCACAATATATCATAAATATGTTTACTGTAAATAACGCGCATAATAATGTATACATCAAATTACGAGTCCACCACGCTTCAGCAAAATACGTTTGAAATTCGTGCTTACAACAGTTGTGGTATGTTTAAAGCTCGACACCATTTGCTGGTTAATTTTTGTAATGCTAAGTTACACATTAAACAACGTGGCAAATATTGATTTATTTAAATAAACATTGACCGTAAGAGAGTATAGCAACACTAGCTTAATAAGCAGCACACACCCGGACTTACCCATTAATAATGACTTTCCACAACCAACGCTAAAAAGCTCAGAAATATCAAAGCGAAAAATGAAATTTAAGCTTCATGGTTTGCTGAACGTTTTGAATAAGCACACAGAAGTGAATACTTCCGCTCACAACTCCACACAGAGCATGATGGGAAAGAATAGAGGAAATAAAAGTGGGTAGAGTGGCATTTGCACGAAATTGTCATAATATCTAAAGTTGTTTCCTCTGAAATATATATTTTAAATTAAATGGCTTTTAAAGTGTTTCAGTGTAATTATTCAGCTGTAAATTACACTGTCCAGAAACGGAACAGAAACAGCGCTGTCAGATGGTATAGCTAACTTCTCTGGTTAGGATGAGCTGAGGCTTTAGGTTGTTTTTAGTAGTTGTATGCCAGTCACCAGTCCTCTGGATTAATATATGTAAATGACTACACTTTTTAATTGTAAAAATGTGTCTTTGGAGCTTAAAAAAATCGCTTTGAATGCAGGTCAATGACCGTTTTTGAGCCTCCGTGCGCCCCTGCTGGAAGAATCCTTGTTGGCTCTTCTCGGCTCTTCTTGGTAAAGTTCTACCGTATACAGCACTTTGGTACATTCTTATAGTTTCGAAAGTTCTTTGGTTTTTCTCGATTGTGTACTCACATTTTCTGAAAGAATGCCTCATATTCTCAAAATTCGACACAAATAAACACACGCACACACACACACACACACACACACACACACACACACACACACACACACACACACACACACACACACACACACACTTGGCGAAACCCCTCCATTCTCCCGCACAATGAAACTTTAGGCTACAGTCAAAACAATGTTATTATTTCTCAAAATGGATATATGAATAGACATTTATAAGAACCAGTTGAACACTGATGTGCTCAATGTAAAACACATCTTCTCCATTCATCAATCAAGATATCTTTTTTTTGTTTAGTGTTACACTTACTACAGACAGCCTACAGACATAAGTGTGTCGTAAACTATTTAAGAATATAGTTTTTATACTCAGAACACATAAATACACGGTAAGAAATATACATTTTGGGATGTAGGCCTACAACCCAACCAACACAAAGTAGCACATACACTGGTCTACATACAAATCAAAAGAAGAATTTGTCTTTAATTTCTATAGTTAAAAAAAAATAAACTATGCTGCTCCAAAACAGAAGAGTTCACATATAGCACGCTAAAGCTTTGTTTGTTATTTGTAAAACTGTTTGCACTCGTGTTATGAGTCAGTGTACATATTTGAATGGCAGTGTATTGAAACATGTGCCAGATGTATTGAATTGTGTGTAGTGTTTTGAAAAAAGTGTGTTTTAGAGCTGCAATTTGAGTGAAAAGCAGGAATTGAGCTTGTAGCTTAGCAGAATTGGTTCAAGGGGTTGGAGGTCATTGTGTCTCAAGTACCAGTATTTGTGTGTAAACTAATATATTGAGGAAAAACTGTAAGTACAAAGAGTCAATTGATAGCTAGTTGTGGCTGTAACCCAGTTAGCATTAGCATTGCAGTATAGCGTGTACTGTAGGGTAAATTAAGGGTGAATAGGTTGAATGGGACATTATAACTATACATAAGGTTGAATGGGACATTATAACTATACAGAGTTTATTTTCTTTCCTTTTTTGCTCAGCCCTAGCTGTGAGACTGCATAATCAAAATGGCATGCCCTCATTTGTGTGATATCACGTGGGAGCAAACATCAAAAATAAGTTGACCCTGCAACACATGAGGTGAGGAAAATTACATTACCTTTTGCTAGTTTTAATAATAAGGTCATAACATTTTCATAGCAAATATATTGCCAAAACCTTTGATTGAAACATGAATATGATGTATTATATTATTGCAATAAAATCAGTAAAATGTAGTTCATATAATCTTACTGTTTTCAGAATTAGGTGTTTTTTATTTTGTCCAATCCAAACAAACACAATTTGGGTGAATGGGACAGTATAGTTTTGGGTGATTGGGACAGTGCTTAAAGGCTTTGGTTATTAAAGGGTCATGAAACCCTGTCTTTCAGACCCTCATAATTGACACACATTGAAACACTTTACATGTTTTGTTTTTTTCTCTCTCTCTCTTTCTTTCACATACATAGGTACACTGTCCTGGGGTTGTCCTCTTGTAGCTGTTGCCAGGCCACACGCTCAAGTAATCGCACAGTGAATCTTGGGTGCGTAAATGGAGACATAATAACCCACTCGTATGTCCATGTTGAAGAGTGCTCCTGTAGCAGAACTAACTGTCATGTTAGCAACATACTCCCTGAAAACAGTGAAAGAAAACGCAGTTTTGGACTTCCATGAGCAGTGTTGAATCATCAAACCCAAGCAAAAACAAAATGTCACTCAAGTATCTTTGTGAAACTGTGTGACCAGAAATTAATTTAAATCGCACATTCTCTGTTTAACATTTCTTGAACTTACATCTATAGGTCTCTTCTTTTTCTTTGCTTGATAAATGTGTAATTTTGCTTGTTTGAAATGTAAAGTAATTAAAAAAGCATTTTAAACCTAAACATGTTTTGAGGCTTACTATGAGAAAATGTTTATATTTTGTTTGTTTATGATGTTTACATTTATATATTCCAGCTAGAACACAAACCTGATATACACTAGTGCTTGTCATATAATT
The DNA here is from genome assembly GCF_024679245.1 of Pseudorasbora parva. Classification (NCBI taxonomy): domain Eukaryota; kingdom Metazoa; phylum Chordata; class Actinopteri; order Cypriniformes; family Gobionidae; genus Pseudorasbora; species Pseudorasbora parva. The sequence continues at coordinate 26,837,186 of NC_090196.1, read as the reverse complement.
AGAATATCATCAAAAAGTTAATTTATTTCACTAATTCCACGCAAAAAGTGAAACTTGTATATTGTATTCAATCATTACACACATACTGATATATTTCAAATGTTTATTTCTTTTCATTTTCATGATTATAACTGATAACTAAGGAAAATCACAAATTCAGTATCTCAGAAAATTAGAATATTGTGAAAAGGTTAAATATTGAAGACACCTGGTGCCAGCCTCTAATCAGCTAATGAACTCAAAACACCTGCAAAGGCTTTAAAATTGTCTCTTAGTCTAGTTCTGTAGGCAACACAATCATGGGGAAGACTGCTGACTAGAAAGTTCTCCAAAAGACGATCATTGACACCTTGCACAAAGAGGGCAAGACACAAAAGGTCATAACAAAAGAGGCTGGCTGTTCACAGAGCTCTGTGTCCAAGCACATTAATGGAGAGGTGAGGGGAAGGAAAAGATGTGGTAGAAAAAAAATGTACAAGTAATAGGATAACCGCACCCTGGAGAGGATTGTGAAACAAAACCCATTCAAAAATGTGGGGGAGATTCACAGAGGGGACTGCAGCTGGAGTCAGTGCTTCAAGAACTGCTACACACATGCAAGACATGGGTTTCAGCTGTCACATTCCTTGTGTAAAGCCACTCTTAAACAACAGACAGCGTCAGAGGCGTGTCGTCTGGGCTAAAGACAAAAAGGACTGCTGAGTGGTCCAAAGTTATGTTCTCTGATGAAAGTAAATTTAGCATTTCCTTTGGAAATCAGGGTCCCAGAGTCTGGAGATGATAGGCACACAATCCACATTGCTTGAGGTCTAGTGTGAAGTTTCCACAGTCAGTGATGGTTTGGAGTGCCATGTCATCTGCTGGTTTTGGTCCACTGTGTTTCAAGAGGACTGGACTGAGGTCTAAGGTCAACACAGCCGTATACCAGGAAGTTTTAGAACACTTCATGCTTCCTGCTGCTGACCAACTTAATGGAGATTCAGAAAATCTATGGGTATTGTGAAGAGGAAGATGCGATTATGCCAGACCCAATAATGCAGAAGAGCTGAAGGCCACTATCAGAGCAACCTGGGCTCTCATAACACCTGAGCAGAGCCACAGACTGATCGACTCCATGCCTCGCCGCACTGCTGCAGTAATTCAGGCAAAAGGAGCCCCAACTAAGTATTGAGTGCTGTACATGCTCATGCTTTTCATGTTCATACTTTTCAGTTTGCCAAGATTCTAAAAATCCTTTATTAAGGATAATCCTTATCCTTAAGTAATATTCTAATTTTCTGAGAATTTGTGATTTTCCTTAGTTGTCAGTTATAATCATCAAAATTAAAATAAATAAACATTTGAAATATATCAGTCTGTGTGTAATGAATGAATATAATATGCAAGTTTAATTTTTTGAATGGAATTAGTGAAATAAATCAACTTTTTGATGATATTCTACTTATATGACCATCCCCTCTATATTGCCAAAAGTATAGGGAAACCCCTCCAAATCATTGAATTCAGGTGTTCCAATCACTTCCATGGCCACAGGTGTATAAAATCAAGCTTCTAGGCATGCAGACGCTTCTACAAACAAAAAAAGTGAAAGAATGGGTCGCTCTCAGGAGCTCAGTGAATTCAAGTGTGGTACTGTGATTGGTTAACACCTGTAAAAAGTCCATTTGTGTAATTTCCTCAGTACTAAATAACTGTTAATGGTGTTATAACAAAGTGGAAGCAATTGGGAACAACAGCAACTCAGCCATGTAGTGGTAGGCCATGTAAAATAACAGAGGAGGGTCAGCACATGCTGAGGCACACAGTGCAAAGAAGCAGGGGCGGAGCTATGATTGACAGCTTGCCCACTCAGCCAGATGAGATCCAGGGAAATAGATTTTTTTTTTTTATAAATAAAATGTTCTAACGTTTAACAATTCTTCAATAATTATTTAAAATGTGATTTGCTTTGTCATGCATTAGAACTGTATTTTAATATTAACAAGAATATGCTAAATCATCTCGAGTTACGTCACACCTGAGTGAGTCCACCACGCTTCAGAAAAATACGTGTGAAATTCTTGCTTACAACAGTTGTGTATATATTTAAAGCTTGAAAAGTCTTGCTGGTTTATTTTTTGTAAAAATGCATGTTTAACAACGTGGCAAATATTGATTTATTTAAACAAACATTGACTGGAGAGAGTAGCAACACTATCTACTTCCGCTCACAACTCCACATAGTATGATGGGAAAGAATAGTGGAAATAAAGGGAGTCTTTTTTGCAAAAAAAAAAAAAAAAAAAAAAAAAAAGTCAGATAACTAAATAGTTTACTCTGAAATATATATTTTAAATTCAATGGCTTTTTAAGTGTTTCAGTGTAATTATTCAGCTGTAAATTACATCATCCGAGACAGCGCTGTAGTTTACTTCTCTGGTTAGGATGAGCTGCCGGGGCTTTAGATTGTTTTTAGTCAGATTTCAACTTGTATGTCAGTCACCAGTCCTCTGCATTAATATTTAAACGACTAACGTTACTCTTTTTTTATTAATTGTAAAAATGTTTCTTTGGAGCTAAAACATTTGAATGCAGGTCAGTGAGCCTCTGTGCGCCCCTGCTGGAATAATCCTTTTTGGCTCTTGGACAGCAACCCCCAAATAAATTGCAAAAAAATAAATAAACATACCCCTGCTGGTCATAGGAGCCGTGTAGTGATCATTTTCACCATCAGATGGCGCTGCGAGCTACGCTGACTACCTGGTCGCGCGCTCACGAACTTCACGAAAACCTGGACGAGACGAGAGCGAGCTTCATTATCGTCAAATATCAAAAGAAACATTGTTATCGTTTTCAAGGTAGTAGTAATATACTAATTTATTCATATTATATAAAATAAATACTGTTTGTATGTGCTTTATAACATGGCTTCAACAGGGTTTTGCACAATGTAATTAACGCTCCCAACCAAACAGTCACACGTAAATTGCAGAATACACACAGTCTGCTTAAAACCCTAAAATGTAACATAAATTCTAAGGATAAGGATAAGGCCTTCTCCACAATAATATGTTTTCCTTTTTAAAACGCGCCTTTTCCTTTCGCTTTGGCCTTCCTGTTCTCACTTGAGACGGGAGTTATCAACGAAAACGTACTCGGTTACTTTCGTAACCTCGGTTCCCTGAGAGAGAGGAACGAGTATTACGTATGGGAAAAACTCCTTTTCTCGAGAATGTGAAGCAAAACTTTTAATAAAGGTATCTATGTAAAGCGCAGTGAGCTGCACGGCCATAGCCCAGCGCGAGGAGCGCTCTGATTGGCCGGGCCGCGGCAACTGCAGGAACCTATGGTGAGGCGGCTGAGAGGAACGGGGGGCGTTCCAGAAGCCCGCCGAAAAAGGTGCTTATATTTGCATACAGGAGGCTATATAAGACCCTAATTCGCCATAGGTGTCAGGTTTTAAGATCGACTGAAGCGATACCTGAGAAGCATAAACACGGCACGGAACGTAATACTCGTTCCTCTCTCTCAGGGAACCGAGGTTACGAAAGTAACCGAGTACGTTCCCTTTCGAGAGAGGTTCCTCGTATTACGTATGGGAACACAATGTAAAGCGCCGTGTGTGCTGACTGACCCAGTATACCCAAAGCACATGTTATAAACCCCCGAGACACCGACAGAGGCGGCTTATAAGGGAAATGAAGAACCGGAAGAGTCGGTTCGTTTGAACAGCTGATCGGACATAGTCGGATCTTATGATGAATGAATAGTGCTTAAGGACTAATGTGTACAGGCCAAAACGTAAGGCAATCTGTTTGCCAGGGTCAAGATAGAGCCTAGATGGAGAGAAGCCCTGCTTGTAGAGCTGGAACCTCCAACTTGTAGAATCTGATAAAAGTGGACGGAGAGGCCCAGCCTGCCGCCGCACAGATATCTTCCAAAGAAATGTCACACGACCAAGCCCAAGATGAGGCCATGCCTCTAGAGGAGTGGGCTTAAATGCCTGTAGGACAGGTTAGGTCCTAGACCTATATGCTAGTGGGACTGCATCCACTATCCAGTGTGAGAGACTGTTTCATGACAGCACAAACTTTAGTGCGGCCACCGAAGCAATGAAGAGCTGATCCGACTGCCTGAAGGGGGCGGAGCGCTCTAGATACAATCTCAATACTCTGACTGGGCAGAATAGGTTTGCGTCTTATTCTCTCTGAGACGCGGGTTAAGCAGTGAAAAGACCTGCATACTGAAGGGGTTGATAGCACTTTCAGCATAAAACCATGCCTCGGTTTGAGCACAACCTTGAAGTTGCTGGACCCAAACTCAAGACAGGAAGGGCTCACGGAGAGTGCAGGTAAGCCACCCACTCGGTTAACCGAGGCCACAGCCAGCAGAAAAACGGTTTTGAGTGATATGTGCTTCAAGCTCGTGTTCTGAAGTGGTTAGGAGGGGGAACCCTTCACGGCCTCCAAAACCATGGCGAGGTCCCAAATAGGGACCGAGGTAGGGGCAAGGCGGGCTGAATCTCCTGGCCCCTTTAAGAAAACACACAATAAGATCACTTTTCCCTAGTGAATGTGCCGCGATCGGAGCGTGGCTAGCTGCTATGGCGGAGACACACACCCCGAGTATGGAGGGGGGACGACCCGCGTCCATTAGCTCTTGGAGAAAGCGAGCAGTTCCGCCAGTTCGCATGAGTGTGCGTCGATGTTTCGCGTAGCACATTGGTTAGAAAACCACTGACCACTTCAAAGCAGAGCTGCCAGATAGCAGGGGCTCTAGCTTCCGAAATAGTGTTCATAACTTGTCAGAGAGGTTCCCGGATACCGTTGATGGGCCATACGTGGAGGGCCCACAGCTCGGGATTGGGATGCCAGACCTTCCCTTTCATTGGCAGAATAGGCCATGGGGCTGTGTCTGACAGCTGAAACAGTTTGGAGAACCATGTGCGGTTCTTCCAAAGTGGGGCTATTAAAAAGCACAGGCTTGCAGCTGGATCGCGATCGGAGGGAACATATAGAGGGAGTCTGGGCCAACATGGGCCAGGGCATCCCTGCGTTTGCAGAAAAAATATTGGGCAGCGTGTGCTGTGCGAGCTGACTCGTTTGCGGGTAAAGGGACCATCCCCCTGGGTCCTCTGGATAACATGTCCGGACCCTGATTCAGAATACCTGGCACGTAAGCCGCTCTTAGGGAGCTCAGATTGTGCTCTGCCCATAAAAGGAGATGCTTAGTCATGCAGTGAAGAGAGTCTGATCTCGGCTGCCCTAGCGATTTTATGTACATTATCAAGACGTGGTGGTTCTTATGCCGTAAGACGCTCGTTGAGTCTTGAGTCTATGACAATGACTGTACTGATAAGCCTGCCCCTCGAAGGCGAATCTCAAGAATGGCCTGTAGTGGGGGTGGGGGGTTATCGTAACGTGAAGTATGCGTTTTTCAGATCTATTGAGAAAACCCAATCCCCGGGGCGAATGTGCGCGGGGATTTGTTTCACCGTCAGCACCTTGAAACGAGCGTGTCATAAGTGCTTTGTTCAGATGCCTGGAAAATGGGCCTGAGACCGCCACCCATTTTCAGCATGAGGAATTAGCGACAGTAAAAACCTGACTCGCTAGCGTCGGGTGTACTGTTTCCGCCGCTCTCTCCTTTAACAGTCTCAATGCCTCAGCGAGAAGCACGTGACTGACACTGCTTCTTACAGAGGGCTCGACCACGGCTTGAATCGCGGGGTCTGCGAGCAAAACTGTAGCGAGAACCTCGTTTTATATGTTCAACACCCAATATTATATACCAGGAATGGCCTGCCAGGCCTGGGCTCGTAAAGCCAGGGGTTGAATTAGATTCGGGGGCTGGCCGCTTAGTAATAGGGGCCTGTTAGCCGGGTTGCTTGTGCTGTAACACTGCTTGTAACACTGTGGGGATAGTGTTAGTTTTGGCGGTGCAGGCTTTGCAGTGGGCGCGCGCCTCACATTTATATTGTGTGTGCGAGAGTGAACTTTGTGAAAAGTGCTTGGGTGCAGGAGTGCAGACTGTAAAGTGGGCACATTTCCTACATAGAAAGCTCTTTTGTGTGTAGTGTAAACAATGTGCAGTGGCGCACAACCTACGTAGAATACCCACGGTGCAAACCAGTGAGCAAATCCACAGGGGTAAACGCACACAGCATTAGTGTGCAGACGAGCGTGTTTAACACAGGCTAGTTGACTGCAATATTTAATCTCCAGTCACTTAACTTAAGGGAACTGGGAGAATGTAAGGAAGTGCGGGTGGTATGTGAGCCATTCCACAATGCCGTTATGTTCTAGTCTAGACTGAAAGCACACATGCAGACAAGCGTGTTTGACCACAGGCTAGTTGACTGCAATAAGGCTAGTTGACTTTATATGGTGTAATCCGGCCGCGGCGGGATTTATTTGTGATTTTGTGAGGCTGAATTAACAGTGCTTATGTAGGGGTGCACACTGTGTAGTGGACACTTTGTCTACAGTGTAAAAACCTTTCCAGCCGCCTGAATAAAGGGGACTGGAAGTGGATAGAGTGAAAAAAGGGCTTAGCTTGGCAGCCATTTTCCGACGCCCTTATGCTCTGACAGTGAGCGCGTGCTATGACGTAAGCCGCGCTCTAGTCAGCCACGCGCTGTGGAAGGGGCGCGCGCTATCATGACAAGGCAGCCATTACAACTTCCTTGGCAGTAAGCGCGCGCTGCAGCGACATTGTTCTTGACATACCCAACAGCCCGAGCTCGCTCGTCTAACTTAGTATTCTCTGTCCGCACCGCTTCAGCACGGCGGCGGTAGAATGAGCACGGCGAGAGCTTCGGCTCGAGTTTGTTTATTCACTCTAGTATTCTCTGTCCGCGGCGACAGCGCGACTGAACGAGAATTGGAAGCGTGAGGAAAAACTCTGTCCGCGGCGCTTCTAGCACGGCGAGAGCTTCGGCTCGAGTTTGTTTATTCACTCTAGTATTCTCTGTCCGCGGCGATAGAGCGACAGAACGAGAATTGGAAGCGTGAGGAAAAAAAAACTCTGTCCGCGGCGCTTCTAGCACGGCGAGAGCTTCGGCTCGAGTTAGTTTATTCACTCTAGTATTCTCTGTCCGCGGCGATATCGCGACTGAACTAGAGAAGAGGAAGAGCGAGGAAAAACTCTGTCTGTCCGCGGCGCTTCTTCAGCACGGCGAGAGCTTCGGCTCGAGTTAGTTTATTCACTCTAGTATTCTCTGTCCGCGGCGATAGAGCGACAGAACGAGAATTGGAAGCGTGAGGAAAAACTCTGTCCGCGGCGCTTCTAGCACGGCGAGAGCTTCGGCTCGAGTTAGTTTATTCACTCTAGTATTCTCTGTCCGCGGCGATATCGCGACTGAACTAGAGAAGAGGAAGACTGAGGAAAAACTCCGTCTGTCCGCGGCGCCTCCTCAGCGCGACGGTATAGTGACGAGAGCTTAGGCTCGAGTTCGCCTATTCACTCTAGTATTCTCTGTCCGCGGCTGTAGCGCGACGGAATGAGAGAAGAGTGAGAACAACTCTGTGGCAGCGGCGGAAGAAGAGCCGCGGCGGCGGCAGAGTGAAGAGAGCTTCGGCTTGAGTGTGCTCATGTCCTCTAACATTCTCTCTTTCCGCGGCGCTATTCAGCGCGACGGGACGAGAGCAGAGGGAGAGTGAGAAGAGCTCCGTCTTTCCGCGGCGCTTAACGACGCGGCGGAACGAGAGAGTCCTCGAGTAGAACAAGCCTGTAAGCTCTAGAAGTGGCGTTGCAGCGGCAACACACACACAAACACATATAACACTCAACATAGACACAGTTTAAAGGATATATAACGCCGGATGGCGTAGCTGGAACGGCAGAGAAGGTGGAGAGGGAGTCCGTCGTCCTCAGCTGCAGGTTCCGCTGGTGCCTTTTCAACGGCGGTGCTTCTTCCGGAGACCAGCGAAGGTATCGCTGAAGGAGATAAAATCTGACACCTATGGCGAATTAGGGTCTTATATAGCCTCCTGTATGCAAATATAAGCACCTTTTTCGGCGGGCTTCTGGAACGCCCCCCATTGGTTCGTTCCTCTCAGCCGCCTCACCATAGGTTCCTGCAGTTGCCGCGGCCCGGCCAATCAGAGCGCTCCTCGCGCTGGGCTATGGCCGTGCAGCTCACTGCGCTTTACATAGATACCTTTATTAAAAGTTTTGCTTCACATTCTCGAGAAAAGGAGTTTTTCCCATACGTAATACGAGGAACCTCTCTCGAAAGGGAACTACGTTTTTTGAAAACACTGTTTTGATGATGGCGCACGTCATGTGACGTTATTGTACCAATTAATGTATATACTTGTTCCTGTTATGTGGTATTCACTAGGCTAGCTATTCACTTCACACAGTTGCTAAAATATTACTTTGCACACTCTTCAAAGTCCTACAAAGATGACAGAACATACCATAGGCTACTTGCGGAAAGTATGTCCTGCGGCATAACGACAGGGCGACCTGGACGCATAGTGAATGGTGAGATATTCTGCGTAATAAAATTATTCTGCCAGAAGAATTGTATGATAACGTTGTCTTGTTCCGTCTGTATCATATCAGTGAGCTTTTATGAGGTTTTACCAAACGGAAACCTCCCCCAGTTTCTCTTGAAGCCATGGAATTTACTTAAACTGGAATTCATCGGCTGGCAGCTAGAGACATTGAGCCCCCTATTAAAATGCCAAGCTTTATAGCTAAAAAAAACACACAAAAAAAACAAGGCCTGGTGCAATTTGTGGTTTTGGTCTATATGGCTAATTTTGCCCTTCATGACAACTGTTAGGGAGGTGATTTTTTTATAACTCATTTGTGTGGCCCCTTTGAGTGTCAGGTGGATTGTTGTTTGTCTGCTGTCTGTTAGTCACCAAGTCACCTCACCTCAACTCCAGCCACGTCCCGCTTCTTTGCCCTTTTTCTGTTATCTGGGAGTGAGGCGCTGCCATGATGGCAACAGCCAGGTCGACCCTATGCTTCAGAACTGCTCTTCAGAACCCCACGGGTGACGTCACGGACACTACCTCCATATTTATTAAAAAAATGCCTTTTATTTCTAAATTATGACATTTTTTGATGTAAAAACCATACTAACAATATAAGCACACCCCAAGACACATTATAAAACAATAAAACAACCTATGACATGGGACCTTTCAGAACCCCGCGGGTGACGTCACGGACACTACCTCCATATTTATTTTTACAGTCTGGGTTTTAAGCATGGACTGTATTTAGCGTTTTCCGACGTTTCAGTGTGGATGAGAAACTTTTGGAGTATGCTTAAAAACGGTAGTGTGGATAGAGAGCGTTTTTTAAAAAAAAGTTTTCAAATCTATGATAAATGTAGACATAGCCTATAACAAACATGAACAGGTTGTGTTTTGGGAGGTGGACCACTCTGTACTTATATGTTTACTATTTCTGTTTAAATACATATTTGTAATGGTTACGTGACATCCAAGTTCGTTGGAAATGACAGGCGTCTCTTAAATACTGTTTCTTTGCACACAATGCAAAAGAACCAAGGGACATTAGGCATGAAACATGATATTGTTTTGATTAAATAATTAAATTGAAAAGCATTGCATAAATAAGCAACAGTAAACCAACTAGTTATTCCATTAACCTTACATTTTATTCTATTAGAAATATTTTAATATTGACTTTCGATGGAACCATGGAGTGAATGTGTGCAGTAGAAATGGAGAAATAAGGCCTGGGATCTCAGTTATAAATTACATATGAAGTTAAAGTGTTACTTCAGCGATTAGCATATGGCTTTTTACCTCGCAGGGCAGCGAAGCATTCTGGGAATTGTTGTCTTTCATCCCCATGAGACAAAAATAAATTTTCTGTCCTTTCTCAGTCTAGAAAGCACCAAATTAAAAAAATAATTTCACATTTCTACTACATTAATGACCCAGTTTAAATAGATTCATCTTCCCAGTGCTGAAGTACCCCTTTAAATGGATTTGATTAAAAGTTACAAATAGTGCTGTAGTACTCAAGACTGTTCTTGGTCTCAAGACCATTCTTTGATTGTCAGATTTATTTTTATTCCCATCATTAATGTGGTTGGATGTAATTTCCCGCCTCAAATGCAGTCAATAACTTCTTTCTTTTTTGATTTATTTTGTTACTGTTGTGCTGCATCAGAAATTAATGGATTATTGAGACAAAAATGTCACCAAAATGAATACAAATTCCCACAAACTTCAAGATCCTTGCAAAAAAGTTATTGAATGAGATCTTGATATACTTAAGCAATATCACTAGACCAAGAGAGCACATATAAAAAATGAGCACAGTTGCAAACATGATATTGCTTTTAAAATTTCAATAAACAAAAATGTTTAAAACATTAATCTCACCATTATTCCTGCAGTTGTAATTGGAAATTGGATCATAGGTAATGCTACAGCTAAGCTTTAATTAATGACTCACCCTAATGTCGTTCCACACCCGTAAGACCTCCGTTCATCTTCGGAACAGTTTAAAATATTTAATATTTAGTCCGACAGTGTATTCGGATCGCCAGTGTCACGTGATTTCAGCAGTTTGGCAGTTTGACACGCAATCCGAATCATGAATCAATCTGTGATCTTTGATTCATGATCGTTTGAATCTTTATTTGAGGATTGAAAACCAAACCCAGAAGAGAAGACAATGCTGAATAAAATCGTAGTTTTTGTTATTTTTGGACCAAAATGTATTTCCGATGCTTAAAAAGATTCTAACTAACTAACTGATGTCACATATGGACTACTTTGATGATGTTTTTATTCCCTTTCTGGACGTGGACAGTGTAGTGTGCATACACTTCCATTCGCTCTCAGTCTAAATATAAAATATCTTAAACTGTGGAAACATTCAAATTAACAATAATGACATTAAAATAAACATTAATGACATAAATTTCATTTTTGGGTGAACTAACCCTTTAAAAACAATATATTTCTTATATTTTAACTTACTTGTATTGGTGGTAAATTGTCTTTTACATCTATGATTTAAGTAGTTACATACTTTCTAAATAAAACAATATATTTTTATGCATATGTACTTAAAGGCCTTAAACCGCTTGAACCCTGATATTTTTCAAGGGAAGAAATTCTGTATTTCTAGATGTGCGCCAATGGAAATTTTTCTTTAAGGTCATGCATTATTGTTTTACATCAGTGCATGCTGACATAATTGTTGTACAGCCCCAGTCCCGTAAATTTGATTGGCTGAAAAGCATTGCAAGAGTCCAGCAGCATCGTTTCGCTTGTCTGTTTTTGTGGTGTTCCAGACAGGATGCCAGTCTGTGCGTTGTTCTGTGACATGCAAAAGTTGATCCGGCTTTGCCTTTAATTGGAACTATTTTCATTCCGGAAAGTTTTACATTGTGTGTGAAAAATACACAAAAGAACTGTTGTTGTTTCATGTAATGTAAATGCAAATAGACTCTGCAACCTCTCAAGAAAACAACTGCTTTCACTCCCTTGTTTAGTTTGAGAGTAGTACATAGAAATTATTTGCAGTAATGCTGCTTTCTGTGACAAAGTGATTCAAGGTTTACATCTCAAACAAAACTATATAGGACATATATTTATTTGATGGGCTCCACCTTCTACATTCACAAACTACGCAAACTACATTCTTCTGAAGAAAAGCAAAAAGTCACTATAAAAGGACGAGTGCTGACAGTCAGCTCACATTAGCTTTTGAGGATGGTCTCCATGGGGACTGTGAGGATGTCCCAGATGTGGATGCTGAGATGGGTCGTCCTACTTGTGGAGCTGCAGTCCGTACAAGCAGGTTAGCTGACTGTAATCAGATTTGTTCTCATTTTACATTGCACAATTTTAAATATGTTAAATATGTATCTGTCTTTTAAGGTTTTATGAAGGATTATGGAGAAGCCACAACAGTTTCAATGGACCAAACAGTCACTGGTAAATATTTAATTTTGTCATTTCATGTGTGTAATGTATTATTATGTGTTGCAATAATTGTAATTTTCATATACATTTTTAATTAAGCAATTGTAGGGGAAATTAACACATTCATTTAAAGGGAGACAATAATAAAAGAATATAAAAAAGTTGCAAAACATCAAACAAATATTTAATATTGTTCATTCCACATTAATTTGATTCAGTGTGTGTGTAAATAATAATACAATTTATTTATGGCCGACTTTCAAGATACTCAAGGACAACTTACAAGTACAATAAAATAAAAATAAGCAATATATTAAAAACAATATACAACGAAACAAAACTTTTTTTAAGTTTTAAGAGAGGAAGGTGGTAGTGTTGTGTTAGGCTTTGAAGACAAATACTAGAGCTGGGTGTCATAAGCATAACAATGGAAATGTTTATAGAATTTATGATAATACTACATATATAGGAATAAATAATAATAATAATAATAGAAGAGGGCCCAAAACTGAGCCTTGAGGTACGCTAGTAATAATCTGAGAGGTCTGTAATATAAAACTTTTAATTTGACCCCTGAGTTTGACCCAATAGATCTAAACCAGGAAAAGGGACTACAAGTGATTCTATAATATACAGTATTTATAATTAAGCTTTAATTTATTAATTTCACCTAACATAATTAATTAAATGACTATTTTAGCCATTGATTGCATTGATTTACAATTAATTAAAATTAGAAATGTGTGTGTGTGTGTGTGTGTACAATTCAAACAGCTTAATGATGTTTAATTATTTTTAGCGTTCCCTGACATGAAAATTGTAACTGAAGGTACAGTATCCAGTCCTTAATTTTTTTAAATGTATTTATTTTTGACATCACTGAAACATTATTTCTGTGTCAGTTCAGTATTCAGTACAGATCACACATTTATAAATGTTCTCTCTTGCTTCAGTCGAACCGAACCCTGATCATCAGTCCACCATCTGCAGCACATGGGGAAATTTCCACTTCAAGACATTTGATGGTTATTTCTTTCAAGTGCCAGACACGTGCGACTACATTCTGGCTGGGTTGGATAATTCTGACTTTAACATAAAAATGCAAAGAAAGATGGTAAATGAATCAGTCACTTTCAGCATAATCAAAATCAATCTGCTGGGGACAATCATTGAACTCACCAACAATGACATCATCATGGACAACAAAGTGTGAGTTTTTTTTGTATTACATTTTTTAAAAACATTTTTATTAAACATTTTAAACAACCCAAACACACCTACTGTATATACATATAGACTGCTGCTTTGAACCATTTCGTAAAGGAAACAAATAAATAATAAATCAACTCCATAGTGGATTCCAAGCGATCAAGGGCTTAGGATGCTCCAGTTCAGTCCATAGCAAGGGTTCAGTAGTGGGCACTCATGCAATGTAAGCAATGACACACATCCGAGTGAACGAGACGGAGGGAAGTTAGTGAGTGAAAGGCATAATAAGAACAAACTGGAACGCAGCACTAATCACTAAAAGTAAAATACTCAATGGTGATGGGCTATATATATATATATTTTTTTTTACCAATGAAGGCACAAGTCTATATGGATTTGCCTTCCCCTACCCTTCTCTATCCCCTTACTGACCCACTTTAGCACAGCTTTTCAAACGTTTGTAATTAGGTTTGACACTTTCAGGGAAGAGCACGTTGGTTACAGTTATAGCGGTGAAATTACAAACAAGAAATACACCTTCTGAGACATGAAATGAATGTGGACTCTTAAAAACCTTAACATTTTGCATAGGCTGTGCCTCTAAAAACAGATTTTGGTTTCTTCTGATGACTCATTTTTTATTCTTGCTGTAACAGGGTGTATAATTCAACCTATGAGAACGGAATTACAGTTGAGCTGAGCGCATCAAATGTTAAGATTTCTAACAAAAATGGATTGACTGTCTTTTGGGAGAAGGACCAATCTTTATTGGTATGATATTTCTCTGTTCATATTTGGGCTCCGGCTACTGTATTTACTATTATATTTGGGTTACACTTTAATTCCATGTTCCACTTTAGACATTCTATACAACTGCATGTCATCTAACTCTCATTAGAGTATTAGTAGTCTGTTATGATTAGGGTTAGTAGAATAATGTAATTGAAAGTTAGTTACTAGTCGATGTCTGTTGGGGGACCATCAAAATAAATTGTTAGCCGATATTAAACATACAGTCTTCTAATACTCTAATAATTGTAGTTGCAAGTTGAATGTTTAAAGTCGACTATCGAAATAAAGTGTTATTTATACTTGTGACACAGTAGGACAAATAAGGCCTGACCTCAGTCATCTAATAATTGTGTATTTTATGATGTTCCCCAGATTGAACTTCCAGAAAAGTACCAAGGCCAGACCGGTGGACTTTGTGGAAACTTCAACGGCAACAAGACTGATGATTCAGTTGATAATGGTAAACCTTATTTTGATAAAATCAAAAGTATTTGAGCTAATCATATTTTAATATATTAAATCTAAACATTTGATTTGTATAGGTTTTAGTTTGGCCAAATGGAAGGTTAATCCATCTGAATCGTGTGAGGACATCAGGATTAATCCTAATGATCAGTGCGAAATCCAGGTATTATAATGCAACATTTAAGATATTATATAGGTATTATTTTAACAGATTTTGGAGCTGTGCCTGAATTTCATGACATAAAGTGTAAACATTGAATATTTCATTTTTAATTGTTTTATCAGTTACTCATTGGAACACTGGTGCTTATATTTTCTGATATAATCAATGTAAGAGATGAAAAGAGATGTGAGTGATTTCTGAACGCTCTTTTTCTAATGTCCTAGACAAGCGTTTGCCAGCAGTATCTCAGCAGTCCAGGGTTTAGTGACTGTTACGATGTGTTGGACATGAGTTCATTTGAAAAAGCCTGTGTGGACGACCTGTGTCGATGTTACGGCGATGAAGACTGTCTCTGCAACACGCTGACGGAGATTTCACGAGAGTGCACACATGCTGGAGGAAAACCAGGAACATGGAGGACAGAACAGCTCTGTCGTGAGTATGATAGACTAAGCTATAAAGAAATACAAAATAATTATGTTTAATGACAGTTAATTGTAATTTTGTAAAGCAGCAATGATATATTTTGTGATATACTATTTATTTTGTCCTGTGGAGCAGCAAAGTCATGTCCTCTAAACATGCAATACCTGGAGTGTGGAAATCCGTGCAAGAACACCTGCTCAGATCCAGATGCAAGTCTTCTGTGTAAAGATCACTGTGTGGACGGCTGCTTCTGCCCTGATGGTGAGAACCTTAGGGGGAGGTTTTTTACCTAGATTAAAGGGGTACTTTACCGCTGGAAAGATGAATGTGTACTATGTAAATTGGGTAATTTATGTAGTAGAAATGTGAAATTATTTTGAAGTTGAATTTAGAAGATGATCACTCAACATTTGGTTTCAAAGCAAAATGCGCTTATTTAAGTTAATTTGTCATTGTACTGTTTGGTTGTGTTTTTCAATAAGAATAAGAGGCTAATGAACCTACAAATCAAACAATTTGTCCCTGAATTGGCACTAATTCAAAACCGAAACAAAAATGAGTTTGGCCACCCGGCATTCATTCACGGCCGCATTGTCATTTATTCATTCAAGGTGGGTGTCCAGGGGAAGCAATCATTTGAATATACTACCAGGTTTCTACTGATACAAATCTAATCGCTGAAGTGACCCTTTAATCATTTTTAAATGAAGCTTCTCCTTTGCAAGAATATGCATATCATGCTTCAAGTTACATTGCATTGGCTGCAAATTTGTAAATTGCAGCTTTCACCCAAAAATTTAAATTCTGTCATATTTACTCACCCTCAAGTTGTGCTAGACATGTATGAGTTTCTTTCTTCTGGTGAACACAAAGGACAATTTTGATGTTTTAAGTTGCTGGTCCTCATTGACTTCCACAGTATGGGGGAAAAAATACTAGTCAATTTACAGTGTGTAAAGATATTTTTGAGACCAAAATATCTTCTTTTGTGTTTAGCAGAAGAAACAAACTCATACATGTTTGGAACAACTTGAGGGTTAATATAAAAATATAACAATTGTCATTTTTGGGTGAACAATCTCTTTAAAATTAGGACTGTTTGATTTATTATGTTCCTAATAAAAATTGTATTTTACCTACTATTTGTGAAGGTATGGTTGAGGATGACATTGGTCAGAGAGGTTGTGTTCCTGTGAATGAGTGCCAGTGCAAGCACAATGACAACATATACTCATCAGGAGAGTCATACACACAAGCTTGTAGAACATGGTGAGTCAGTTATAACAGAACACACAAACATGCTTCAGCCGTTTGACAGAATCTC
The DNA here is from genome assembly GCF_024679245.1 of Pseudorasbora parva. Classification (NCBI taxonomy): domain Eukaryota; kingdom Metazoa; phylum Chordata; class Actinopteri; order Cypriniformes; family Gobionidae; genus Pseudorasbora; species Pseudorasbora parva. Next base: position 26,820,895 of record NC_090196.1, on the reverse strand, counting down.
CCCATGCTAACACTGCTGCATTCTGTACAGTGTGTGTGCCGCGGGACACTGGACCTGTACGCACCTGGATTGTCCCGGGATCTGCTCTGTTGTGGGAGGGTCTCACGTCACCACTTATGATGGAAAGAGCTTCACCTTCAGCGGAAACTGTGACTACATCCTCACTAAGGTCTGTCAGGATATCAGATAATTCACATTTATTCACAAGGTTTATATAACAATAAGGAAAGTGGGGACATTATCATTTGTATTGAATCATTAGATATCATTTGGAGGTACTTACAGTCCTTTTTTATTCCAGCACTCTGATGACAGTGATATTGCTGTCGTGGGAAATCTGGCGCAGTGTGAACCTTCAATTCCAGGCCAAGCAGACACATGTCTAAACTCAGTTACCCTCGTCATCCCATGGGCCACTGTAAGCACTGGGTTTGATTTTCTTATTTTTAATGACTGTATAACAATTCAAAAGCTGAATGTTTCCTTCATTAAAACTCTAAAATAGCCAAAATATCTTTTTCTAAGAGAACCATCTAAAAACCCCAGTGAATACTGTTCAGAATGGCACACTTGCGTTCAGCGTTGTACATCCAGCATACTTTACTAACATTTTACTTGTATAAAAAAAAACAAAATTGCATATTCCTTCAAGATGCTGTTAACAAAACATATTTTGTTTTCATTTTGTTGTTTTATGTATAAAACAGATTAGTTTTTCCTCCAGTGGAGTTGTGACACGGAATGAAAACAGCCCGTTTAAGCTTCCTGCTACCGAAGGCGAGTTTCCCAAAATGAAGGATCGCTCTATTATGATTGTTAAACATAAAATGAAACATAATTATATGCATTTTTTTCAGAAAATGCGAGGTTTTTCCTTTTACAAATGTAGATATCCTGTAGGTAGATATCAGCATTAAAGGATTAGTTCACTTCAAAATGAAAATTTCCTGATAATGTACTCAACCCCATCTCATCCAAGATGTCTTTCTTTTCATCAGTCGAAAATAAATGTTTTTTTTTTTAGGAAAACATTCAAGGATTTTTCTCCACATAATGCATTTCAATGGCAATCAACCGGTTGAAGGTCCAAATTAATGCAGTTTCAGAAGGGCTTCAGAGGCTCTGCACGATCCCAGCTGAGGATAGGGTCTTACCTAGCAAAACTATCTCTCTTTTTGAAGAAAAAATAAACATTGATATACTTTTTAACATCTTGCACTGCTTTGCGACTTGCTAAGGATTGCGTAATCACATCGGAAAGATCACTGTAGATGTAGGTGGAAGTACCACACCCCAAGAGAACATGTGAAGACAAAATCGCCCGACATTGTTGTATTACCTTTTTTTGCTTTTTGAAAAAAGTATTGTTGCTAAAGGATGTTTGTATTAGTCTGCGGTACTTCTGCCTACGTCTACTGAAGCCATTCAAAACCCTTTAAAACTGCATTGATTTGGACCTTTGACATTTTGGTTACAATTGAAAAATCGTGAGTAAATTACCAGGAAATTTTCATTTTGATGTGAACTAATCCAAAAGGCACTGTTGTCTAGATGTTCTGTTTTATATCCTAACCTCTTATTTCATTGTCCCAGGTCCTGTGAGCATCTTCCAGCCCTCATCCTCCTTCATTATTGCTGATATGAAGAGTCTTCGTCTAGAGATCCAGTTGGCTCCAGTCATGCAGTTGTATATTGTGGCCAGCACTGAAGAGAAAGGGAAACTGAGTGGTGAGTAAAGCAGACAGCAAATAATTTTGCCATTTTTCTTGTAAAAACCCCAACTATTGCACTCATATTTTAAGAAATGACTTGTTAAACAAACATGTATCATAGACACATTTAATTAAGTGTACTTTATTAGATGTCTGTCTAATTATTTTTAATCCTACACTTTGCTTATTTCAGGTCTGTGTGGAAACTATAATGACATCCAAAAAGATGATTTTAAAACAGACTCAGGCATTACAGAGGGCACACCGATTTCTTTTGTCAACTTTTGGAAGAAAAACCCATACAGCTGTCCAGATCTTGAAAACACATTTGACAACCCCTGTAGCATGCATTCAGACACAGGTACTGTTTGTTTTATAAACATTAATACAACATGCATGCATTTTTAAAAGGAGAGAATATAAGAATAATCATAGAATAAAGGCTGTGTTGTAGTGTGCAACTAAATATTTTTTGGGGGGATAGTTGAGGATAATGACCTATTAATTTTTTGTCAGGGTTAATAGTGTTCTTATTGTTTTCATTCAGAGAAAATAGCTAATGACTGGTGTTCCCGTCTTACAAACCCGAATGGAATCTTTTCCCCATGTCATTCAGAAATATGTCCTGATATTTATTACAAAGTGAGTATTTTTGTATAAAATGCATAAGATATATACATTTAAAGAATCATCTTTCTTAATTTGCGTTTAATCCTCTACAGTGGTGCGTCTATGACACATGTAAGTGTGCAGATATTAGGAAGTGTATGTGTGCGGCCGTGTCCAACTATGCCCACGCATGTGCTGCCAAAGGAGTCATTCTCCAGGGCTGGATGGATTCAGATCCCTGTGGTGAGAATTTCAGAAGTATTTTATTTAATTTTATTTGTAAATGTACACGGCATGAAATGTAATGCACGGCTTGAAAGCTATATTAAAGTGCCCCTCTTATGCTATTTTAAAGGCTTCTAATTAAATTTTTGGAGGTCTCCTAAAACAGGTTCACGTGCAACAGAAGGTCAAAAAAATATACATTTTCTTATGTAGATTAGCCTGATGTCTTCATACTCGTATTCTAGTCAGAATATGAGTCTGATACTACTCCATTGGGCTGCGATTATGGGGCGTGTTTCAGCCGAACCCGGAAAGAAAATGCCTCTGCACTTTATGGGATAGACCTACAACTAATCAGAGAAACGTGGTAATTAAGTTGTCAACTGGTTGTAAACAGAACTCAGCTGCATGCAAGCTGCAAGAAGTAGAAGATGTGTGTAAATGATCTTTGCCAGTGTTGTAAAAAGATTGCACCACAACGGCTCAAGACCAGACTGAATTTCTCGATCTTTTGTGTGGCATCCAGGCTACATCTTTATTGTAAACAAATTCACCCCAAGCACTGTTTGGTGACGTGGATGATTACGTTACTGTTGATCATCTGTCTATCATCATATTAAAGCCCGTCCTGACAATTTGATTGGTCCAAACAACTCTGGTTCGAGCATAATTGCTCCACAACGGAACAAGTCGAGACTGAATTTCCCGACCTCGAATGTTGTGGGCGGGGCTAAGTACGGCTGGCATCCAGGCTATATTTACATTACACATCATCACATTTTTCAATGATTCTAAAACAATTCGTTGGGTGAATCAGTCTCTCTAACTTCCTCTTATCCGCAAGCCTACGTTTGCTCTGATCGGCCTAGTCTGTTACGATTGGTCTACCGCTTACAGCGTATGTTCGAAGCTAAACGACCATCACCATTAATGAACTTCAGCTGCGTCTGGAAGATTCCTAAAGCAGTTAAACACACTGTAAAGACAGTAATGAAGATGTCAATTTGACCTTATCAATCCGAGCATGACGAGTAAAACATTTGGAAGAAGTATTTTTTCAACCTGAGCCTCCATCGCAAGGACAAATTAAGCAGGACGTTTCTCAGTGATACACTACTCATTTGCTCGCTCCTCAGCATCAGCATTAAGTGTATGTCCATTAACAAACCCATGTGCATATATCTAATTTATTGCTGTGCACATGTGGAAAATGTATCAATAATGGTGTATATGCATATGCCGAGCACAAACATGAATCACTGATGTAACATAAATGTTTGTAAAACAAATCTGGCTCCATCCTTTATATGACATTTGAGGGCTTGTCAAGTTGTTCACAGACAGACTACATACAACATAGGCATTATGCAAATGTGTTTTCTAGTGATGCAGAACTGTCACATAGATTTGAATTACAAATGACTCGGTGTATGCGGTTCAGAGATGATTCTTTCTTTTGGGAGAGAATAACTTTATGTATCATGCACTTTTGACTTTACAACTTTGCAGAACGTTTACATTCACAAACAGCAATACTATTCACTGCATGAAAGGGAATATTCGAAAGACTAGTGCCCATAAGGGGGCACTTAAACATGTTTGAATCACCTTCTGAAAATAAATGTCAAATGTGTGTTTGTCTGTGTGCACAGTGACAGATTGTCCAAACAACATGAAGTATACCTACAGCGTGACAAGCTGTAGTGGCACCTGCCGCTCTCTCAGTGTACAAGATAACACCTGCCAAGGGTCCTTCACACCTGTAGACGGCTGTGTCTGTTCTGAGGGAACATACCTCAACGAAGCCGGCAGCTGTGTTCCTGCTGACCAGTGTCCTTGTTACTATAAGAACCAAGTCATAAAGCCATCAGAAATAATCTACAATAATGGTGTTGAATGGTAAAAAATAGTAGTTTAACATAAACCGACACAATTCATTATTGATAAAAACGCTACCGATGTTAACTCTTGATGTTTCTTTCATATTACAGTATCTGTAACCTTGGTCAATTACAGTGCTCCAGAAAAGGTGAGCCAGAAACATGTCTTCTGCAGTACCTTCCAGATTAAAATCTGAGAGATCACTGAGATACAGCAACACTGGTATGATCGGCAAGTTTTCTAATCCTCATCCATGTGCCTGTTGTTTTAGAGTGCGAGGCTCCGATGGTCTTCTTCAACTGCTCAAATTATGAACAAGGGCACAAAGGGGTGGAGTGTCAGAGGACATGTGAGAAACAAGACCCCAACAATTGTGTGAGTTAGGATGGATGGTTGGATGAGAATACATGAATAACAGGATGAAAAGAATAATACAAATGTGTTATAATATACTGATAACATTAAATAACAAATATTGCAGGGAACATAATATAGTACTAATGCTCGTCCTTGATTTGTTTTGGCTGTAGGTGAGCACAGGGTGTGAATCAGGGTGTATGTGTCCAGATGACCTTCTAGCTGATGGCAATGGTGGGTGTGTGGAGAGGAAGAACTGCTTCTGTGTCCACAATGGGGTCACCTATTCACCTGGAGATCAAGTTCAAGAGGAATGTAACAATTGGTGAGCCAGACACCCAATCATCACATAGATAACCCATTTTTATAGTGTATTATTAAAGGGTCATGAAGCACTGAACTGCATTTTCTAAGATGTTAACAAAGATGTTCACGCAAACTCATGAGGAGAAATGGAAACAAAGCACAGCTTCATGTTAAAAAGTATCATTTTTTACAACATTTTTTATTTGTTTAAAAATATTTAAATAATTTTCTGACATTATTTAATTCAGTTGTAATTTTTCCAGTGTAAATGGTTTAATTTGATTGGTAAGAGCCTAATAGTGTCTTATTATTCTAATTTAATTAATTTATCAAATTTAAGAATGAAATTAAACATTTAAAAAGATAAGGGGCCCTTAATAAAGCACAAGCTATCATAAATATGCAGATTTAATTATGTCAAAGCTCATAGAACACTGATGAAAATTTATATTAATAAAAACAATTCTGGACAAGCTAACTTTTTACTTGGAAAAATGAATTGCATATTTACATTGCGTATCATCTGAAGGACAAGCCCATGAAAAGGCTTAATGTCGTCACTGTCAGGACCAGGTCAGGATACGGGAAAACCCATTTACTATTAAAACAACAAGAGATAGAAATATCATGAATGAACTACATGTACTTGTTATAGTAATAACAGTATATCATGCATAAGTGCTAAGCCAAACCTTACCATAACTCTATAGAAAGTAAATGTAGTTAATTAATATTACTCAGTACTTATTTGAGTAAGTACAATGTAACTACATCACCTCAAACTTTAGTGGACAGATGGACTTTGGCCCATTTAAATGGGCCCATTTACACAGTGTGCATTTTTCCATTCTACTGCACTTTTTTTTTTTATTGTTTTTCTATGTAAACGTGTGCTCATGTCTTGCGTCTTTTAAAAACTGATAATAGTTTAGTAATAATTTGTATATGTTCTATATTTCAGCACATGCACAAACGGGATGTGGATTTGTACAAAAAAGGTATGCTACGGCACCTGTACCATCTACGGTGAAGGCCATTTCAAGACTTTTGATGGCAGTATATATTCCTTCCATGGAGACTGCGAACATATCTTAGTCCAGGTATGTTATTCCTTGTCTGTGTCACTCAGTGGTGGACAGTAACGTTTTCAGTGTTTCCTTTGTTACTCTACTTAAGCGCATTTGTCAAGTATCTGTATTTTTAATTTGTGAAACTCTTGCATTTACTTCACTACATTTAAAGAATAATTTCATACTTTTTACTAAACTACAGTTTATGAAACCATACTGTTCCTCGTTATTTTGAAATGAAGATATCAATATCCATATCTGAGCCATTTAAAAAAAAAAGTAGTTCCTTATTTTCGTAGAAAAAGATAAATGAAAAGTCAAACAATGCAGTGAACGTGTATTTCAATTGTAAAAGTATCGCAACTGTTTAGGTAAGTCACCCATCTGTGTCAACTTCACTGCCTGACATGTTACTGTGTGTAACCCCTCTAGGATTATTGCAATATGGACCAGACTCCCTCCTTCCGCCTTGTCACAGAGAACAAATTTTGTGAGACCACCAGCACCATCTGCAAGTCAATCAGTCTCTTATTTGGGGTGAGGTTATTTCATAGATCAAACTGAGCATGAATGAAATAAAATGCAACATTCATCAGTAGTAACTCTAATGTATACAGGTGCCAATCATATAATTAGAATATCATCAAAAGTTGATTTCTTTCAATAATTCCATTCAAAAATTGAAACTTGTATATTATATTCATTCATTACACACAGACTGATATATTTCAAATTTTCATTGATCTTAATTTTGATGATTATAACTGACAACTAAGGAAAATCCCAAATTCAGTATCTTCAGTATCAGTAATTTGATTATTACTAAAGACCAATACAAAGAAAGGATTTTTAGAAATCTTGGCAAACTGAAAAGTATAAACATGAAAAGCATGAGCATGTACAGCACTCAATATTTAGTTGGGGCTCCTTTTGCTTGAATTACTGCAGCAGTGCGGCGAGGCATGGAGTCGATCAGTCTGTGGCTCTGCTCAGGTGTTATGAGAGCCCAGGTTGCTCTGATAGTGGCCTTCAGCTCTTCTGCATTGTTTGGTTCTGGCATATCGCATCTTCCTCTTCACAATACCCATAGATTTTCTATGGGGTTAAGGTCAGGCGAGTTTGCTGGCTAATTAAGAACAAGGATACCATGGTCCTTAAGCCAGGTACTGGTTGCTTTGGCACTGTGCACGGTGCCAAGTCCTGTTGGAAAATGAATGACCTGTTGGTCAGCAGCAGGAAGCATGAAGTGCTCTAAAACTTCCTGGTATATGGCTGTTTTGACCTTGGACCCCAGAAAACACAGTAGACCAACACCAACAGATGACATGGCACTCCAAACCATCACTGACTGTGGAAACGTCACACTAGACCTCAAGCAATGTGGATTGTGTGCCTATCCTCTCTTCCTCCAGACTGTGGGACCCTGATTTCCAAAGGAAATGCTAAATTTACTTTAATCACAGAATATAACTTTGGACCACTCAGCAGTCCTTTTTGTCTTTAGCCCAGGCAACACGCCTCTGATGCTGTCTGTTGTTTAAGAGTGGCTTTACACAAGGAATGTGACAGCTGAAACCCATGTCTTGCATACGTCTGTGCGTGGTGGTTCTTGAAGCACTGGCTCCAGCTGCAGTCCACTCTTTGTGAATCTCCCCCTAATTTTTGAATGGGTTTTGTTTCACAATCCTCTCCAGGGTGCGGTTATCCTATTACTTGTACATTTTTTTTCTACCACATCTTTTCCTTCCCTTCACCTCTCCATTAATGTGCTTGGACACAGAGCTCTGTGAACAGCTAGCCTCTTTTGCAATGACCTTTCGTGTCTTGCCCTCTTTGTGCAAGTGTCAATGATCGTCTTTTGGAGAACTTTCTAGTCAGCAGTCTTCCCCATGATTGTGTAGCCTACAGAACTAGACTGAGAGACAATTTAAAGGCCTTTGCAGGTGTTTTAAGTTAATTAGCGTATTAGAGTGGGGCACCAGGTTTCTTCAATATTGAACAATATCACAATATTCTAATTGTCAGAGATACTGAATTTGGGATTTTAGTTGTCAGTTATAATCATCAAAATTAAAATAAATAAACTTTTAAAATTTGTATCAGTCTGTGTGTTATGAATGAATATAATATACACGTTTCAATGGAATTAGTGAAATAAATAAACTTTTTAAAGATATTATAACTAAATGACCAACACCTGATTTTTTAAATTTAAAATTGCAATAATGTCATAAGAGAAAGAGATCCAATTACATATAAAAGTTATGGAGAATGTGTTGATACTCATTAGTCAAATCCTGCTGCATCATGACTGTCACGTTATATAGGGATTCTCAACCTCAATCAGCCCAAACTTGAAAAAGGCTTCAATCTACTGTGAAGCTCATGAAAAAACATGTGATTCTTGATCAATGATGCAATTTATTGAATATTTTCTGACAACCACTTAATCTTCTTAATTAGTCTTTAGTGCAGATGTTTAAATGCTCACCAACATTTAAAAAAAAAAAGGTTGCCAGCCACCGCCAGGGTTTTTGATCATTTTCACAAAAATGTAATGGCCCCTAGAATATTTTATTGTATGAATATCTGAGCGTCCGTTTTATTCTAGCCTCATGCATTCCTTTTTTATCAGCACTTAAATATGGGTAAGTTTCATAAAAATTCTGTGTTTGGCATGGAATAATTTTTACAAATAGCTGTAAATTCTGTGTTTGGCAGGAAATATCTTTCTTTCTTCAGTCGGGAAGAAAGTTTTTTGAGGAAAACTTTCCAGGATTTGTCTCCATATCACAGACTTAAATGGCTATCAAAATGTTGAAGGTTCAATTCAATGCAGTTTCAAAAGGCTTCAGAGGTCACACTAGACTAGACGTAGGTGGAAGTACCACCCTGTGTTTACAACACGCTCGTGCAAATACTAATACAAACATGCTTTGGCACAAAAAAAATAACATGAAGATAGAGGTTTTTTTGGTAAAGGGCATTTATATTCTTCTTCACATGTTCTCTTGGGGCAGTACTTCCACCTTTGTTTAGTGTGACCTTTCCGATATGATTACGCAATCCTTAGAAAGTCGCAGAGCAATGCAAGATGAGCAATTTAGGTTAAAAAGTATATACTTTTTGGGAGGGGGAAATGACTGATGGTTTTGCTAGATAATACCCGATTCTTTAGCTGGGATCGTGCAGAGCGTCTGAAGCCCTTCCTTTGAAACTGCATTGATTTGGACCTTCAAAATTTTGGTTGCCGTTTAAATACATTATGTGGGGGAACATCTTGGAATGTTTATGTCAAAAAACGTAACTTTTTTTCGACTGAAGAAAGAAAGACACAAACACCTTGGATGAGACAAACACCTTCTCAAATTTTTCTTATTTTAACAGTGATGAATATAATATTAATTTTTCTTTCAATTTCACATTTAGCTCAATGAGATACATTTATCTGAGGATGGAGTCAAAATAATTAAAAACAATGACACTGATTACGAATATGAAATCCATTCTGCGGGGATATATATTGTCACAGAGGTCAAAGGTCTTTTGAACTTAATCTGGGACAATAAAACAAGTCTGATGCTCCAGCTCCATCCCAAATTAAAGGTATGTATTCCTTAAATGTACACCCATTCAGACACAAACACATACAACTACTTCACCCTTAATTCAACTACTCACCTAACATCCACATGATCTCTATGGCAGGGCAAGGTGTGTGGACTGTGTGGAAACTTTGATGGAAATGCAAACAATGACTTTTTGAAGCACAATGGAGAAGTGGTGACAAATCCCGACGAATTTGGGAATAGCTGGAAGGTGAATCCCACCTGCCCAGATGTGACAAACGTGATAGACCTTTGTAAAGAGTATTCACATCGGAGTGTCTGGGCTGAAAAACGATGTAGCATCATAAGAAGTGATGTCTTTAAAGATTGCCATGCACTTGTAAGTAATGGTATAAATAATTTTGTACAGTTGTGTGATGTGAAAATTTTTGATGTTCACATATTTTGAAATGACCATTAGGAAACCTTTTTTATTGGGGAACCTGTTTAAAATGCATCCTTTATTTTTACAATACTGTTTGCTGACAGTGGTGGCACAGAAATTACACTTTACTTTAAAAAATTTGAAACAAAAACAAGCCCAATATTTATATATATATATTTTTTCATAAATATATAAATGGAAATAAAAACAATGTTTAAAGTGATAGTTTACGCAAAAAGGAAAATTGCATAATTTGAAATTCCAAATCTGCACTCATTTCTCCTGTGGAACACACAAAAAATATTTGTGTGTGTGTGTTCATACAGTGAAAGTCAGTGGGGTAAATGTTGTGGATCCAGAATGGGTCTTTTGGGGTAAACTATCCCTTTAATATTTTTATTTTATTAATTATATTTAACTTATTAAAATTATATGAACTCAGTTCATTCAACTTAATATATCTACTTACAGTCATTTTTTAAACTTCTGACACTGAGGAACATAAAAGAAGCTGTGAAATGTTCTGTCTCTCTGTTCCTAGGTGGACTCAACCCAATATTATGATAACTGCAAAACAGACACCTGTACATGTGACAGCGGGGGTGACTGTGATTGTTTCTGTACTGCAGTGGCAGCTTACGCTGCTGAATGCCGTAAAAAAGGAGTTTGTGTGGCATGGCGGACCCCAAGCATATGCCGTGAGTAATGTTATATGATTATATATAGTATATGATATTTCTAAAATGTCAGCAAATATTTTACTTTTGCCTCTAAACATACACAACACATTATATGTAAGTGTTTGTTTATTTTACTACTCTACCAATTTAAATAAACTTCTATGATTTCTCTTCTACGATAAAATGTTTTCATTGTACTGACATAAAATGGTTGTTCATGCAGCTTTATTCTGTGATTACTACAACCCTCCGGGAGAATGTGAGTGGGGCTATAACTCCTGTGGACCACCCTGCCCAAAAACCTGCAGAAACCCCACAGGAACTTGCTCTGATCAAATTCCCCTCCTTGAAGGTTAGGCGCAATCTTTTAAAAAAATATATATATCAAATTGTATTTTAAAAGGACCATATTTGTGTGTTTATTTACTAGGGGTGTAACGGTACACATATTTGTACCAAAGCGTTTCGGTAGTTGACTCCTGGTACAGTAGCCTGTGAAAACTCAGACAATTTCCGGCAAATTTAGATTTGCTCTGCAAGTAGTCTGGCAAAGAGCCTATTCAAGCCATTTTCTAATCTGTCGAAATCGCTGCACCAATCAGAAACTTTGGGGCAGGCTTTACACGATGATGACAGCGCAGCGACGGTGAAGCAGATTTTGTACATTACAAAGATGGATGGAGCTGTGGAACATCACTCGTTCGAATCAGCTATCGCGTCTGTTTTAAGCAATTTAAATTTTTCCTTTTTGTTAAAACCTGAGCAAAGAACAACACTCGGCTACCAGATGTGAATTACACAGGCTACTTTGATGAGGAGGATGGGGAGTGTGATCATGTGCTAACACACACAGCAGCTCTGTATCTGGCCTTTCTGCGCTGATTTCCTCAGACTAGATCTGGTAATCATGTAAAAATTGTAAATAACTAACTAGCATAACTATGCTGATGCTCAAGTCTGAAAATGTTCTAACACATCTGAAAAGACTGAAATGCTGTTTTTATTTAACAAGGTTCGGGAGGAACACGATTCAGATAATTGACACTGGTTGAGAGTACTCAGCTAATCAGCAAAGAGGCGTTTATATAACAGCCATCTTACCTGCGTATATATGGGGGGGGGGGGTACACTCTAGGTTCGGGCCTAAAAATCCAAGCTCGAAACCCTCCCCCTGGACAGCACGCCAAATACGCATTTAAAAATGTACTCTCCATAAGTGTGAACTCGTGAATTTGAATAAAGTTTGTGAGATGCAATTTTCCAATTTTTCCACTGATAGCAAATTAAAAGTTGTGATTTTCTAGGCTGATATAGCTAAGGACTATACTCTCCTTCCTGCGTAATAATCAAGGAACTTTGCTGCCGTACCATGGGTGCAGCGGCGCAATGATATTCGCAATGATTCCGTAATTTAAAAAAAAAAACTATTTTTACACTTAAAAATCTTTATTTGCTTAAAAAATGGTAACACTTTACAATAAGGTTTATTTTCCGTTAGCAACATGAACCAACAATAAATGATCAATACTTCTACAGACTGTAACCATAGTTCCCTGAGAACAGGGAACGAGACACTGCGTTGGAAAGATGATACGGGGAACGCCTTTAGCGTGACAGATGTCTCAACTACTATCGAATCACAGCAATCCTATTGATCGGTGACAGCCTATGATGTCATCGAGGTGCGACCAGGAAATATATAAAGGCGCCTTGCAAACATGACACCATCTTCTTCGTCTGAAGGAACAGTTTGCAGGCAGGCCCCGAGGCATGGCAGTGTGACGCATCGTCCCGTTCCCTGTTCTCAGAGAACTAAGGTTACAGTCTTAACCTAGAGATGTTCCCTTTCGAAAGGGAACTCACGCTACGTCGGAAAGATACTACGGGGAACGATATAGCCCCATTGCCATGCTGAGGGGAGTGCATGCCTACTGGCAGTGGCAACTGTCAGAACAAGCAAATTCAACTGAAATGCCTGAACCACTCCCCCTCTGGTCACACTAGGCATTCCCTACGGTCAAAGCCCAAGCTATAAGCCTTGGGGGGCACCTTCGTGTAACACATGAAGTCCTACCCCGGCCGCTCAAAGGCCTGGAACCAACCCATTCAACAGAAGGGGTTCCTTTAAGGGAACGTGGCTGAGGAACCCAAAGGTTAAGACTCGAAGCCCCGATAGCAGATGACCACTAGCTGTCAGCGTAAAGCCAGTTATGTATTCCCGTCCTGGGAACTCGTTCCCCCAGGGAGGCCAGAAGGGGCCTCCTACCTGACAACTGTCGAGGCTGACTGTTAAAGGGTTAGTTCACCCAAAAATGAAAATTAGATGTTTATCTGCTAACCCCCAGTGCATCCAACATGTAGGCGTGTCTGTTTCTTCAGTAGAACACAAATGAAGAGTTTTAACTTCAACCGTTGCTGTGTGCCAGTCATATAATGGGGTGAATAGGTAACAACTCTATCAATCAATCAATCAATCAACTTTATTTATATAGCGCTTTTACAATCACGATTGTGTCAAAGCAGCTTCACAGTGTCAAACAGGGTAATATTGCGACAAAATTAGATTTGGCTGTACAGCCGTACTGGAGAAAACAGTGATGTTATCAGCTTATTTTAATTTATCATATAGCGACAATGTTGGCAGATCAGTATTATAGTTTATAGAATTAAATAAGACCTAATTCATATATTTTATTTGTATAATAAGTTGAATAACTTTAATCATATTTTTAGTGTCCCCAACTGAGCAAGCCAAGCCAAAGGCGACAGTGGCAAGGAACCAAAACTCCATCGGGGCATGATGGAGAAAAATAAACCTTGGGAGAAACCAGACTCAGTCGGGGTGTGTAACGGATTCACAGAGGCAGGATTCAAAAGCAAGTAATTAGTTTATTTGACGGATGGTGTCACAGAAGTCAAAACTCAGAACACTGAAGAAGTCCGGATAAGACAGAGCAGTGAGAGAGGCTCTGTTGGCGACACGGGCAGGCTGTGAGCAGCTGTGACTCGGGAGGTCGGTACAGGTAATCCGGGAAGGGATCCAGCGTTTCACGGAAGGGGGAAACGACAACCAACACGGAGACACAAGGGGAAACATCCAACAACGCTCTGACAAAGACAAGAGAGAAACAGAGAGACTAAATAGGGTGAAGGTGATGAGTTGCAGCTGGTGCAGGTGATCAGCCACAGGTGTGTGATGAGCCAATCCCAGGCTCCGCCCTCACCTACATTTAACACGCACCCAAGAGTGAGACAGGGAATCCATGAACCGTGACAGTACCCCTCCCCCTAGGAGCGTCCCCTGACGCTCCCAGCCGACCTTACCTGTTGATTGTAATCATCAATAAGGGAGTGATCCAGAATGTCCCTAGCAGGAACCCAACTTCTCTCCTCCGGACCGTAACCTTCCCAGTCCACCAAGTACTGGAAACCGCGTCCCCTCCGTCTAGAATCCAGAATGCGATTAACCGAATATGTTGGTTCCCCATCTACGAGTCGCGGCGGTGGGGGAACCGGGACTGGCGGATTAAGGTGGGAGTGAAAAACAGGCTTGATTTTGGATACATGGAAGGCGGGATGAATCCTCCTGTACGCCGGAGGGAGTTTGAGGCGGATTGTCACCGGACTAATGATCTTGGTGACAGTGAACGGGCCGATAAATTTGGGAGCAAGTTTATTAGATACGGAGCGGAGAGGAATGTTCTTGGTTGAAAGCCACACTTTTTGACCCACGACGTAAACGGGAGGCTTAGACCGGTGGCGATCGGCTTTAGCCTTGGTGCGCGCTCCCACCTGGAGCAGAGTCTCACGGGCTCTGGTCCATGTGCGATGACACCTCTGGATAAAGGCGTGAACAGAGGGGACCGCGACCTCGGAATCCAGACTAGGAAAAATAGGTGGCTGGTAACCTACACTACACTCAAATGGCGAAAGGCCCGTAGATGACACTGGTAACGAGTTATGAGCGTACTCAACCATAGAGAGTTGTTGGCTCCAGGATGAAGGATTCTTGGATACCAAACATCGCAACACTCTTTCCAGATCCTGATTGGCTCTCTCAGTCTGACCGTTGCTTTGGGGGTGATAACCCGAAGACAGACTAACCGTGGCTCCTAGTAATTTACAAAACTCCTGCCAAAATTTGGACACGAATTGGGAACCTCTGTCGGAGACCACGTCCATCGGGAGGCCATGTAACCGAAAGACGTGGTCTACTACAGATACCGCTGTCTCCTTGGCTGAGGGTAATTTGGGCAAGGGAATGAAATGTGCTGCCTTCGAGAATCGGTCCACGACGGTCAAAACGACCGTCTTGCCCTGGGAGGGCGGGAGGGCGGTAACAAAATCTAGAGCGATGTGGGACCAGGGTCTCGAAGGAACAGACAACGGCTGAAGTAACCCATGAGGAGGTTGGTTAGATGTCTTACCAACCGCACAGACTGAGCAAGCCAAAACAAAACTGTGAATGTCGCGAGCCATAAGTGGCCACCAAAATCGTTGCTTTATTAAACTGCTAGTGCGGTTTACCCCTGGATGACAAGCAATGTTGGAGCAGTGACCCCATTTGAGGACCTCGGATCTTAACCCCTCCGGAACGAACAAACGACTCGGTGGGCCGCCGGGCGGGGGCGTTACCCCTTCTAAGGCCACTTTGACCTTCGATTCGATCTCCCATGTGAGTGTAGAGATAACTATCTTCTCTGGCAAAATACACTCGGGAGTAACCGGGCGTTCGGAAGCATCAAAAATACGAGATAAAGAGTCGGGTTTGATGTTTTTAGACCCGGGGCGGTACGAGAGAACAAAGTCAAAACGTCCGAAAAAAAGTGCCCACCGAGCCTGCCTGGAGTTGAGTCTTTTAGCAGATCTAATATATTCAAGGTTCTTATGATCCGTCCATACAATAAAAGGTACCCCCGACCCTTCAAGCCAATGACGCCACTCCTCCAACGCTAACTTGACGGCCAACAACTCTCTGTTACCAATGTCATAATTGCGTTCGGCAGGAGAAAGACGATGGGACAAAAACGCGCACGGGTGCATCTTGTCATCTGAGGGAGAGCGCTGTGAAAGAACCGCTCCTACCCCCACCTCTGACGCGTCGACCTCTACCACGAACTGACGTGTGGAATCAGGGGCGACTAAGATGGGAGCCGAAACAAAGCGGCTTTTAAGTTTGGCGAATACAGCCTCGGCTGTATCGGACCACCTGAACGTCGTTCAGGGAGAGGTCAAGGCAGTCAGAGGTGCGGCTAGTTGGCTGAAATTGCGAATAAAACGCCGATAGAAATTGGCGAACCCCAGAAACCTCTGTAGGGCCTTACGGGAATCTGGACTTGGCCAATCCATCACAGCCTTAACCTTGTCGGGATCCATGCGCATTCCCTCCGATGACACGATGTACCCTAAAAAAGGAACAGACTGTGCATGAAAAGCGCATTTCTCCGCCTTGACAAAAAGCCCATTCTCTAGCAACCTCTGAAGCACTCGTCTGACGTGTCGAACATGTTCCTGGAGAGACGAAGAAAAAATCAAAATGTCATCCAGGTAGACATATATGAATTGGTCGACCATGTCTCTCAACACATCATTGACGAGTGCCTGGAAAACCGCTGGGGAGTTGGAAAGGCCGAAAGGCATGACCAAATATTCAAAATGCCCCCTGGGGGTGTTAAATGCGGTTTTCCATTCATCCCCCTCCCTGATGCGAACCAAATGATAAGCGTTACGTAAGTCCAACTTCGTGAAGACGGATGCTCCCTGTAACCTCTCGAAAGCTGAAGACATCAACGGCAAAGGATAGGTATTCTTTACCGTGATGTTATTCAGCCCTCGGTAATCAATGCAAGGTCGCAGAGAACCATCCTTCTTCCCCACGAAGAAGAACCCCGCCCCCGCTGGAGAAGAGGAAGGGCGGATGAATTTGGAGGCTAGAGAATCAGAAATATATTTCTCCATGGCCTCCCTCTCTGGAATAGAAAGAGAGTATAGTTTGCCCTTAGGCGGAGACTTACCTGGGAGTAAATCTATAGCACAGTCATAGGGACGATGCGGAGGAAGAGAAGCAGCTCGGGACTTACTGAACACTTCCTTCAGGTCGAGGTACTCCGGAGGCACGTTAGACAGATTCACCGTCTCACTCTGAAAAACAGAACGAGACACAGACGAACAAGCAGACACCAAACAAGACTCATAACATTTATCACTCCACGCAGACACAGAGTTTTGTCCCCAGTCAACCCTTGGATTGTGTAACTCCAGCCAAGGGTGACCGAGGACAATGGGAGCCAAAGGGGAGTCCAGGATGAAAAATGAAATGCGTTCAGTGTGGTTGCCGGAAGTGATCAGTGTGAGTGGTTCAGTGGTGAATGAAATGTCAGGGAGAACTTGTCCGTTAAGTGCGTTGACAGAAATGGTGTTCTTGAGTGCAATGGTGGTTATGTTGAGTTTATGAACCAGGGCAGAGTCAATGAAGTTACCTTCCGCTCCCGAGTCGAGAAGGGCAAGGCTGGAATAATCCTGAGCTGCCCACAGCAATCTCACCGGGAGGAGAGTGGAGGATGAGGTCTTTTCCACGGAGATCCCGCCCGACAGTAGCCTTCCTTTTACCGCCGGGCGTGGTCTTTTACCGGGCAGGAGTCTAGCAGGTGTCCGTTCCCGCCGCAGTACAGGCAAAGACCACGGGATCTCCATCTCGCCTTCTCCTCCCGGGAGAGCCGAGCTCGACCCACCTGCATGGGCTCCGGGTCGAAGGTGTGGCTGACCGCATCCGTAGTGCTGGCCTGAGGGCATTCGACGCTCCCAAGCTGAGGCTCCATCCTGGACCTCAGCCGACTCAGATGAGCGTCCACCCTCAACGCAATATCGATGAGACCGTCAATCTTCTCCGGAAGGTCGATGGTAAAGATCTCCTTCTGGATGCGGTCAGCCAGCCCATGCAGGAACATGTCCCACTGTGCCTCCTCGTTCCACTTGCACTCGGCGGCCAGGGTGCGGAACTCGATGGAATAATCCGAGACCGAGCGGTTACCTTGACGGAGCTCTGCGAGTTGACGTGCCGCTTCTCTTCCGGTCACCGCTCGGTCAAACACCCTTCTCATCTCCGCCGCCAGCGTCTGGAACGAGGAGCAGCAAGGATGTTGATTCTCCCACACCGCCGTTCCCCAAAGTGCGGCTCGTCCGGAGAGCAGGGTGAGGACGAATGCCACCTTGGATCTCTCCGTGTTGAAAGTCTGCGGTTGAAGAGCGAAAAACAAGGAACACTTGGTAAGGAAGGCTCTGCAAAAATTGCTCTCACCGGCATAACTCTCGGGGGTAGGCAGACGTGGTTCCGGTTGCCGCGATGCGGATGGTGTGTGGGGAATCGGCGGTGGGTCGGGCACAGTGGGACCGACGAGTTGTTGCATCTGTTGGGTCAGCTCGGCCACCCGTGCCACCAAGGTGTGTACTGCCTTTCCTGTGGCAGTTAAGTTCGCCTCCTGCTGGTCCAGTCTCTCGTTGCTGCTGGTCAGTAGGGCGTTGATACTCGCTGAATCCATGGTTGGTCAGAGCGTTCTGTAACGGATTCACAGAGGCAGGATTCAAAAGCAAGTAATTAGTTTATTTGACGGATGGTGTCACAGAAGTCAAAACTCAGAACACTGAAGAAGTCCGGATAAGACAGAGCAGTGAGAGAGGCTCTGTTGGCGACACGGGCAGGCTGTGAGCAGCTGTGACTCGGGAGGTCGGTACAGGTAATCCGGGAAGGGATCCAGCGTTTCACGGAAGGGGGAAACGACAACCAACACGGAGACACAAGGGGAAACATCCAACAACGCTCTGACAAAGACAAGAGAGAAACAGAGAGACTAAATAGGGTGAAGGTGATGAGTTGCAGCTGGTGCAGGTGATCAGCCACAGGTGTGTGATGAGCCAATCCCAGGCTCCGCCCTCACCTACATTTAACACGCACCCAAGAGTGAGACAGGGAATCCATGAACCGTGACAGGGTGCCAGTTCTCCTCTGGCCTATTAACACACCGTGTAAGATTATTATTCTGGCAACCTTACAGGTCGGAAATCATATTAGATCGGATTATTCAAAATTTTCAGGGTATCACGGAAGAGACAGATTTATTTAGGATGGGGCGTCAATTACACAAGAGTATGAATACATGAAAGATCGGAATTATTGCGCCGAAGACGGGTTTTGAGCATGTCGTGCCAGTGAGGCAAATTCGGAGGAGACACCATTTGACACGGCTCAGCAGACACTCCAGGATGCGTTGGTCATGTCCAGGCAGGTCCACCATCCGATCCGGACAGGGCCCAGATCCGGGATAAACCTCGGGATAAACAGAGAGACTAACATTAGCGTAGATGTCACTCTTTTTATGATGTAACTAGTACATCAGGTGTTATGGGAAGTGTTCCCGGTTCCGGCTGACCTAGTTAATGCAGCCTAACAATCAGTCAATTGATCTGAATAATGAAAGTTAAAAATGTTTTATGTGTATGCCATAGTAAAGAGATGTGTTTTTAGTCTAGATTTAAACTGACAGAGTGTGTCTGCTTCCCGAACAATGCTAGGAAGACTATTCCACAATTTAGGAGCTAAATAGGAAAATGATCGACCGCCTGCAGTTGATTTAGATATTCTAGGTATTATCAACTGGCCAGAGTTTTGAGACCGCAATCGACGTGATGGGGTATAATGCGTTAAGAGCTCGCTTAAGTACCGGGGAGCTAAACTATTTAGTGCTTTGTAAGTAATAAGCAAGATTTTAAAATGTATGCGATGTTTAATAGGGAGCCAGTGCAGTGTTGACAGAACTGGACTAATATGATCATACTTCCTGGTTCTAGTAAGAACTCTAGCTGCTGCATTTTGGAGTAGCTGGAGTTTGTTTATTAAGCGAGCAGGGCAACCACCCAGTAGAGCATTACAATAATCTAGCCTTGAGCTCATGAACGCATGTACTAACTGTTCAGCATTTTGCATTGAAAGCATGTGCCGTAATTTAGATATATTTTTAAGATGATAGAATGCGGTTTTACAGATGCTAGAAACGTGGCTTTCAAATGAAAGATTGGTATCAAAGAGCACACCCAGGTTCCTCACTGACGACGAGGGCTTGACAGAGCACTCATCAAGTGTTAGACAGTATTCTCGGTTACTACTTGTGGAGCTTTTCTGTCCAATAATTAAAAATTCAGTTTTATCTGAATTAAGTTGCAGAAAATTACTATTCATCCAATTTTTTATATCAGCTATGCATTCTGTTAATCTTGTGAATTGGTAGGTTTCATCCTGGCGTGAGGAAATATAGAGCTGAGTATCGTCAGCATAACAATGAAAACTAACGCCATGTTTCCTAATGATATCTCCCAGTGGTAGCATATACAGGGTGAAAAGCAACGGTCCTAACACTGAGCCTTGCGGTACCCCATACTGAACTTGTGATCGGTGTGACATCTCTTCATTTACTGCTACAAACTGATAACGGTCAGATAAGTACGATTTAAACCATGCCAAAGCAGTTCCACTAACGCCAACATAATTTTCGATTCTATTCAGAAGAATATTGTGATCGATAGTATCAAATGCAGCGCTAAGATCGAGTAACACTAATAGAGAGATACAACCACGATCAGATGATAAGAGTAAATCATTTGTAACTCTAATTAGAGCAGTCTCAGTGCTATGATACGGTCTAAATCCTGACTGGAAATCCTCACATATACCATTTCTTTCTAAAAAAGAACATAATTGTGAAGACACAGCCTTTTCTAGTATTTTTGATAGAAACGGTAGATTCGAGATTGGCCTGTAATTGACTAATTCTTTAGGATCAAGTTGTGTTTTTTTAATAAGTGGTTTAATTATAGCCAACTTAAAAGTTTTCGGTACATATCCTAATGTCAAAGATGAATTAATGATATTAAGCAGAGGCTCTATGACCTCTGGAAGTATCTCTTTTAATAGCCTAGTCGGTATAGGGTCAAGCATACATGTTGTTGATTTTGAAGATTTTACAAGTTTAGCCAGTTCTTCTCCTCCTATAGCAGTGAATGAGTGTAATTTTTCCTCAGTGACCCTGCAGTGCTCTGTCTGAAGTGATACTGTAATAGACGGCTGCATGGTTATAATTTTATTCCTAATATTATCAATCTTACTAGTAAAGAAGTTCATAAAGTCATTACTGCTGTGTTGTTTACAAACATCAGAAGCTGAAGCTTTATTTTTTGATAATTTAGCCACTGTATCGAATAAATACTTAGGGTTGTGTTTGTTTTCTTCTAAAAGAGATGAGAAATAAGCAGATCTAGCAGTTTTTATGGCCTTTCTGTATGCAATCATGCTCTCTTTCCACAAATTGCGAAAAACCTCTAGTTTTGTTTTCTTCCAGCTGCGCTCCATTTTTCTGGCTGCTGTTTTAAGGGCCCGAGTGTGCTCGTTGTACCACGGCGTTGGATTATTTGCTTTAATCTTCTTTAAGCGCCGGGGAGCAACTATGTCTAAAGTGCTAGTAAGGAGAGAGTCAATAGTTTCGGTTGCAGCATCAAGTTCATCTTGGCTATCTGTAATGCTGAGGAGATGGAACTGATGAGGAAGATTATGTACAAAGCAATCTTTAGTCGCAGCGGTTATCGTCCTACCATATTTGAAGCGAGGGGATGGCTTTGCAGCCTTAGGTAAATTAAGTATACATGATATTAGGTAATGATCTGAGATGTCATCGCTCTGCTGCAGAATTTTAACAGTATCAACATTTATTCCATGTGACATTATTAGATCTAAAGTATGATTAAGGCGATGAGTGGGTCCCGATACGTGTTGTCTAACTCCAATAGAGTTTAGAATGTCTCTAAATGCCAATCCCAATGCGTCTTTTTCATTGTCTACGTGGATATTAAAATCCCCAACAATTAGTACTTTATCTACAGCTAATACTAACTCCGATACAAAACCAGCAAATTCTTTGATAAAGTCTGTATTGTGCCCTGGTGGCCTGTATACAGTAGCCAACACAAATGTCAGAAGGCATTTATCATTTACACTACACAGTGTTACATAAAGCACCAAAACTTCAAAGGAATTATATTTGAAACTAGACTTCTGAGTAATACTGAAAATATTATTATAAATTACAGCCACACCTCCCCCTTTACCTTTCAGATGTGGCTCATGTTTGTAACAATAATCTCGGGGGGTGCACTCATTTAAAGTAATGTAATCGTCAGGTTTTAGCCAGGTTTCTGTCAAACACAGCACATCTAAGTTATGATCTATAATCATATCATTGACAACAAGCGTTTTTGGCGAAAGGGATCGAATATTCAGCAACCCAAGCTTTATCAATTGTTCATCCGTATTATATCTGTTGTTTATTTGTTGGACATCAATTAAATTTTTACTGTTGAATGGTTTTGATGGTTTTTTGTATTTACTAATTCGGGGAACAGACACAGTCTCTATGTGATAATATCTAGGTGAAAGAGTCTCTATGTGCTGGGATTTAGCTGACTTTGGTGACGTGAGACAGCTAGCAGACGGTTGGTTTAGCCAGTTTGTCTGCTTCCTGACCTGGGCCCCAGTGAGTCAAGGTTTAGCTCTAAGACTATGTGCCAAATTACTAGAGAGAAGAGCAGCACCAGCCCAGGAGGGATGAATGCCGTCCATCTTCAACAGGTCAGGTCTGCCCCAAAAACTTTTCCAATTGTCTATGAACCCTATGTTATTTTGCAGACACCACTTAGACAACCAGCCATTGAGTGATGATAATCTGCTAACTATTTCATCACTCCTTTTCGCGGGGAGAGGTCCAGAGAAATATACGGCTTTTGACATCGTACTTGCGAGATTACACACCTCTTTAATGTTAATTTTGGTGATCTCCGACTGGCGAAGTCGAACATCATTAGTGCCAACGTGAATAATAATCTTAGAGAATTTACGATTAGCTTTAGCCAGCACTTTTAAATTTGCTTTGATGTCAGGCGCTCTGGCTCCCGGTAAACATGTGACTATGGTGGCTGGTGTCTCTATTTTCACATTCCGTGTAATAGAATCGCCAATAACTAGGGCACTTTCAACAGGATCCTCAGTGGGTGCGTCACTGAGTGGGGAGAACCTGTTTGATGTTCTAATCGGAACGGAAGAGCGGTTTTTTGATCCGCGACTATGCTTTCTCATCGTCACCCAGCCCTGCTGCGCGGGCTCAGCCGGAACCAAACAATGAGTGTTCACTAAGCTAGTCGCATCCAAAGCAGTATCTAAAGCTGTTACATTCTCACTATTCTCACATAAAGCTTGGATGCGTGTCTCTAAATCTGAAATCTTCTCCGTCAGCCTGATTAATTCCTTACATTTATCACATGTGAAGCCCTGTTCGCCAACGGAGATAGATATGCTAAACATGTAGCATGCAGTGCAAGTGACAATGACAGGAGAAGAAGACATGGCTTACCGTATTTGTTGATGAATCCAAAACTTACCACAGTTGTCTGATGGAGTCTTTTTAATAATCCAACTCACCACAGTTGTCTATAGAACTCAGAAAACAGGAGACCTGGATGCTGGGATGGAAAGCTACCAGGCTAGCGAAAAGCTAACGTGTGGTAGTGATTTAGATTAAAAGCTAGTAATGTCAAATTTAAATTGATAGGCTATATTAAACACTATATGGTGATGAGTAAGTTATATTTAGCAGTGTAAATTACAAAGAAAATATATCAAATAGAGATTCAAACACAGCTATACAGAGCTACAAACACTGTGGTGGCAGCAGCAGCAGGCAGACAGACAGGAGCAATAGATCAGGAACAATCAATCAGCCAGGAGCAATCAGCCAGGAGCAAAAATGTCAATGTCAATAAAGACACACCCTATGAGAGCAACACAAACAAACAAAAATATATGCTTAGACAACGTGCCCAAAACCCTGCTGCTCCTGACAACACATTGATTTGTTAAGACACGAACCTATCGATTTCTGTGAGAAACCGAACAGTATTTATGTTATTTTTTACCTCATATCCTGAGTCTCATCAAGTTTTCCCATCGGAATTACTTGCGTCTGGTAAGGTTAAACTGATGCGATCATATATATATATATATATATATATATATATATATATATATATATATATATATATATATATATATATATATATATATATATATATACCTCATTAGTGCCTGCGCGGATCGGTCAAATGAAGAATCTACATAATGTAAGCTCTGTGGAGATTACTCTTTAATGACAATCCGTGGCGTGAACACATAGACACATCCACTCATCCATCCTACAACCCGCTGTTGTCAGTGAATACACTGAATATGGGTTCTTCCATGCCCTCACAATCTCAGTAAGGATATTAGGAAGGAATGGAAAGGCTGGGGAGAAATCTCTCCTCTAACGCGCCCACATGGCAGCCGCATGTTACATGTAGCATCATGTTACATTCATCGGCTCAGCATGCACGGTCAGGATGGCTGAGAAACTAATTTTCCTTTACACCAACCATCCCTAAGAGCACTTGTGATAAATCACTTCAGTCGCCAGATTGCCGGAGGGAACCGCCCTCTCGTAGCGATCGGCGAGCCCCATCCGAGGAAACCATGACGTGCATCCTCGCTCAGCCTCGGGGTGAGCGGGACTGCATCACTAGTCTCAGATGCAAAACACTCTTTCTGGCTGCCCTTATATTGTTCCTGGTGGCACCTTGATAGGTTCAGACACCTTTCACGCTGAAGGCGTTCCCCGTAGCGTCTTTCCGACGCAGTGCGAGTTCCCCTTCGAAAGGGAACAAAAGTTATTGCTCTCTGTTTGTTTATGCTAGTTAATGCATTAAAGGGTTAGTTCACCCAAAAATGAAAATTCTATCATTAATTCCTCACCTTCATGTCGTTCGACACCCGTAAGACCTCCGTTCATCTTCGGAACAAAAATGAAGATATTTTTGTTGAAATCTGATGGCTCAGAAAGGCCTTCATTGACAACAATGTAGTTTAAATTGGTATTATCTAATTGTATACTTACATTTGACAGCAGATTGGTTATCAAGATACTATCAAGATGAATTTGTTCTGAGACAGTTTAACTCTGAGTTTGTGTCATATTTTATTACCATTTTCTAAACTAGTTGTATATAACGATATGTTGCCCTATATGTTGAGCTTCCCTAGAAATGTTACCTATATTTTGCATTGGTGATGCACAGACAAGACTAATAATAACAATTTTAATTGGTCTCTTACTTCTATATTTTAATTATTTGCCCAGGATGTTTTCTTCAGTGCCCTCCAGAGACTCCATATCTATTGGATGAAACCATGACTTGTGTCAAACAATGTAACTGTACCTATAACAACAATTCATTCACTGCTGGAACAACAGTGTACCACACCTCATACGAGAATGGTACATGTTCCAAAGATGTATGTATGGAAAACGGGGAAATAACACGCTTTAACTTTGAGCATTGTGACAGCACCACCACAACAACAACAACAACACCATTTACTACTACCTCTACAACTACTGCAGTCACAACCACAACTCCTACAATATCTACCACTACTACAACAGAAACACCTACTACTACTACTGAAACACCATCTACAACAACAGAAACACCTTCTTCTACTACTACTGTAACACCACCATCTACAACAACAGAAACACCTTCTACTACTATTGTAACACCACCATCTACAACAACAGAAACACCTTCTACTACTACTGTAACACCACCATCTACAACAACAGAAACACCTTCTACTACTACTGTAACACCACCATCTACAACATCAGAAACACCTTCTACTACTACTGTAACACCACCATCTACAACAACAACAACGGAAACACCTTCTACTACTACTACTGTAACACCACCATCTACAACAACAACAGAAACACCTTCTACTACTACTATTACACCACCATCTACAACAACAACAACGGAAACACCTTCTACTACTACTGTAACACCACCATCTACAACAACAACAACAGAAACACCTTCTACTACTACTACTGTAACACCATCATATACAACAACAGAAACACCATCTACTACTACTGTAACACCACCATCTACAACAACAGAAACACCTTCTACTACTACTGTAACACCACCATCCACAACAACAGAAACACCTTCTACTACTACTGTAACACCACCATCTACAACAACAGAAACACCTTCTACTACTACCGTAACACCACCATCTACAACAACAGAAACACCTTCTACTACTACTGTAACACCACCATCCACAACAACAGAAACACCTTCTACTACTACTGTAACACCACCATCTACAACAACAGAAACACCTTCTACTACTACTGTGACACCACCATCTACAACAACAGAAACACCTTCTACTACTACTGTAATACCACCATCTACAACAACAGAAACACCTTCTACTACTACTGTAACACCACCATCTACAACAACAGAAACACCTTCTACTACCCATGTATCACCACCATCTACAACAACAGAAACACCTTCTACTACTACTGTGACACCACCATCTACAACAACAGAAACACCTTCTACTACTACTACTGTAACACCACCATCTACAACAACAGAAACACCTTCTACTACTACTGTAACACCACCATCTACAACAACAGAAACACCTTCTACTACTACTGTAACACCACCATCTACAACAACAGAAACACCTTATACTACTACTACTACTGTAACACCACCATCTACAACAACAGAAACACCTTCTACTACTACTGTAACACCACCATCTACAACAACAGAAACACCCTCTACTACTACTGTAACACCACCACCTGAAATACTTTTTTGTAAATGGTCAGAGTGGTTTGACAACAGCCAAGCCAGCACAGATGTTGAAGGACAGGAAATTGAATCAATCAGTGAATTGTGGAAGTTGAATGAAATATCCTGTGAGAGGCCAGACAAAATTGAATGCATGACCAATTATAACAATAAAAACTTCACAGGTAAGAAGTGGACTCACAATCAAGTTGTGTCGTGCAATACATCTTATGGGCTGTTGTGTTCAAACAAAGAAAATTACCCTCAATTCTGCAATAATCATCTAATACGTGTGTGTTGCACCAACCAATCGTCATCCACTACAAATCCCACATCTACTACAACAACTACTGAAACACCACCATCTACAACAACAGAAACACCTTCTACTACTACTACTGTAACACCACCATCTACAACAACAGAAACACCCTCTACTACTACTGTAACACCACCACCTGAAATACTTTTTTGTAAATGGTCAGAGTGGTTTGACAACAGCCAAGCCAGCACAGATGTTGAAGGACAGGAAATTGAATCAATCAGTGAATTGTGGAAGTTGAATGAAATATCCTGTGAGAGGCCAGACAAAATTGAATGCATGACCAATTATAACAATAAAAACTTCACAGGTAAGAAGTGGACTCACAATCAAGTTGTGTCGTGCAATACATCTTATGGGCTGTTGTGTTCAAACAAAGAAAATTACCCTCAATTCTGCAATAATCATCTAATACGTGTGTGTTGCACCAACCAATCTTCATCCACTACAAATCCCACATCTACTACAACAACTACTGAAACACCACCATCTAAAACAACAGAAACACCTTCTACTACTACTGTAACACCACCATCTACAACAACAGAAACACCTTCTACTACTACTGTAACACCATCTACAAAAACAGAAACACCTTCTACTACTACTGTAACACCACCATCTACAACAACAGAAACACATTCTACAACTACTGAAACACCACCATCTACAAAAACAGAAACACCTTCTACAACTAGTGTAACACCACCATCTACAGCAACAGAAACACCTTCTACTACTGTAACACCACCATCTACAACAACAGAAACACCTACTACTGTAACACCATCATATACAACAACAGAAACACCCTCTACTACTACTGTAACACCACCATCTACAACAACAGAAACACCTTCTACTACTACTGTAACACCACCATCTACAACAACAGAAACACCTTTTACAACTACTGTAACACCACCATCTACAACAACAGAAACACCTTCTACTACTACTGTAACACCACCATCTACAACAACAGAAACACCTTCTACTATTTCTGTAACACCACCATCTACAACAACAGAAACACCTTTTACAACTACTGTAACACCACCATCTACAACAGCAGAAACACCTTCTACTACTACTGTAACACCATTAACTATAACAACAGAAACACCTTCTACTACTACTGTAACACCACCATCTACAACAACAGAAACACCTTCTACTACTACTGTAACACCACCATCTACAACAACAGAAACACCTTCTACTACTACTGTAACACCACCATCTACAACAACAGAAACACCTTCTACTACTACTGTAACACCACCATCTACAACAACAGAAACACCTTCTACTACTACTGTAACACCACCATCTACAACAACAGAAACACCTTCAACTACTACTGTAACGCCACCATCTACAACAACAGAAACACCTTCTACTATTTCTGTAACACCACCATCTACAACAACAGAAACACCTTTTACAACTACTGTAACACCACCATCTACAACAACAGAAACACCTTCTACTACTACTGTAACACCACCATCTACAACAACAGAAACACCTTCTACTACTACTGTAACACCACCATCTACAACAACAGAAACACCTTCTACTATTTCTGTAACACCACCATCTACAACAACAGAAACACCTTTTACAACTACTGTAACACCACCATCTACAACAACAAAAACACCTTCTACTACCACCGTAACACCACCATCTACAACAACAGAAACACCTTCTACTACTACTGTAACACCACCATCTACAACAACAGAAACACCTTCTACTATTTCTGTAACACCACCATCTACAACAACAGAAACACCTTTTACAACTACTGTAACACCACCATCTACAACAACAGAAACACCTTCTACTACTACTGTAACACCACCATCTACAACAACAGAAACACCTTCTACTACTACTGTAACACCACCATCTACAACAACAGAACCACCTTCTACTACTACTGTAACACCACCATCTACAACAACAGAAACACCTTCTACTATTTCTGTAACACCACCATCTACAACAACAGAAACACCTTCTACTACTACTGTAACACCACCATCTACAACAACAGAAACACCTTCTACTACTACTGTAACACCACCATCTACAACAACAGAAACACCTTCTACTACTACTGTAACACCACCACCTACAACAACAGAAACACCTTCTACTACTACTACTGTAACACCACCATCTACAACAACAGAAACACCTTCTACTACTACTACTGTAACACCACCATTTACAACAACAGAAACACCTTCTACTACTACTGTAACACCACCATCTACAACAACAGAAACACCTTCTACTACTACTGTAACACCACCATCTACAACAACAGAAACACCTTCTACTACTACTGTAACACCCCCATCTACAACAACAGAAACACCTTCTACTATTTCTGTAACACCACCATCTACAACTGCAGAAACACCTTTTACAACTACTGTAACACCACCATCTACAACAACAAAAACACCTTCTACTACTACCGTAACACCACCATCTACAACAATAGAAACACCTTCTACTACTACTGTAACACCATTAACTATAACAACAGAAACACCTTCTACTACTACTGTAACACCACCATCTACAACAACAGAAACACCTTCTACTACTACTGTAACACCACCATCTACAACAACAGAAACACCTTCTACTATTTCTGTAACACCACCATCTACAACTACAGAAACACCTTTTACAACTACTGTAACACCACCATCTACAACAACAAAAACAACTTCTACTACTACCATAACACCACCATCTACAACAACAGAAACACCTTCTACTACTACTGTAACACCATTAACTATAACAACAGAAACACCTTCTACTACTACTGTAACACCACCATCTACAACAACAGAAACACCTTCTACTACTACTGTAACACCACCATCTACAACAACAGAAACACCTTCTACTACTACTGTAACACCACCATCTACAACAACAGAAACACCTTCTACTACTACTGTAACACCACCATCTACAACAACAGAAACACCTTCTACTACTACTGTAACACCACCATCTACAACAACAGAAACACCTTCTACTATTTCTGTAACACCACCATCTACAACAACAGAAACACCTTTTACAACGACTGTAACACCACCATCTACAACAACAGAAACACCTTCTACTACTACTGTAACACCACCATCTACAACAACAGAAACACCTTTTACTACTACTGTAACACCACCATCTACAACAACAGAAACACCTTCTACTATTTCTGTAACACCACCATCTATAACAACAGAAACACCTTTTACAACTACTGTAACACCACCATCTACAACAACAGAAACACCTTCTACAACTACTGTAACACCACCATCTACAACAACAGAAACACCTTCTACTACTACTGTAACACCACCATCTACAACAACAGAAACACCTTCTACTACTACTGTAACACCACCATCTACAACAACAGAAACACCTTCTACTATTTCTGTAACACCACCATCTACAACTACAGAAACACCTTTTACAACTACTGTAACACCACCATCTACAACAACAAAAACACCTTCTACTACTACCATAACACCACCATCTACAACAACAGAAACACCTTCTACTACTACTGTAACACCATTAACTATAACAACAGAAACACCTTCTACTACTACTGTAACACCACCATCTACAACAACAGAAACACCTTCTACTACTACTGTAACACCACCATCTACAACAACAGAAACACCTTCTACTACTACTGTAACACCACCATCTACAACAACAGAAACACCTTCTACTACTACTGTAACACCACCATCTACAACAACAGAAACACCTTCTACTACTACTGTAACACCACCATCTACAACAACAGAAACACCATCTACTACTACTGTAACACCACCATCTACAACAACAGAAACACCTTCTACTACTACTGTAACACCACCATCTACAACAACAGAAACACCTTCTACTATTTCTGTAACACCACCATCTATAACAACAGAAACACCTTTTACAACTACTGTAACACCACCATCTACAACAACAGAAACACCTTCTACAACTACTGTAACACCACCATCTACAACAACAGAAACACCCTCTACTACTACTGTAACACCACCATCTACAACAACAGAAACACCTTTTACAACTACTGTAACACCACCATCTACAACAACAGAAACACCCTCTACTACTACTGTAACACCACCATCTACAACAACAGAAACACCCTCTACTACTACTGTAACACCGCCATCTACAACAACAGAAACACCCTCTACTACTACTGTAACACCACCATCTACAACAACAGAAACACCTTCTACTACAACTACTATAGTCACAACCACAACTCCTACAAAATCTACTACTACTACTTTAACACCATCTTCAACAAAATCATCTACTACCGCTACACCACCATCTACAACAACAGGAACATCTACTACTACTAGAACTACTACAGTCACAACCACAACTTCTACAAAATCTACTACTACATGTTTCTGCACTCATGGAAATGCAAAGTACCCAGTAGGCAAGTACTGCTTTTATGACAGTTTTTATTTTTTCTGTGTAGTCCATGTAAATTTGATAATTAGATTAGATTTATAGTCACATAAAAGTTGACATAATGTTAAAAGTTTAAATATTTGTTTGCTTCCTCTATAAACTTTTTATTGTAATTATAGGGTCAACAATTTACCCTCTACAGGATGAGTGCTATACTGCTTATTGCAACTCCTCTTGCGATATTGTAAAACAGATTCGATTCGACAACCACACGGTAAAAAGAGAGACTAAAAACAGTCCTCACATACTATTTGTCTTTATTATTTCAGTGTACAACTAGCGTAAATAACTT
The DNA here is from genome assembly GCF_024679245.1 of Pseudorasbora parva. Lineage (NCBI taxonomy): Eukaryota > Metazoa > Chordata > Actinopteri > Cypriniformes > Gobionidae > Pseudorasbora > Pseudorasbora parva. The sequence continues at coordinate 26,789,066 of NC_090196.1, read as the reverse complement.
GAAAATAATTAGGCCCCTGTTTTATTAACCTTTATTCATCAATATTTTTTTTTACTGTTTTATTTATAACAGACAAACGCATGCACTATCAAAACATGCAAAGGTGGAAAAGTCGTCTCAGAACCTGTATACTGTGAGCCAATAATTGCAGTACCCAAATGTGTTAACGGACTTGATCCTGTGAAGGTGTATTATAACGATGGCTGCTGTTTTAAGTATGAGTGTGAATGTGAGTTTAAATCATATTGGATTTTTTACATTTTGTTCAAATTGATCTAAAAAGTTGCTATCAAAAATTATATTGTTTTTTCTGATCCAACAGGTTTATGCGCTTCCTGGGGTGACCCTCATTACAGAACCTTTGATGGACAGTATTATGCTTTTCAAGGAAACTGCACTTATGTTTTGTTCGAAGAAATAATCCCAAGATACAATATCAGTGTCCATGCTAAAAACTATTTTTGTGATCTTAAAAATAATCTTGCTTGCCCTGAGTACGTGCTTGTGTATTACAAATCCTACAAAATCAAGATAACAAGTGACAAAGAAAAAGCGATCAATGTAAGTTTATTCAAACAATTTGTTGTTTTTTTTAAAACAAAAACTCAGTCTATTGGAAAAACATGCCAAGTGTTTAACACTAGGTCTGCACAGGATTGTTTAATCTCACTCCCACCCATTCCTGCAAGTTTCTAGTATCCCCCTCACTGAATTTTCCTTGTAAACCTGCTCTCTTTTTAAAATTATTTTCTTTCCTACCGTTACCCTTAATTTAGATCCCCCACACTGATGTTTTTCCCTCACAAAACCCACTTTTTGGATTTAGATTTTACCCACAAGTCACAGAAGTACTGCCCAATCCTGTCGTCAACTCAAAAATGTAATCTTGGACTAAATCCAATTAAGTCCTGTGGTTACTGAGGGAATGATGACCTTGATTTAAAACCCTCCCAAAAACGCAATAATTACAAAGACATTTTTTTCCATGCTAATATGTTGAGTTTGAGTTTATGTTGCAAAACTGCTCTACAGCAAGTTAATTTACATAGTATCACAACTTTCATCTTAAATGTTTCCCTCAGGTCTATGTTAATAATGTAAAGGAGAAGCCGACATACATAAACGATAACATGATCATCACCAGTACTGGCATAGAAGTGACTCTGAACATCTCTGAAATCAAAACTTTAATTAAAGTCAGTTATATGAACGTCCAAATCAAGCTCCCATTCTCCTACTTCCATCATAATACTCGGGGACAATGCGGTGAGTACAGATCTCTTGTAGTTGTTGAATGACAAGCTCGAAATGTCTCAAGTGAAGCATAATGTTGATAGAAGACCACCATCAGCAAGAACAATAAAATACTTATTTAGTTTTCTTAAAGGAGTAGGGTTTAAGGTCTACCTGAATATATATTGGTTATTGTTGAATTGGTCAGTAAAGTTCCTTCTCCATCCTGATTTATTGCAGCTAAAAATACCCCATGATAGCTTCTCTTCATTAACTTTTTAAAATTCTGTTAATGTTCTGTAGGGTTTTGTGACAACAGCACCATAGACGACTGCAGACTTCCTAATGGAACAATCGACAAATCATGCGAACGAGTGGCACCATTTTGGACGGTCCCCCCAGGATGTGCTCCTCCTCCCCCTCCCCCTACCCCTCCCCCTCCTCCTTCTCCTCCTGTTATCTGTGGGATCATCAACAGCAAGTAAGACAAAGGGCAGTTGTTCATAACAGAGAATGATACTATATAAAGATTATTAAACAGAATGAAGTCATGATGTCTATACAATTTTCATGTTTTTAGTTATTTTCTACTTAATTACATTAAATTGAATTTTCTTTTGGGCTCACAATTTTGCATTTTATTCACAGTGTGTTTAAAAGCTGCCATGACGTCGTTCCCCATCAGGACTATTATGAGGCATGTAAATATGATGTAACAAAAATGAAGAACGATTCTGCTGCCTGCAGTAGTGTGGAGGCCTATGCACAGCTATGTGGAGATAAGTCTATCTGTGTGGACTGGAGAAACTCCCCTATCCTCAAAGGACTATGTGGTACACTCACAAATGCACTCACGATTGTAGTAACATTAACGTGTATAATGTGTGTGTATGCATGTAATTGTACTTTGACTGTTGTAATTCATGATACTACAATATTGTATCTGAAAGGGCCATGAATTTTGTAATTGATTTCTGTGACAGATTACAAGTGCCCCATTAACAAAGTCTACAAGGCATGCGGACCTGAAGTGGAAAAATCCTGCAGCACATCGTAATAATCCTTATCAGTTCATATCCATTATAATTGCATTTGTATTATACTGTTGTTGTTGTATTATTATTAAATACTAAATGCTCTGAAATCAACTGCATTTTAACAGGCTTTATCACTGACAAATGTCTAAATTATATTGTACTTTTCAACTAGGTATAATGCTATGTATGGGGATAATGAATGCAAAGATTGTAAACAAACTGTAAACGAAGGTTGTTATTGTCCTGATGGCCAATATCGGGTTAATAGGACATCAAATCTGTGTACAGCTTACTGCGGTAAGAAGTGTTTCTTCATTTGCTTTCTCTTTTTGCTAGTTTAATGCACTTTAATGTCATATTTTTGATACTGTTCTTGTTTTTGTTCCCTCTTTGTAGATTGCATTGATCATGATGGATTACCTAGACAGGTATGTCACGTGTACCTTGCAGAGAAACAGTGATACATGATTTTATGTCTTAGAAACATCTTAGCTGTCAGGCCAGAGTTTTCAAGGTCCCCCCCCCCCCCCCCAGCCCCCCAGCCCTGTTAATTGTGGCCCTACCCCAATGTATAATGTTAGTCAAAGAAGTCACATATTTTCATACTTTTTTGTAATCATAACTATAACTAAAAACTAACTATCAGCTATCTTCTCCTGCAGCCTGGTGACACATGGACAAATCAGTGTGAAACATATAACTGCAGTAAATTTGGCACTCGTTTGACAGAGCCTATAAAGTGTCCAACTCAGGAGCCCTGTGGTGACGAATACAAAAGCACAATTATAAACTGCTGTCCAACTTGTGGTGAGTGATCAAGGATTTATCAATATTTGATGTTTAACATGCTAAAAAATGCTTACACATCCGGTTTTTATATCATAATTTGGCTAGCGTTCTGCTAGCATCACGTTCTTATTCATCCAAATGCTTTTAAACCATTCAACAAGACAAAAGAGAACTCGCCAAAATCAAGTTCTTTAACTAGTTTATTTTTATCAAGTTTATTTTTAAAAAATCCTAATACATGCTGAAACTGATGCAATTATAATTACTGTAATGATGAATGTCTATAATTATTGTTTGAAAAAATCTATTTCATAGAGTATTTGTATTAGTTTCAGTGATAAAGATGCCATTATAAAAATATTTTTTTAAATAAAAAAAAAAAGTTTAAGTTGTTTCTACATTAATTTGGAGAGTAACTGTGAAATTATTACAAAATATTATAAAACTAAAATATTAAATGTTTTTGATGGTTTTAATCATGATTAAGTACATTAAAATGTGTGATTCATTCATATATATATTTTTTTTTAATTGACAGCACTAATTTAAACGTTTCTCTCCCATTCAGTTTGTGATCTTGAGCGGTGTCTTCAGAAGAAATGTGATGTGGGATTTGAGTTGGCATCAAATAAAACTGAAGACAGTTGCTGTCCGCCCTGTGGTAAGTCTCAATTTTTTTCAATGATTCCTACTCAAATATTTACATTTACGCATTTGGCAAACACTTTTATCCAAAGCGACTTACATTGCATTCAAGGTACACATTTCACATTATTATCATTTCTTGCTTTCCCTGGGAATCGAACCCATGACCTTGGCGTTGCTAGCGCCACGCTCTACTGGTTGAGCTACAGGAAAGCTAAATATCATCGCTATTTGCCAAAAAACACTCATATTTCCCAGGAAAGCAACTTTTCCAAAGAGATTAAGTGAATCTGCACCTTCTAAAAAAATAGCCCACATCAAAAACTTATTTCTCTCATCATTTACCTTTTCTCATATTATTCCAAACCGTATGACTGAGTTACAAAACAGGAGGAGAAATGGATCAGTTTGTACTGGTCAGTTTTGATCATGCAGTTTAAATAAATGTGAACTTTTTTTATTTGTTTGCTTCCTAAAGGATACAAAAACCCTATGATCGTGTCACACATGTATTCCAAATGGCTTGTACCAATTTGGACATATTAAAATTTCTTCAAAGGTGTTAAATGACTTCTCGAGTCTACTTTTATGCTACACTCATGGTGTTTTTGCGTTGTTTCGCTTCAGTGCTGTGCCCATTGATTGCAAACAATTGGAAAAGTCCATTCGTTCTACTTTTGTGCTCCATGAAAGAATTTTAGGCCATATGGGTTTTGGTATGACATTCGTGTGAGTAATTGAAAACATTTTTGGGTAAATTTTCTCTATAAGCAATTCACAAAATTGTTTATTTTCTCTGTTCAGTGCCCAAAGACGTCTGTGTGTACAATAACACTGAGTACCAGGTGAGCCGATGGGTTCATAAAATATTAATAAACTATTATGGATGAAAGATTAAGCAAAGGCACTAAAATGATTGTTCAAAAAGTTTTTTGTATATTTTTTTTTCACTTGATCAGTCTGTTCTTCAATAGAGTCTGTCTTTTGTCAGGTTGGAGAAGTCCACAGTTACGGATGTGAAACTTTTACTTGCCATAGAAGTAATGGCATGTTTGTGATTAAGAACATCACAGAATGCGGCTCAAGTGACTGTCAACCTGTAAGAAGAATCTCTAAACACACACTTGTTCTGTGTATTTTGGCCTTTGCTTTCATGCAATTTTTTTTGATATTTCTCATTTTGATTGTCTTTTTTTAACATCACCTTTTATTCCTCAGTAATGCTTAAAATGTCTCTAATAAGAAAGAAAAAAAAGATAAAAGGTGCCATTGGATTATTACAACTACTGTATAAAATTTTATTTTTTACTTATAGGGGTTTAAATATGTGAAAAAAGATGGCGAGTGCTGTGGAGAATGTACACAAGTGGCCTGTGTTTATGTTGCACCAGACGCCACCACACATACTCTCCAGGTACAGTGTAAAACATTCTCAAACTTTTCTTCATTCTTTCAGCTCAGCAGAAAGTTAATGTGCTCTTGATATTCAATCCTCATGGAATCTGTCTATCTTTTGTTAGGTTGGAGAAGTCCATAGTTATAAATGTGAAAATGTTACCTGTCGTGAAATTGATGGCTCACTTATAACTGACAGGAGCTCTGAGAAGTGCTCTTACTCCAGTTCAAGTGACTGTAACCTTGTAAGTAAAATCTCTAACTCCACACTTGTTCTGGTTGTACTTTGACCATTGCCACAATTTTTTTTCTGATATTTCTCGTTTTTTTTTTATGATCGCCTTCTTTTTAACAACACCTCTTACTCCTCAGTAGTGCTTAAAAAGTCTCTAATTTAACAAATCCAGTAAAAGGGTATTATCGAAACTACTGTACAAACTTGTTTGTTTTTCACTCCAAGGGTTTTAAATATGAGGAAAACGATGAAGAGTGCTGTGGAGAATGTACACAAGTGGCCTGTGTTTATATTGCATCAGATGGCACCACACAGACTCTCCAGGTACAGTGTAAAACATTCTCAAACTTTTCTTCATTCTTGCAGTTCAGCTTCTTATTACTAGCAACTCGAGGCAATTGATGTGCCAATGCAGGTGCGGGCCCGTCCAAACCCCTGACACTGCATACCTGTTGTACCGAGCAACTCCATACTGAGAGAAGAGATCCTCTGCACGGGGTCGAGTTTGCTCTTTTCTCAGTTGACCCGAAGACCCAACTGGCTGCGGTGTCTGAGCACCAGGTCCCTGTGTTCGCACAACTGTTCCCGGGACTGTGCTAGTATGAGTCAGTCGCGAGATAGTTGAGAATGCGAACGCCCTGTTCTCTCATGGGCACAAGGGTCTCCTCCACGACTTCCGTAAAGACACGGGGGGGACAGGGCAAGCCCGAAGGGCAGGACTTTGTACTGATATGCTCGCCCCTCGAACACAAAGCACCGGAATGGCCTATGTCGGGGGAGAATCAAGACATGAAAGTACGCGTCCTTCAGGTCAATCGCTGCAAACCAATCTTGGGGACGGATGCACTCAAAAATGCCTTTCTGCGTGAGCATCTTGAACGGTAACCTGTGAAGGCTCCGATTCAGAACTCGCAGGTCCAAGACTGGCCATAACCCACTGGTTTTCTTGGGTACAATGAAGACGGGCTGTAGAAGCCTGTCTTCATATTGGCTGGAGGGACCGGCACTTTCGCGTCCTTCGCCAGTAAGACTGTGACCTCCGCACACAGGGCATGGGCATCTACAGCTTTCACGACCGGCGTGCCGACGTGGTCATGTTCTCATTAGAAAACATGAAGCACCCACGAAAGCAGTCTCAGCATGCTGCCCAGACATGTGAAACAGTGCTCGTGGCCGTCAGTGAGGACAGGGAACAACCGCAACCAGAAACACACAGGTAGATTGTCATCTTTATAAAGACGCAAGCTTTATCTGTGTAGCTCTTTTAGGGAAAATGCTCTCTGTGGTGCCGAAGCACACAGGGGATAGTCGCGGCGACACAGACAGGGAATGTGTGCAGCCTGTTGTGCACGCTCTCTTTTTTATAGAAGGCGATCTCTTACCAGCCGTAAAAATGGCTTTTTAGCGGTCTAAACAGCGCACCGAACCAGCTGTGAGAACAGCCTTTTGTTTTTGCTTAATAAAACAAAATAGAAAGAGAAGAGAGAATTCGACCCCGCTGCAATGCTGTCACTCCAACACCAAACGATGAGAGATCCACCCAAAGAGCTTGACTCGTAATGTTAACACACGCTTGTAGAGAGTGATTTCAGGACAATCCATTCACCACTCGGCTCCGAAGCAAAAGGCTTATTTGATGCAAGCACCTGTTCCTCATTTATACCCGAGCTGCGTGGCATGAGCAGCTGGTGCAATCATTGCATGCCAAATTGGCTCTCGCTAGCGAGATTCCTATTCATCGGTACTCCGACGTGGCGTTGAGAGTGACCGACTGAATGGGAACAGCACTCTTGGTTGTGTGACGTTGCTTAAATGTATCATGTTATAAATATAAAAACTCCAGGATTTGTAGTTTTAACCATGTATGTTAACCGAGTTTCTTTGTGTGAGCGGCACTTATTTGTTTTCTATTTCTTCTCGAGAGGCTGCGTGAGCCTCAACAGCTCAACCTTATAATGGTCAGTACATTATATATTATATTATACACTATTGATCACCACTTGCACTAAATAAATTCAGAATCATTTCTTGCATTTTGGTGCCTTCAAAAAAATCCACTTGTCCCGGACAAGCAGACAAGTGTTAATGTCGAGCCCTGAGACAGTTAATGTACTCTTGGGACCGTATCATACACCCGGTGCAATGTGACGGAAGGCAAGATTATTTTGCTGGTTTCAGCCCAACACAGTGATCATTTTCACATCCAGCACCAGGTTGTTTAAATACCAAATGCACTCGTGCCCTTCTGTTCGCCCATCGGTGTGCAGGTCTGAAATGCAGTATTTTTTTGTTTTTTTAAAGGGCCATTAGTAATATGAGGCATATTGGCAGGTGCACAACGCACGTACACTCTGCTTATTACACACACAGCACACAAACATTTTTAAATATTAAAAATAAAAGGATTCCTCTCTGGAGAAGCGTTCAGTCTTTCCGCTTGCATGGTGTGAGCGCAACTGGCTTATAAAGGGAATGGGAGATAAGACTGATTGGTTTATTGCACGTTACAGCCAAAACACACCCACGGCTCATTAAGAGACTAGGTACAACCCTTTTGAAGCATGAGCCTGGTGCACAGACTGTTTTTTTCCTTCGTTAAACTGAAAAAAGTGGATTCGGACACTCCCTAATTGCACCTGCACCATGTGCTTCAGACCATGCGCTCAGATCTTTAAAATCGGGTCCCTAATGTTCAATCCTCATGGAGTCTGTCTGTCTTTTGTTAGGTTGGAGAAGTCCACAGTTACAAATGTGAAAATGTTACCTGTCTTGAGATCGATGGCTCACTTATAACTGACAGGAGCTCAGAGAAGTGCTCTTACTCCAGTTCAAGTGACTGTAACCTTGTAAGTAAAATCTCTAACTCCACACTTGTTCTGGTTGTACTTTGACCTTTGCTTTTGTACTATTTTTTTCTGATGTTTCACATTTTTATCTGATCAGCTTCTTTTTAACAACACCTCTTACTCCTCAGTAGTGCTTAAAAAGTCTCTAATTTATCAAATCCAGTAAAAGGGGATTATTGAAACTACTGTATAAACTTGTTTGTTTTTCACTCCAAGGGGTTTAAATATGAGAAAAAAGATGGAGAGTGCTGTGGAGAATGTACACAAGTGGCCTGTGTTTATGTTGCATCAGACGGCACCACACAGACTCTCCAGGTACAGTGTAAAACATTCTCAAACTTTTCTTCATTCTTTCAGTTTAGCAGACAGTTAATTTGCTCATGGTGCCCTGTCATACACCCTGTACAATGCGACAGCAGGCGCAACACTAGTGTTTTTTGCTGGTTTCAGCCCAATGCAGATATCATTTTCACTTCCAGTGCCACGTTGTTTAAATAGCAAATGCACTCACACCCATCTGTTCGCCCATGGGTGTACAGGTCTGAAAGCGAGGTGTGTTTAGGCGCATTGTTGGCGTGTTGCTATTTTGAGGCAACTCAAAACGACTGCACCATTAACCAACAAAAAACTGATCTAAAGTCAATAATAGCGCAGTATTTTTGGTGGTATTTAAAGGGTGCGTTAGTAATATATGCCTATAAGCGGGTACATGACACACGTACACTAATTATTACACAAACAGGGACATGCAGCAGCACACAAACATTTTTAAATATTAAAAATAAAAGGATTTCTCTCTGGAGAAGCGTTCAGTTGTTCTGTCAGGTAAATAGCGAATCTGTCATGGTGTGAGCACAACTGGCTTTTAAAGGGAATGGGAGAAGAGACTCTGATTGGTTTATTGCACATTATGGCCAAACACACCCATGACTCATTAAGAGAATAGGTACAACCCTTTTGGACCATGAGCCTGGCGCACAGACTGTTTTTTTCATTGTTAAACTAGCAAAAGTGCACCTGCACCATGTGCTTCAAACCATGCGCTCAGATCGTTAAAATAGGGTCCCTAATGTTCAATCCTCATGGAGTCTGTCTGTCTTTTGTTAGGTTGGAGAAGTCCACAGTTACAAATGTGAAAATGTTACCTGTCTTGAGATCGATGGCTCACTTATAACTGACAGGAGCTCTGAGAAGTGCTCTTACTCCAGTTCAAGTGACTGTAACCTTGTAAGTAAAATCTCTCACACTTGTTCTGGTTGTACTTTGGCCATTGTTTTCATACCATTTTTTTCTGATCTCATACCATGTTTTTCTTATTTGATCGTCTTCTTTTTAACATCACCTCTTACTCTGCAGTAATGCTTTTAAAATCTCTAATTGACCAAATCCAGTAAAAGGGTATTATCGAAGCTATAAATTGTTTTTCACTCCAAGGGTTTTAAATATGAGAAAAAAGATGGCGAGTGCTGTGGAGAATGTACACAAGTGGCCTGTGTTTATGTTGCACCAGACAGCACCACACAGACTCTCCAGGTACAGTGTAAAACATTCTCAAACTTTTCTTCATTCTTTCATTTCGGCAGACAGTTAGAGCCTGTTTACACCTGATCACTTCAAGCGTTTTTACTGATCAGACACCTATCTGATTTATCAAAACGACTCCATTTACACTTGGTCACATAAATGTGTCTCTGCAAAGCGGATATAAACCCGATCTTCAATACCAGCGCTAGTATATGCAGATTTAATGGACTTCATGTCACAGAGAAGGAGAAAAAGAGATATGCTGCATTTTATCATCAATGTTAAAATCAAAGACTGCAATAGGAGAGAGCTCAAGCACACTAGTAAGATCAATCAGTTTTGTTACTTTTAATGAAGATGATAGTGTATGAAACTTTTACAACTTACTTTCGTTTTGTTTTTTTCGGTAGTTTGTGCTTTGGCTTGATAAAAAGAGGCATGCGGCAGTAGCCCTGTCATATCTGATTATAATGTCAAATAGCCTATAACACGCTCTCACACTTTATTTTTTAGCATTGTTGGGAGTAGAGTTTACATATGTGGTTTCAACAACCAGAATCATTAAGACTTGTTCAGTTTTGACTGGAATGTGGCCCAGATCACCTCCTGAAATGGTTTGAGTGATCAGATTTAAATCGAGTCGTCTTGAATGCGTTTCAGAGTGCATTTACACCTGGGCCGGGTTTCCCAATAACGATGTATCTTAGCTATAAAGAGCACGTTCTACTAACGAAAGTTACGATCACTCACAGCAATTCCACGTGCATTTCCCAAAAATGTACTTAACATGAACGCGCGAGGACACGCTCTAAGTGCTACTGAAATATAACCGTATATGGAATCATTTCTTCTGAACAAGTCACCTAATAATTGTCATCTGATGTGGATTAGCAATCAAAACACGTCTATATAAAGCAACTACCTATGGCTGAGGCACTGACAAAATGGCTGAACAAAAAACAAAACAAGAAAAGTTACCTTTCAAAAATACGAAATGAATATCCTTCTAGAGGAGGTGGAGTGGGAAAAGATATTATTTTCAACAGATTTAAAGGGCATCGTACAAACAAAGAGAAACAAAACATCTGGGAGGACATTGCTACCAAATTAACAGCAACCGGGGGGTTAAAAGATCGGGTAAAGAGGTCTGCAAGAAATGGCAGGATTTTGCAAGCCTGACAAAAAGGAAGAGGGCACTGCAGAGGAATGTCCAACACATGGCTGGTTTTCGTGCACGTTAGCAAGTCATTGACAGAATTTTTTGAGTTTATCTCTATTTTTCCCAGTCTTTGAAGTATATTTTCTACATTACTTATTTTATTCTTTTTCCCCCCTTTTTTACTGTCATTTAATTCAGATGTGTATTTATATTTTTTTAGTTTGTTACCTGCCCTCATAAAATTAAAAATAAAAACCTTATAGTATTATCACAATTCACTTGAATAAAGTTAAAGGTGTAATCTGCTGGTTGTCCTATGGGTGACCTCATAACTCTCTCTTCTTACGATATACTTAGAGCTTTACGATTACTCCAGAGCACTCGTAGATGTAAAATCATTTTCAAGTGCTACTTAAGTTACGATGCTTTTGGGAAAACAGACCTTAATATTAACATCACTCGTACGATCGTTTTTGCGATCAATTTAGGCTTAGGATGCTTTTGGGAAACCCGGCCCTGGTCTTTTCCCGATCGGACAGCTATATGATCAGAGAAAACGCATAAAGTGACCAGGAGTAAAAAGACCCTTAATGTACTCTTGATCTTCAATCCTCATGGAGTCTGTCTGTTTTTTTAAGGTTGGAGAAGTCCACAGTTATAAATGTGAAAATATTACCTGTCTTGAAATCGATGGCTCGCTTATAACTGACAGGAGCTCAGAGAAGTGCTCTTACTCCAGTTCAAGTGACTGTAACCCTGTAAGTAAAATCTCTAACTCCACACTAAATCCAAAGGTGTCATAGGATTATTGAAACTACTGTATAAACTTGTTTGTTTTTCACTCCAAGGGTTTTAAATATGAGGAAAAAGATGGAGAGTGCTGTGGAGAATGTACACAAGTGGCCTGTGTTTATGTTGCACCAGACGGCACCACACATACTCTCCAGGTACAGTGTAAAACATTCTCAAACTTTTCTTCTTTCTTTCAGTTCAGCAGCCTCATGTAACCTATCTGCCTTTTTGTTTAGGATCGAGAGGGGTACAAGGTCAAATGCACGACTGGTATTTGCAATAAAGTGAATGACGCATTTGTGATTGTGGAGAACACTAGAGAATGCCCCAGCTTTAATCCAGAGGACTGTAAGCCTGTAAGTTTGTACTCTGAATTACGGTTGCTTTCTGCTTCTGCTTAAGTTTGTGACTTTGACGTAGAGTATCACTGTTTTTCTTAACTTTTTTAATGATATATTTTTTACTCTAGATGAAAATGTTAACTGTATGAACCTTAGATTTGATTTTTTTTGGTGTATTGTTTAAAGAAAATAAAACATACTTTTTAGTATGAAAATGTGTGGTATGTTTTGAGAAATGTTTAAATAACGTTCTCTATTCTATTATTTGTGTCTTTACAGGGAACAATACAATTTGACTCAGATGGATGTTGCATAACCTGTAAGATATTCTTTATACTAAACACCCTGACACAAACAATGTTTTTTGTGTTAAAATTATTTTGGTCACATTACTGTGTTTATGCAGATCATTTAACAGATGTTACTTAAATAAAAATAAAACATTACATGTGTTGTTAATGAGTCTCAAGCTTACCTGCCTCCATTATCTCTCAGGTGAACCCATGAACTGTGTTCTTGAGAAGAACGTCACCCGGCTGCATGTCAGTGATTGCATTTCCATCAATGATGTAGAAGTCAGTTCCTGCGCTGGCCACTGTGACACCAAATCAATGTGAGAGCATTACACACCTACTGAACACAAAACTGCGCATTTATTTCTTTCAAATTCTCAGATGAACTGTAAAGTCTGGAGAAATAGAGTAACTATTCCGACATATTCTTATGACAATGTATTTCTTATAATATTTTGTTTGTATGACTTGCCATTAAATCATTATCAATATTATAATATAATAACACTCTAAAGAGTAATTCAGGGGACCTGTTTTCACAACTTAAATAAATGCATGGTCGCAAGTTAAAAATGATAATTTCTGTTCTGTTGACATAATAATGTTGATCATTACATAACACAATTTACACAACTAAATATCGTCTGTAATTTAAACAAAACAAAAAAAGTATTAGGTTGTAGTAACTTTGTAAATTAAACAATGGATTTCTAGTTCCAAGAGCGCTTTGCATATGACAAGATATAAATGTAGTTTAGTGTTAATGTATTTGTTTTTAGTGAAGGGAAAGGCTTGTTAGTGTTTAATGCTGTTAAGTTTGACATTTAAAACACTTTCTGTAATTTTAAAGTTTTAGTGATTACCATTTTGCTAAAGAGTAGACATGAAGGTAAACACTACATTGACTCTAAAGGCAATGACTGCGCTAATGCTGATAACAAGTAATATCTTACCTGTTCATTAAATAAACATGTCAAATAAGTTATGTTAGCATGTGCTATGATAGCTGTTGATTTGAACTGAAATAGATAAGATTAATTGGTTCCAGGACTACAAATCTGGTATTTGAAGAAATTATTTTCTTTTTTTGAGTAATCAACTTGAAAAAATTGTGTTTATGCTACAAATTATTAAGTTCAATGTAGCTTGTTGGATGAATGTAAATTCACAAAATTCATTATTTGTTAAGCCAACACATTTTTTTGAATGTAGGGGCTAGCTTGTTTGTGACAAATATTGACTGACTTTGATAGTCAATTGTTGTTGCAAAATTGATATTTTCATAAATAAAATATTTTCTATTTTTTGGCAACAGGATTCGGAAAAATAAATGTCTTTGCTATTTTTGTATAAAATAAATTAAATATCAATTAAAAAAAACTGTTAAAATAACTGTTTAAAAAAAAGGTCAGGAAAGTAAAGGTAGCTCTGGGATTTGATATTTTGTATTTATATTTATATAATGAAATAAATGTTTAAGTTTGCTTAGGCATCCAAACCTTTGTGTGGATAATGTACAGTATTTTAGGATAAACTCACATCCTGCTGTGCTACACTCACCTGACTGGTGTTTTCTTTGAAATCTGCACAGGTATTCAATGGAAAATAACGTCATGATGCACAGCTGTTCTTGCTGCAGGGAGGCTGAAGTCAAACACCAACAGGTGACGCTGAAGTGTGCCAATAACACAGAGATCTCTTATAACTACATGTACGTAGAGAGCTGCACATGCACTCCTACTAAATGTGTGGACACAAAGACCCCCTAATTAAAAGAGCCTGCTTGCTGATTCATGACTCGATCTGACACACTAAGAAGAAGAAAAAAATCATTTGAAAAAATATATATCCGAAAATGACTGTAGTGATGATTTAAGCTGTTGTTGCAATGCACTAGAGGCTATATTTTTTATCGCAACGATTGCACTATTCATTTTTTTTCTTTGTGCCACTGTGTATGACCCAGACTTTGACCCAGGTGTATGCTTAACTCAAAGCATAAACTATTTAGTTATCTCTTGAAAGGGATCCTGGGCTTTTTTTAGGGGCCAAGCACCGAAGGTGCGGAGGCACCTATTGAAATCGTTAGTGTTCCTATTATTATTCTGCTTCTTCTTCTTCTTTTTCCGCCATAGGAGTCTCTGGCAGCCCATAGAACCGTATGGTAAAAAGTTGTGAAATTTGGCACACTCATAGAGGCCAGTCTGAGCTGTCACTATAGCAAATTTGGTGCCTCTAACTCAATCCCTCTAGCGCCACCACCTGTCCAAAGTTTCACTCATATTTATGCTTATAACTTTTGACCCCTAAGGGCTAGAAACAAAATTCTTTTTTCATCGGATTCCTTGGCTCAAGCCGATTCGATTTCACCCTATGATGTCATTTTCCGGTATGCAAATTTTCCCGCCATTTTGAATTTTCTGAAAAACCTACTTTTTCAAACTCCTCCTAGGCCGTTGCTCCGATTTTCACGAAAATTGAAACAGATCATCTTCAGAGCATGTTGACAAAAAGTTATGGAATTCAAGTTGATTCGTCCAATCGTTTTCAATAAACACACAAACAAATTTTACGTGGAGGTTGCAAAAACACACTAAAGGCTATATCTCCGCAACGCTTTATCGTATTCAAACCAACCTTGGTACATGTCATCACAAGCATGACTTGAAGCAACATGCAGCGTTTCGGCGCAGCGCCACCTACCTGTCCGGAGATACGAAAAATGCCTATTTTGGCTTATAACTTCTGAACCGTTTATCCAAAAATCATAAAATTGGTCTCATTAGATTCAGGGCGTCATGCCGAGTCGACTGATATCCAATTTTACCATGTCGGCCATTTTGGATGTCGGCCATTTTGAATTATGTGCAAAAATGCTGTATTTTATGAACGCATGAACAGATTGTTATGAAACTTGGTATGGGTCATCACCACGATGCCCTGAAGTAGCCTGAGAAGTTTCGAAACAGCGCCACCTAGTGGAGAATTTTTTTTTTCAAACGCTTATAACTTTGGGTGTGGTTGACATATTTTGATGGGAGTGTGTTTTTTGGTCTCCTGAATCCTTGCCGACTCCAACGATACCAGACTTGCCAGGTTTCGGCATATGGTTTGCGCAGAGTTGTAATTTAGTGCTTAAAAAACATTTGCTGATATCTTCGAAACCGCTAGTCCGATCGAGACGAAACCAGCCTCAGAAGTTCGGAAACATAGGTCGATAGCTACACGCTAATGCCCAAATCTCAAAATATTGATAGTAAGGGGTAGTAAAATCCAATCAAAGTCAGGTGTCAGTCATTTTTTACGTGTTTTTTCATATAAATGTCTATAACTCCAAAACAAAATGAAATATTTTCACCAAACTTGACACACATATGTATGGGCTCACTACGAGGACACATAAAAAAATTGGTGGGATTGTGCCTCTTGGTGGCGCTATAATAAAACAAAACATGAAATTCCCATTGACTTCAATGCAGTATTACGGTTTAAAATGCTAATGCTATAATTTAAGAATGCACTAGTGTATCATTACAAAACTCGGTATGTGTCTTCCGCTCTATGTCCCGAACATATTCAAAAAGTTTCGGGGCAGCGCCACCTTGTGGTCAAAAGTTGTAATAAAATGTACAAAAATGCTAATAACTTTTGATTAAATTAGCCTATTGTAATGAGACTGGTCATAATACATTCATTGGCTCATGCCGAGAAGATAGATACCAATTTTGCCATATTTTGCAAACATATCTGTGCTCCATCTTGTTATTTGTTAAAAATCTACTTTTTCAAACTCATCCTAGACCGTTTGTCCGATTTTCACCAAAATTGATCCGTATCGTCTTCAGACCATGCTGACAAATAGTTATGGATTTCGGATTGATAGACAAAACAGTTTTCATATACCACTGCAACAGAGTTGAGCCATGATGCAAAAATTACTCTTGAGGCTGTATCTCTGCAATGCTTTGACATATTGACACCAAACTTTGCATGTGTCATTGTCATCTCAATCTGACTAAACCACATCAGTTTCGTAACAGTGACACCTATTGGTCGAAAGTGATAAACCATTAAACCATTATTATTGACTGTATTTAAAATTTGACTGCTATTTTGCCTAAAATCAACTTAATAGGTCCTTAATGGCTCATTGTTGCAGTTGGCTTGAGACTTCCAGCCATGCTGGCATGTCTTGTCTTCTTCTTTGCGCTTGGCCCCGATAATGGCTGCTTGCAGCTATATTTTTTATTTGTTACACTCTCTGGCTGTGCATGATATAATGATGTACTGTACTTTTCCTTCCAATGAAATGAATTACAATCACAATAAAGCATAACAAAGCATCAACTACTGTCCCCTGGAATTTTTTTTTTTTAAGTGCCAGTGAAATTGCTAAAAATAAAACCGAGCACCTACACTTCAAAACCAAATGTCTGGTAAAGATGAAAGGCTCTGCGTGTTTTAAGATGACATCTAAGATTTTCTGAAAATGTTCTGAGATCATTTCATGTAAAACATTCATCATTGTATACTTAAACGTAGCCCCTAAATATGGTTTCATATTTACAGAAGCGTGGCCTCGGATCAATTTGTAGACATTTAATGACACATTTGTGTAAGAAAAAGGAAGAGTTGTAATCGAAAGTCTTTGGTATGATTAACCAAAGAGATAACAAAGACACTTGATTTAATGGTGTAGATGATTTTTATTGCATCTAAATATATTAAACCTTGAATAAAACATTTGCTTTTAAGCTAAGACGAGCATAACCAGTGTTAACTACATTAATAGATATCACCGTCAGCTCATACTGCCACTGAGCTGTCTGCTAGCTCTTGATCTTTTATAGTTGCTTTAGCCTGATCAGACCCTGTTGGCTTTTGCACATGATACGATATTAGTCTCATCAACATTTTAATTTTCTAGCCAGCGATGCTCCCTGAGGGGGTACCAAAATAAGATGAATGAAAAATGAAAAAAGATGAAAAATTTCCATATTGAAAATGTTATAAAGTCAAATATATAGCTTTTGCCAGAATGCCTTCTATATTCAACTTACGGAAAATGCGTAACTGCCACGACGTAGGCCTACGATACTAGGACGTAGCGCAAGGGTTTTGAACTGCGAGAGTCGAACTACGTAAGTTCTGTAAGAATACGGAAGGCAGTCAGACAGTACCTAGATATCTTACTTTATAAAGTTTTAAATATGGTAACAATTTACTATATATATATATATATATATATATATATATATATATATATATATATATATATATATATATATATATATATATATATATATATAAGAACCCCACATATTGCATAAAGTATGTTCAGTATTTCTCTGGGCCTGTGGATCATAAATGATTGTAAACTGAACAAATCCAAAGTTGTCTTCAACTCAGTGATCAGACTTGGCCCTTTCCCCCAGGAAATTACTCTTGAACCTACTTGAACTCAGTACTTCTGATAAACGAGGCAGTCTTGACTTGTACTGTGCATACATAACATTCATGTCAAATGAGGCAGTGTCAATAGAAACTCAAGGCACTACAGCAGTGTTGATTTATCTAATCAATGTTATATGTTTGTCCTCTCCCTTTGCCAACAATGTGCCCTGTTTCATAAGGGTATTTCTGAAGAACAGCTGTTTCTTCAAGACTGTCAACACTTGCGTTTGCAGTGCCACAAAATGGAGCCATCATCTTCCTTTACATGCACATCAGACACCTTATGTTTGCCTTTGGAGGAGCTTTTGCGCTACTGAGAGAAGTTGTTTGAATGCTTGAGCAGCTCTCAGTATAGCAGCAAATTATCATATTTGCTGTTGATTAAACAATGATTTACAAAGGAGGGTCTGAATTTACTTGCTGCTGATGGTCAAACAGACGAGCTAATGGAACTCAAATTGCTCAAGAAGTTAATGCTGGTTCTGCTAAAAAAAAAAGGTGTCAGAATACACAGTGCATCATAGTTTGTTGCATATGGGGCTGCATAGCCGTAGATCAGTCAGGGTGCCCATGTTGACCACTGTCCACCAACAGTGGCACGTGAGCATCAGAACTGGACCACGGAGCAATGGAAAAAGGTGGCCTGGTCTGATGACACATGTTCTTTTACATCACGTGGATGGCCGGGTGTGTGTGCGTCGCTTACCTGGGGAACACATGGCCCCAGGATGTACTATGGGAAGAAGGCAAGCCGGCGGAGGCAGTGTGATGCTTTGGGCAATGTTCTGCTGGGAAACCTTGGGTCCTGCCATCTTGTAGCCTATATTATATTCATCCATTACGCAAAGACTAATATATTTAAAATGTTTATTTATTTTCATTTTGATTGGATTGATTATACAGTTTTTCTCGATTGCTTAAACACATTTCTTGAAACTATGCCTCATATTCTCAAAACTATAAACACAAATCCATAACGTCTCACCCAGTTTCCCAAACAACCTATTTTCAGGTCAAAATGAAGCTCTACACTCAAAACCATTCACTCTTGCTGAAAAACCAAACTTTGCCCTCAGACAAGACACACAAGCCCTCAAAATCACACACACTACAACATAGTCTAACACACTGGTGCAATAAATTCAAAACAACATTTCCAAAACTGGTAAGTTATGTTACTTGTGGTTCCCCTCCTCACAAAACTTTTCACATGATGAACAAAAGACACAACCAATGGATACATTGGCACATTTTTATTCATTCATTCATACTCGGTACAAAAAAACAAAAACAAAAAAAAAAAAATTTTCCGCCTCAGCCTCCCGTGTTTGGTCTGGGTCAGGCCAGAGAATCTCATCCACATCACAGGCTATATTAGCCCTAGCCTGGCAGCGGGGGTAAAATCCTCTTGCATGCCTGATCCACCCCTGGCACGCATCTACTGACACATGGCTTGGACGAGGTGAACAAGCATATAAGGTTCTCGATCATACACTTTCCACTAGTGTTGTAGTCAAGACCACCTAAACCGAGACCAAGACAAGACCAAGACTTTGAAGGGCCGAGACCGAGTCAAGACCAAGACCAGTGCATGTCCCCACACTTACAGTATGATAAAATGTGGAATATGCATATGATTGGCACTTCTCTCATATGATCAACTAAACTGGCTCTAATTTCATCCGAGACTGCTTGTCTTCTTCCTCCTCCTCCTCCTCCTCCTCCTCCTCCTCCTCCACCACGTCCTCTTCCTCTCCCTCCTCCTTCACCATGTCCTCTTCCTCCTTCTTCACCACGTCCTCTTCCTCTCCCTCCTCCTTCACCATGTCCTCTTCCTCTTCCTCCTCCTTCACCATGTCCTCTTCCTCCTTCTTCACCACGTCCTCTTCCTCCTCCTTCACCACGTCCTCTTCCTCTCCCTCCTCCTTCACCATGTCCTCTTCCTCCTCCTTCACCATGTCCTCTTCCTCTCCCTCCTCCTCCTCCTCCTCCTCCTCCTCCTCCTCCTCCACCACGTCCTCTTCCTCTCCCTCCTCCTTCACCATGTCCTCTTCCTCCTTCTTCACCACGTCCTCTTCCTCTCCCTCCTCCTTCACCATGTCCTCTTCCTCTTCCTCCTCCTTCACCATGTCCTCTTCCTCCTTCTTCACCACGTCCTCTTCCTCCTCCTTCACCACGTCCTCTTCCTCTCCCTCCTCCTTCACCATGTCCTCTTCCTCCTCCTTCACCACGTCCTCTTCCTCTCCCTCCTCCTTCACCATGTCCTCTTCCTCTTCCTCCTCCTTCACCATGTCCTCTTCCTCCTTCTTCACCACGTCCTCTTCCTCCTCCTTCACCACGTCCTCTTCCTCTCCCTCCTCCTTCACCATGTCCTCTTCCTCCTCCTTCACCACGTCCTCTTCCTCTTCCTCCTCCTTCACCACGTCCTCTTCCTCTCCCTCCTCCTTCACCATGTCCTCTTCCTCCTTCTTCACCACGTCCTCTTCCTCTCCCTCCTCCTTTACCATGTCCTCTTCCTCCTTCTTCACCACGTCCTCTTCCTCCTCCTTCACCACGTCCTCTTCCTCTCCCTCCTCCTTCACCATGTCCTCTTCCTCCTTCTTCACCACGTCCTCTTCCTCTTCCTCCTCCTTCACCACGTCCTCTTCCTCTCCCTCCTCCTTCACCACGTCCTCTTCCTCTCCCTCCTCCTTCACCATGTCCTCTTCCTCCTCCATCACCACGTCCTCTTCCTCTCCCTCCTCCTTCACCACGTCCTCTTCCTCTTCCTCCTCCTTCACCACGTCCTCTTCCTCTCCCTCCTCCTTCACCACGTCCCCTTCCTCTCCCTCCTCCTTCACCATGTCCTCTTCCTTCTTCTTCGCCACGTCTTCTTCCTCTCCCTCCTCCTTCACCATGTCCTCTTCCTCCTTCTTCACCACGTCCTCTTCCTCTTCCTCCTCCTTCACCATGTCCTCTTCCTCTCCCTCCTCCTTCACCATGTCCTCTTCCTCCTCCTTCACCATGTCCTCTTCCTCCTTCTTCACCACGTCCTCTTCCTCTCCCTCCTCCTTCACCATGTCCTCTTCCTCTCCCTCCTCCTTCACCACATCCTCTTCCTCTTCCTCCTCCTTCACCATGTCCTCCTCCTCCTCCTTCACCATGTCCTCTTCCTCCTCCTTCACCACGTCCTCTTCCTCTCCCTCCTCCTTCACCACTTCCTCTTCCTCTCCCTCCTCCTTCACCACGTCCTCTTCCTCTCCCTCCTCCTTCACCATGTCCTCTTCCTCCTCCTTCACCACGTCCTCTTCCTCTCCCTCCTCCTTCACCACGTCCCCTTCCTCTCCCTCCTCCTTCACCATGTCCTCTTCCTCCTTCTTCACCACGTCCTCTTCCTCTTCCTCCTCCTCCTCCTTCACCACGTCCTCTTCCTCTCCCTCCTCCTTCACCATGTCCTCTTCCTCCTCCTTCACCATGTCCTCTTCCTCCTTCTTCAACACGTCCTCTTCCTCTCCCTCCTCCTTCACCATGTCCTCTTCCTCTCCCTCCTCCTTCACCACATCCTCTTCCTCTTCCTCCTCCTTCACCATGTCCTCTTCCTCCTCCTTCACCATGTCCTCTTCCTCCTCCTTCACCACGTCCTCTTCCTCTCCCTCCTCCTTCACCATGTCCTCTTCCTCTCCCTCCTCCTTCACCACATCCTCTTCCTCTTCCTCCTCCTTCACCATGTCCTCTTCCTCCTCCTTCACCATGTCCTCTTCCTCCTCCATCACCACGTCCTCTTCCTCTCCCTCCTCCTTCACCATGTCCTTTTCCTCCTCCTTCACCACCCACGTCCTCTTCCTCTCCCTCCTTGAACTCTTCCTTCATGTCTTTGTGGATCCATTGTTCCAAAGCTCAAATGAACTGACTCTGGCAATTTTATGTATCTTGAAAGTTCTGATTGATGTGTGTTACATTTTGACTCTTAGTGTTTTCACCTGGGTAATTGTGTGCTAATTGAGCTGAAACTATGCTGACTTGAGTGAACAATATTGAATGCTAGTGCTTTCTAAATGACCACATGGTCTAGGCAATGCGAAATTAAGGGATTTGTGTGTAGAGTTTTGCAGTGACAGTTCAACAAATTTGACTCGTGTCAAAACAGAGAATAGTGTTTATAGTTTAGTGAAATGGGTGTGCTTTTTGATAAATGGCGTTATGGTTTTGAAATTTTAGTTCAAAAGCCTGGTTATAGTGTTTAAGCAATCGAGAAAAACTGTAACTGACAACTAAGGAAAATCCCAAATTCAGTATCTTTGAAAATTTGAATTTTACTTAAGACCAATACAAAGAAATAATTTTTTAGAAATCTTGGCCAACTGAAAAGTATAAACATGAAAAGTATGAGCATGTACAGCACTCAATACTTAGTTGGGGCTCCTTTTGCCTGAATAACTGCAGCAGTTCGGCGTGGCATGGAGTCGATCAGTCTCATAAATCTTGTCTGTATGAATATTTTTTGAATATATTGAAATATATATATGAATATATTATAAAAATAAGAATTACTTAAAGGTGCACTATGCAATTTTCCGTCCACTGGAGGGTGCCTATTCTAAACAAAGGTGTAGTTTGATGATGCCAAGTTTGAACCAAGGGGGTAATCTAGCACTCGGAAAGCGTTCCACCCATAGGGGCGGCCATTGCTAACCAAGCCATCACCTGCTGTTAGCATCCTATTGACTCCCATTCATTTTTCCGTCACTTTGACAGTGAATAACTTTACATCTGAGGCATTTAAAGACTCCATTTGTCCATTGTTTATTTCTAAAGAAACACGACAATGCATAAAAGGCACCATTACCTTGTATCTTACACTATCGCCCCGCAGAAGCTGTTTTTGTAAAAAATAGGCTAACAATTGCATCATAACCAACGCGACTCTGTCGCACAGTTGAGAAATTACCGTATAGACCAGAGGAGACGCTCAGAAGCAATCTTTTACCGTCTATGAGGCAGTCAGGGGGACGTGGAGACAAAGTCTGATAAAGTCAAGGGGGAAGAATGGGGAGAAGCCCATAGTGAGCCAAAAGCAATGGGAGAAAATATTTAAACAACGTGATTCAGCTTTCACTTTCCACAACTACTAGAAGACCTACAGCTGTCCGACAGGTTGCTCACATCGCATCTACGTCGTCAAGCTCAGTCTGAGCCTGTGCAGTACACTCAGCCATCAGGAAGTGAGGGCCTCTGATTGGCCTCATTTTCCGCTGTTGAAGTCTATGGAAACGCTCTGTCGATTTCTTTTACTGTCTATGGTTTGAACACAGTATCTTGGGACATGTGGTCTTCACCTCACATCCGCAGGAAAATAGGACTTGGGCAGAAATCATGTTCATAAATGCAGTTATTAACGTTACTGTAGTGTAAAGCAGAGCAGGACCGAGTGTTGTGAAGCTGAGCACGGCCGCTGGAGAGATTGTTATATAAGCACATGAGCAGCGGGACTTTTATTATGACGGGACGGGACACAGTCGCCGGGCGCGCGCACTTCCGCTTGTTCCGGTTATAAGGTAAAGCAGCTCTGTTTATCTTATTAGATACATTTAAGTGTATTTAAAATTATGTTATGACGTTACTCTGTGCGTTCGCTCTCTGCGCTGCTATGACTTCACAAGAAAAAACGCTTCTGCAGAATAAAACCCAGGGTAGCGCAGATATGACGCAATTGACAGGCGACTTCCTCAAACACTATGCTGAAACGTCCCGGTCCTTAGTTAAAATAGCAATTTTCTCACAATTTACAAATAGTTGGAAACATTTGGGATATTGTAGGTATTCAACTGAACAAAATATATAACACTGGCCTAGTGGATTTTGGATATTTTACTGCAAAAATACTACATAGTGCACCTTTAAAGCCACAATATGTAATTTTACACTTTTGCCACTAGAGGTTGCTTATTCAAAACAAAGGCAGCTTGATGATTTCGCGGAGCTTTTATTATGCCGCTGACGACTGACACTTCATCTGCTCATGTATGTGGGGTAGCACAGCGTTGTTTTATCATATTGAGTGTGTTGAAAGTTGTGTTATAATTATAATGCTGTGTGTTCGCTCGGTGGCCGTTATGTGACACTTGTTGCACACTGCAGTGAACCAGATCAATATTAGGCATGGCAAAACATGGTAGGCTACTCGCGGTAATGTAAATCAAGAAAACCGTTTAAACAATAAGACCAACTTTGTTGAGCTGTACAACAAGTTTTCTGTTGATGAATGTCTCCAAAAAGTTGCTCACCTGTCTAATAAAACACATAATATATTAAAGCGCTTTGGTGTTTCCATGATTTCTTCAAAAATCGAGGGTAACGCGGGGATGATGTCATTGATAGGCGTCACATGGACATGATCCGTATCCTGGTTAAAATGACTTATTTCTCTGGATTTAAACGCTCTTGAAAAATATATAACATTGTTCTAGTGGTTTTTGTACATATTGTGTCTTTAAATTGTTTAAATTTAGGCCTATCCATTCCAAACATAAGATTTTATTGTACTATTATACTGTAAAGCTTTTTGATGTCAATTTTTTTTTCTTTTGAACTAACTAATCATTTTTCTGAAGGTCCATAAGGTCAAACATGCTAAAAAAATAAATAAATAGTTGAAATACCCATGAATGGTTATGGATGACATCACATTTCTTAAAAAGAGGATCAGGATATGAGTGCTGCCAGATGGTCAGTGATTAGTTTGTTTTAATTCACGAAAGCACAGGTGGCATTCAGGAGCTTGAGACACACCTGTGTACCTGCAAAGATGCTGAATGTCAAACTGTCTGCATCACAGACAGGATGTCCAAAGCTCACACGCAATCACTTGGTCACTCGAAATGTACTGGCATTTAACTGCACCTTTTCAAGTAACTGCTTGATGGAAAATTTGATTCATTTGACACATTTATGATCATATCCTACTCGTATGTAGGATATGATCTACAGAGTATATGATATGAGTTATATCTACAAAGTAACTAAAGACTCTCAAGTATTTACACAAGAAAGTGTTTAACCATTAGTCTTCATTTCATTCCCCAAATTAGCTCTAAATGGTTTATTAATCATGAATTGTAAATTTATTTTGCAGGTTTTCATACTGAATGTTATTTTTACTAATCCTCCTCATACATGTACACAGAAGCTGTAAATTATTCACACCCTGCCGTAAATATGAAATTCATTAAATAAATTTTACCCAACGTTTCATCAAACATCATTCAGAGAGACAGAGGAACTGCCACCCTCGCAAACACACACACACACACACACACACACACACACACACACACACACACACACACACACACACACACACACACACACACACACACACACACACACACACACACACACACACACACACACACACACACACACACACACACACACACACACACACGCCATCACTGGACTTTTGTAATAGCAGGTCAGCATTTTTTTCAGTGCCATACGAAGGCTGGCAGACCCTCCCTGCAGGGTGGGGAGAGAAAGGTGAATGAGAAATGATATAAAAGGGGGTATGAAAAAGAAATCCAACAGTACGGACCTCTCTCATCTTCCACCATGGAGTGGAGAACATCTGCAGTCTGCATATTACTTCTGGCGCTTATCGGCATTCAGGTGGATTCAAAGAACGGTAACAGTTTGACTTTTCTTCAGTTCTCAAAGGCAGTATCCCCTTTTTTCATTGTATTTAATTTAATTTTTAATAATACAAATGTTTTCATATATTTTTATTGACATCATGTTTGTTTAAATCTTGGAAAGTATATATATATATATATATATATATATATATATATATATATATATATATATATATATATATATATATATATATATATATATATATATATATATATATATAATTATATATAAAATATATATAATTTTATAAATAATATAATTTTATTTTATTTACATAAAATAACTTTAATTATTTTGTCTAAATACTGTATGAATTGTATTGTTTCTGCAACTAAATGACAATGAGAAATAACCTAATACTTAATCGAATTAAATAATTTTGAGTCCATTTAATAAGATTATTTAGTTTGATTTTGTAATTAATTAAGTAATATTGGTAGCCGGTATGCCATTTGGAAGCTTTTATACTCAAGATCCATTATCTGAAATGGGTTTTAAAGTGGGGGAAAAAATGCAAGTACAGTTATTCTAGAAGTTGAGTACTGAAATTCAGATGCACAATATAAGTGAAAAGAATTTCCTTAGGATTGTGACTTTACTAATGGCATTACTGGTGCTAAAATAACTTTTATCTTTATCAAAGAAATAGTCAGTTATATAGCTGAAATGATCTTGTCAAATAGATTGATGTTGTAGACGGAAAATGCATCAGTATCAGCATCTGGAGAGAAAAAAAGAGGAACCAGCCATCTGATAGCATTTGAGATGGTCATAGTTTCGACACTTGAACCTGATACTATCAGCTCCATTGATGACTTGCTTTAAAAGTTACTAAATATCAGCTGTGAAAAGTCTCAAAATGTTCATTTACTTTTGTTCAAGAAGCAAGACTGTAATTAAATTAAAAATTTAAGGACATTAAAATTGTGTCCCCTGCGAGAGGAAGAGAATCTTCACTGCAGGATTCATTTAGTTTCGTCTGATATTGTCTCAATCAAGTTGCAAATAACAGTGAGATAGGCAGCTTGTCTGGCTATCACCAGAACAAACTCAATTTAAGATTAAACATTGGTCTGCTCTGTATTATCTACCACACAAGAGGCGTGATCAACTGGCATTATTCGAATAGCATCGTCCTTTAGTATCAAAAACTTTTTTTTTTTATTGCAAATCTTCGTTTCTCATTTTTTTGCAGTCTATCCCACTAACCATGTCAACAGCGTCTGTAGCATGTGGGGAAACTTCCACTTCAAGACATTCGATGGGGATGTTTATCAGTTCCCAGGCATGTGCGAGTATAACCTGGTTTCTGACTGCCAAAGCCTCATTCGCCAGTTCTCGGTTCATGTGAAGAGAAAAGAAAACTCCAACAGCCCGAAGATCAGCAGGGTGTCAGTCAGTATCAATGACATTGCTGTTGAGTTGACCGAGAAACAAGTCATGGTCAATGGAGAAAAGTAAGATTCTGGGGAACTTAACTGCTGCTTTGCTCCCACATCTTTAAAAGGGTTTATATGTGTTCTGCTCAATGTTTTATTTTAATCTTTTCTCATATTCAGAGAATCACTGCCCTTGCATGTCTCAGGGATCCTTGTGGAAGAAAACACAATTTACACTAGGCTCTATTCCAAAATGGGCATCACAGTCACATGGAACAGAGAGGATGCAGTTATGGTGAGGTTATGTGGCTCCTTATGAATTCAAAAAATGTAACTAGATTTCCATATGGATATCAATATGATTATGAAATTTAACAAACCTAAAATGCACTAAACTTGTTTCATACTGGTAGCTAGTCTACTTTGAACGTTTGATTAATAAATCTGGCTCATACTGTACAAGTAATCTGTAATGAATAATGCTGTCTGTTATTGATTTAAAAAAAGAGCTTGCTTGTACGAATCATTTGTTACTGAATCAGACATGCAAATGCGCATGTACGGTCGAGAATTGTTAACGGCAGCTGCAGTGA
This sequence comes from Pseudorasbora parva, assembly GCF_024679245.1. Classification (NCBI taxonomy): domain Eukaryota; kingdom Metazoa; phylum Chordata; class Actinopteri; order Cypriniformes; family Gobionidae; genus Pseudorasbora; species Pseudorasbora parva. Next base: position 26,761,680 of record NC_090196.1, on the reverse strand, counting down.
CGCAAGGACTTTGCCAATCAGCGGTTTCCTTTAGCCTACTTTAGAAAACAAGCGGGACTATTCCGCCATATTGCGTATTGCAGATGCAGACGCAGACTCAGTTTCGCGCATTCATAAGTGAGTAAACCGTCTTTCTATATCTTAAGTGTTTGGTGCAGCCCACAAAAACATGTAAATCGAAAGACGTGGTTTCTTTTCACTACTTCGGGTTTTATAGTTTGTTATTTCTATCCCCACACACAGTTTATAGGCTACTATTAACTAACTTTCTTAGTGGTGCTGTAGATTAATCAAACGGTACGTGAATCTAAATCTGCATAAGATTTAGTGTAGGCCTACACGGCTTATTTTGGGTTTGGCAAAAGCAATATAATTTATTATATAATACAATCAATCACCACCATACTGCGCCAGCAAACATCCAAAGCGCGCTGCAGTAGACGACCCGCGTTATTTGTATTAAAAAAATAAAAATAAATAAATATATATATATATATAGCATATATAATAGAGGTAAAATAGGGGTAGTAGAGTAGTTGTATTACACAACCTGACAGTGTAGAGTCAAAATTTGTTTACGCCACAGGAAACCAGCAGCAGGTCTTAAGGGAGTAACCAGTAAAATGATTTAGCATATTGTGCAAACACTGCCACATGTAAAGTGAAAGGCTATATAAGGCAATTTTCTGTTACGCATTGAAATCTGCATTTACATCCTTATGAACATGGTTATTCTCAACAGTAAACTTCAGTCTGCTGTTACTGTATAAAGGACTACCATGCAAATGCCATGATGTTTATGATAATAATTGAGTACCATAGTATTGTTACCTGAGGCCAATGTTACTGGTTCCAAGGGCTTGCAATAGGCTTTTCCCAAAAGCCTGGATACAAATGATGTCCATTCCATTTTCCAATGTTTTCATCCACTATCATTACTACTGACTTAATGTCCAAATGGCCAAAAAAACAATCTAACCAAGATGTTCTGTGTGGGGCTGTGTTAGGTGGAACTGGACTCCAAATATTCCAATCGCACTTGTGGACTGTGTGGTGATTATAATGGAGTTCCAGTTTATAGCGAGTTCATTGAATACGGTAAGTTACTTTTACAGACTGATTTCTTACTTTACTGTTCATATCTGACCCCCAATAATGATTAAATACAGTAAAGATCAATCCTCATGTTTTCCTAATCTGATGAATATCTAAGAAGATCAAGTGTCTATATCTTATTTAATACAGGACGGAGGGTTGGCTATACTGAGTTTGGAAATAAGCACAGAGTTCCCAACCCAGCACATGTCTGCGAAGATCCTTTTGAAAACATTGATGAGCAAAATGTGGTAGACCACTGTGAAAAATATGTAAGTTACAGAAAAAAGTTAATCACAAGAGAAACTGTTAATCACTCAGCAACTCATTATTCCAGTATTGTTAATATGGACCTTCAAGATGTTCCATGTCCTTTTCACAACAGCGGGCAGATTGTGCAGACATTTTGAAGGATGAAAATTGGTCTTCTTGTAGCTGGGTTTTGAACCCTGAGCCATATATCAAGGCCTGTACAAATGATATCTGTTCGCGTCTACCTGAAGACGAAGACGAAGACAGAGAAACCACCGCACTCTGTGCGACATTGTCTGAATATTCACGTCAGTGCTCACACGCTGGAGGATCTCCACCGGCCTGGAGAACAGCAAAGTTCTGTGGTAAGAAGTAACTCAATGATAGGATTGTGCTATCTTTGTTTTGTATCCTTTTGTATATATATTTCTTTAGTTATGTTAATGGTTTACACAGTTACAGTAGAAGGGATCCGGTCAATTTTCCTCTTGAATTAATACTGTGTGTATATATATAAACTGGAAAGTTTTGCGCATGTGCAATGACATAGAAATATCGTAACAATGTATGACGGACAAAACGAGCTGAAGTTGTTTTTGAATATAATAAATGATTGTTGGTTCAATCTAAAAATCTCTTTTCACTCATCATCTATGAAGTGGTGCTGGACAACGTTGTCCCGCAAATGTTTGCTTCGGATTCAAATCTGCAGACGCCCTGTTTTGGGCACGGGAAGGGTAATTTTGATTAATATAAGCATCATGGCACAAAGCTTTGTGGGCTCTTCGTCTCCTGATTAGGACCTTAAATAGATAAATATTAAGCCTGCTTTTTAAAACAAAAGAAAAGTAAGATGGTTATAATGCTGCAACAGTAGGAAACTCTGTATATCTGTGCAGTGTGAGCATGTTGAAAGATTCAATCTGATTGGAAGCTTGTAACATACAAAGGGCACATAAACCTTATCACTTTATTTAGCATTCATGTAAACACAATGTTCGGATTCTTAAATCGGAATGATATCATTCTGATTGAAAAAAATGTGACTGGACACATCCAAAGATTGAAATAATTAAATAAACGTTCTGAAATTATTCTTTTTGTAATAATTAAAAACTACACCAGACACGAGTGGCATGACAACACGACAAAAGCAAATAGAAACCATTATAATAAGTGGTGCTGTCTACACTAGCTGCGGCAAGAAGCGGCTCAATTGAAAAAAATTCCCAACAGTAAACAAATACCCATTGTATTTCTGTCGTACTTCAAGCGCTAGTTCTACTTCTGGGATTTGCAACGGTTGCTTTGTCACATCCTGTGTAGATAGCCTCAAGAGTTAAGACAACTGTTGCATCCGGTGTAGACATGGTGTAAGTCTCTGTATGATTTGTATTCCTATGCAGCTGTGACTTGCCCATACAATATGGTACACTCTGAAAGCGGCTCCCCCTGTATGCAAACATGCTTACACAAAGACACAAACACACTGTGTGAGGAACACAACATCGATGGCTGCTTCTGTCCACCAGGTCAGTTCTAGTTTTTATATAATATAAACAGTGTTTATATTACAATGCTATTCAAAAGTGTGGGGTCAAAAACATTTGATTCAATGAGGATGCATTAAATTGATCAAAAGTGCCAAGAGATTTATGATGTTATGAAAGGTTTCTATTTTGAATAAATGGGGTTCTTTTGAAATCTTAAAATAATGTTTCACAGTTGGTACAAAAATATTAAGCGGGATACCTGTTTTCCACATCGATAATGAGCAACAAATCAGCATATAAGAATCATTTTTGAAGGGTCACGTGACACTGAAGGCTGAAGTAAATTAACAGTATTACTGTTTTTACTGTATCAAATTAATGCAGCCTTGCTGTGCAGAAAATACTTCTTTTAAAAACATTTAAAAGCTTTTTCTGAACCCCAGACCATTGAGTGTTAATGTATGTGTTTTTGTTAGTTGTTTCGTTCTTTATGAAGACCCACATAGATTAATGCACTGTCTTTGTTATAGGAACTGTGTTTGATGACATTTCAAAAACGGGCTGCATCCCAGCAGAAAAGTGTCAGTGCAAGCATGACCGCATCTACAGCACAGGAGAGGTTCTTCGCAAAGATGAGGAAGAATGGTAATTCTTCCAAAGACTTTTTTTATCCTAGTGCATTCTGTGACCCTTTGTATATTTCAAGTATTTTACTTCTTGATATGTATAATGAAAAGGCATCTGAAGGTGGTTATTTACTGTGTGTGTGTTTGCGGTGTAATTCAGTATATGTGAGGAGGGAAAGTGGACCTGTATGAGTATTCCCAGCCCTGGCCTGTGCGCAGTAGAGGAAGGATCTCACTTCACCACCTACGACGGGAAAGAATTCACTTTCCATGGAGACTGCAACTATGTGCTCTCACAAGTAAGCATGTTGTAGTTACTAATTAAACTTCTATCTGTAGTTGCGAAGACATGTGAGTTTGGAATTATTTAGTTTGTATCCATTAGGAATATGTTAAATCCATATAAATGTCAACTTGTGCATTTGTTTTTTAGGACTGTAAGGAGTCCAAGTTCACTATATTGGGTCAGATTGTTCCTTGCTTTACTCATGAAACGGACACCTGTTTGAAATCTATCATGGTGCTGTTTGACAACGACAAGAAAAATGTATGTATAACATGCTACTGCCACAACAACACAAAAGTCTTGTATATTTGGCTTAAAATAACTTTTTACGCTTTCGTTTTTAATATACTTAAAGTGTAATTTATTCCTGTGGCGGCAAAGCTGACTTTTTTAGTGTTCAGTGTCACACAATCCTTAAGAAACGTAGCTTGTGCAAAATAAAACTGACACACTGTTTTCTTCTTCAGCGTATGATTTTTAAATCTGACGGGACGGTACAACACAATGCAGAAGTTTCACTTCCTTACATGACCGGTAAGGAAAAAGTAGCTCTTTTATTTGAAGCCTGTGTGCTAAAGACTCTTTTTGACTTCAAACTCTTTGACTCTTTTCTCCCAGCTGACTTTACGGTGTTTAGGCCGTCATCGTTTCACATCATACTTCAGACCACTTTTGGGCTGCAGGTGCAGGTACAGCTGGTGCCTCTCATGCAGGTGTACATCACTGTGAATCAGAGCTTCCAGGGCAAGACTTGTGGTGAGACCTCCGTCTTAAAAAGCAAGAAAGCGATCTAAATTAGGAGCGAATCCATCATGATGCCCAATGATGCGCCATTTGTGCGTTTGCGCAGGTCTTTGCGGAAATTTCAACAAAGTGCTGTGTGATGATCTGAAGACCCCTCAGGGATTGGTGGAGGGTACAGCGGTTTCCTTCGCAAACGCCTGGAAGGCCCAGTCCAACTGCCCCGACCGCTCTGAGAGGATGGACGACCCCTGTTCCTACAGCACTGACAGCGGTGAGAGACTTTTTGTTAGTATGGTAAAGTCAGAGTGTGTAGTTTTCAATTTCATATTTCCTCAATTAAAAGTTTTGCATATGTTATGATGCCTTTAGAGCATTTCGCTGAGCACTGGTGTTCCAAGATGAAGGACAAGGAGAGCCTCTTTGCCAAATGTCACACCACTGTCAATCCAGACAGCTTCTACAAAGTATGATCTAAAACAGGAAACCTTGAGAACTTTTCAGTTTTCCTTATTATAATGAGTGTTACCGAACCTCTCACAATAAGCTGTGACCCAACATGTTTATGTGCTTTCAGAGATGCAAATACTCCAGCTGTACCTGTGAGAAGAGCGAGGACTGTCTGTGTACGGTGTTCTCCTCATACGCCCGGGCCTGTGCGGCTAAAGGAATATTCCTCCAAGGCTGGCGAGAAATTGTGTGTGGTAAGAAGGCTGAAAGCTGTTTATTTAGCAGACCGGAGTTTTCAAACAGGTTGTCGCAAGAGTAAATATCAAGTGTATTTAAAGTAAAAACATTATATATATTACTGCCATTTTGCTTTCTAAAGGCCAATTCACATTCCACCAACAGATGACAACTTTTGTCAGATAAATTCGGCATTGGTCAGCCCTCGTTTTTACTGATTGAATCGTTATGTTGAAAAGGCGTTTGTCGGATCATGGAATGTCTCTCCTCCGGTGATTGTTGCCGTTGGTCGGCGTCTGTAATGTGATTTTTTTTTTCTTTCGTTGACAGCACTCGTTTTTCACACTAACATTTTGATAATCTCTAATTCCTTGCATTATACAAAAGTTTGTACTTGTGTTACATACTTCTTGTGATTTTTTTTGGCACTATTCTCTGTAGAACTGCTTATAGCTAGATTTATTATAAAAATGCCATATAGAATACACCTGAATTAGGTTTACAGCTAAAATTTAAAATGATTAATCTATTTGGTTTAGTTTTAGTAAAATATTCTGTAAAACAGATTATTTCATTTTAAAACAACACAGCTTAGTATAATGCTCACCATTTTTCACACAATATAAAAGTATATAAAATATATCTATAGCTGCCTTTATAGTTTAGGAACAACATTATCAAGTGAAGTCATCATATCTGGATGTCCTTGGCAGCAACATGTTTGGAAACCCCTTATTTAAGATGGAGGATTAAAAGAATGCTTGTCATTTTGCTACATGGACTTTTACATCACATTCCTTTCAAACTGATCCCCACAGAGAAGTATACAGAGAACTGCCCAGTCTCGCAGAACTACTCCTATCAGCTGCAGAGCTGCCAGCGGACATGTCTTTCTCTCGCCTCTGAGCGCCAAAGCTGCAATGTCAACTTTGTGCCTGTTGATGGATGCGCATGTCCAGATGGACTCTATCAGGATGAGAATGGACTGTGTGTGCCTATGGACAAATGTCCATGTTACCACAATGGACAGAAAATCCATCCCGGCAAGTCTGTCAACATTAGGAATGAACACTGGTAAGTGGATGGTTATATTATATTGTATAGAACTTTTCAACTATAAATTTAATAGACAGTTTGATTTTATTTCTCTGTCCAGTGTTTGCATGAATGGAAAGTTCCACTGTCGTTCCTGGAAAACCCAAATTCTGGGTATGAAAAATTACTTTCTTCTACTACATATGTTAAATAAGTCTCCTTTTGGTTTACACTAGCATCACCAAAACTGGGCTATCATGGAACCTGTTACTGAGTTATCTTGTCAAATTAACTGATTAACCAACAGACAACAGTAAATAATGGTCAACTGATATGTTTTTTTTATGGCCAGTGTGTTAAGTTAACTTAAAGAGTGTCAATAACTATGCTGCAATAACATTTCATTTACATAATAATAAATACAAATGTAACAATTATAAATTATTTTGTATTTACTAAAAATAAAATAAAATAATTAATATAAAAATAACTTTTTTTTAAATAAAGTATTTGTAATATAATTGAAGCGCTTATTGTACCCTTACCTGCAAAATTACTCAACATCTGTTGTAAGCAGTCTTAAAATATGATTTCTGATATAAAAAATTCCTGAATGGTGCAGCATCTGTGTCTGATATCTTTTGCAGGATGTTCCTCTCCAAAGGTTTTCTTCAACTGCAGTACAGCAGGCCCAGATGAACATGGACTGGAGTGTGCACAGACTTGTTTGCAAAAGGAAGTTGACTGTGTGAGTCCATAGTTTCCAACATCTCTTCTTTTTCCTTCCATCGCTTGATTTTGCTGGTGGTCCTATATTTGTATTTTCTTCCCTTCTTTCTAGTTCTCGATGGACTGTCAGTCTGGCTGTCAGTGTCCTTTAGGTCTGCTGGATGATGACAGAGGAAACTGCGTTAAACCGGATAACTGCCCATGTAAACATGACGGCCAGTTTTACGCACCAGGAACTGAGATAACCACAGGTTGCAATAAATGGTGTGCAAAACCAGCGTTATTTTAGTATCATTAATATACCATTATTTTTTATTAATATTTTGATTTATATTTAATTTGATTTATTTTAGTACTTCAAGTTAACATATATGAACATTATAAATGTTGCAACTAGCTGGAATGAAAAAGTATATATGTGTGTGTGCGTGTGTTTGCATTTTTTTTATATATATTTATTATTTATATCTATTAACCCTGCATTAAACAACAGCATTTCCACTACCACATTAAAGTTAAATAGCTATAAATAAATAAAAACTGAACAATACAGTAATTAGCTCTTTATGACCTATAGTAATATATTGATTTTAAGTCTACCTCTATATTTACAGCACTTGTCGACGGGGAAAATGGAAATGTACAGATAATAAGTGTCCTGGCATATGCACCATATACGGCAGCGGACATTATATAACTTTCGATCAGCAAAGATTTGGCTTCAGGGGAGACTGCAGTTATATTGCTGCTCAGGTATGAGCTCTGGGTGGACACAACAGAATTTGGACAGTGACTATGAAAATAAAGTTACAAATAAACCTTTTCCTTTAGGAGGCAAACTTTCATTCTCTCTTGTTTTACAGAATACATGTGGAAATAAAACTGGCAATTTTCACGTGATCACAGAGAATATGCCTTGTGGAACAACAGGAACCACATGTTCAAAGGCTGTAGGAATACTTTTGGGGGTAAGGCGGCAGGCATAGGTCTGCACATTCAGAGTCAAATAAAAGATCTTTCTAAGCGGTCGTGAAATACTAAAATAAGCTTTTCAGCGTGTTAACATTGTTACATATGATATGAGACATGATAATGCATGTACATTTTGCATTTGAATGGCCAATAAAGGATTTTCCCCTTATTTTCTTTAACATTTGAAAGCAATATCGAGTGAACGTCAGTCACTTGATACAATATATTTTGTTAGATGTTTTTCGAGAACTGTCCTGTGCTGAAATGTGATGTTTCATGACTCTTTAATATTATCTATCATACAGTATCAATTTTTCCTTTTTTCTAACTTCTCTCACACACAGAGGACTAGGCTGCAGCTTTATGATGGGACTCTAACCACCACTGACACTGGAAGTGGTCTAATGATCAAGTACAATGAGAGAAATGTTGGGATGTACCTGGTCATTGATGCTAACATCGGACTGACAATTTTGTGGGACCGTAAAACCACCGTCCGCATCATTCTACAACCTCAGCACATGGTGAGTCATGAATCATGTTCTGCAAATTTTCATGTTTTACAATTTACAGTAGTCCCTCAGTTTAATTTATTTGTAGTACAACCTCTGTGTTTCGTTATATTTTTACAGGGAGACGTTTGTGGCTTGTGTGGAAATTTCAATGGAAATGGAAAAGATGACTTTACAACTCAGGGAAATTTGCCAACTACAAATGTAATGGAGTTTGTGGACAGCTGGAAAGTGTTAAGCACCTGCCCTGATGCAAAACCAGACTTTAACCCGTGCCTTGAGACACCCAATCGAGAGACATGGGCAAAAATACAATGTAGCATCATAAAGGAAGTTACATTCAAAGACTGTCATAACAAGGTACAAATGAAAAACATTTTGAGTTAATAAATTTACATTTCCTAAAATGTGATATACAAGAGTACAACATTTTTAAGGAGGGAAATGCATGTTCCCACAGGTGGATCCAACCCCATATTATGACAATTGTGTGAAGGACTCGTGTGCATGTGATGCAGGGGGGGATTGTGAGTGCTTCTGTACAGCTGTGGCAGCTTATGCTCAAGCCTGCAATGAGGCAGGTGTTTGTGTCGTTTGGAGAACACCTGAGATCTGCCGTAAGCACCTTTTTAATTATATTGCAAGTTTTAAATCTGTAACATTTGAATGTGATTTTCATGCATATTCTGAGTCTGTGGATTCTGTATCTTCAGCCATTGTGAATGAATTGATTGTCTGATTGATCAATGCTTAAATTGTTTTCTTTCTTTCAACAATTTAGTTTGTTTGCACACGTTCATACTTATATCCACGTTTCTCTGTTAGCTGTGTACTGTGACTACTACAATGAACCAGGAGATTGCACATGGCACTACAGTCCTTGTCATACACCTTGTTACAAAACCTGTCTCAACCCTGATGGTATCTGCAATAACACTTTACCCAACCTGGAAGGTGAGTGCACTCTAGTTTGGATGTTTGAAGATTGGATATTTCTAGGCCTTAGAGTATATTTAGTGTTAAACTGGGATTAGAAATGGTTCAAGCAATAACATTCTTATATTTTTTGTGGGAAAGTAATAGAAAACTTTTGTAAAAGCATTATTTATAATTGCTAGCAATTAGCGTGGCTGAAAATGGCTTGAAAATGGTGATTAACTGGGGGACTCTTGCTAGCAATTAGCATGGCTGGAAATGGCTTGGAAATGGTGATTAACTGGGGGACTCTTGCTAGCAATTAGCATGGCTGGAAATGGCTTGGAAATGGTGGAAATGGTGATTCACTGGGGGACTCTAATTTGGAAAAAGTGTAATTATTAGTTTCTAATCCCTGAGGGGCTACAATTAATAAACTAAATAGTTTTTTCATGATTTCTTTTCAGGATGTTATCCAGAATGTCCAGAGGAAAAGCCTATTTATGATGAGAAAAATCAGATCTGTGTTGAGCTATGTCCAACACCAGGACCTACCACTATACCGACAACTACCACAAGGTCTACTACAATATCAGAAACTACTACATCAACACCAGAACCTACCACATCATCTACCCCTACACCAACAACTACCACAAAGTCTCCAACAACAACACCAGGACCTACCACATCAACAATAGAACCTACCACGTCCTCTACCCCTACACCAACTACTACCACAAAGTCTACTACAAAAACAGAACCTACCACATCATCTACCCCTACACCGACAACTACCACAAAGTCTACTACAACAACACCAGTATTTACCACATCAACACCAGGACCTACCACATTCTCTACCCCTACTCCAACAACTACCACAAAGTCTCCTACAACAACATCAGGACCTACTACATCAACACAAGAACCTACCACATCCTCTACCCCTATACTGACAACTACCACAAAGCCTACTACAACAACAGGACCTACCACATCATCTACCCCTACACCAACAACTACCACAAAGTCTCCTACAACAACATCAGCACCTACTACATCAACACAAGAACCTACCACATCCTCTACCCCTACACCGCCCACAAAGTCTACTACAACAACAGGACCTACCACATCCTCTACCCCTACACCAACGACTACCACAAAGTCTCCTACAACAACATCAGGACCTACCACATCAACACAAGAACCTACCACGTCCTCTACCCCTACACCAACAACTACCACAAAGTCTACTACAAAAACAGAACCTACCACATCATCTACCCCTACACCGACAACTACCACAAAGACTACTACAACAACACCAGTATTTACCACATCAACACCAGGACCTACCACATTCTCTACCCCTACACCAACAACTACCACAAAGTCTCCTACAACAACATCAGGACCTACTACATCAACACAAGAACCTACCACATCCTCTACCCCTATACTGACAACTACCACAAAGCCTACTACAACAACAGGACCTACCACATCATCTACCCCTACACCAACAACTACCACAAAGTCTCCTACAACAACATCAGCACCTACTACATCAACACAAGAACCTACCACATCCTCTACCCCTACACCGCCCACAAAGTCTACTACAACAACAGGACCTACCACATCCTCTACCCCTACACCAACAACTACCACAAAGTCTCCTACAACAACATCAGCACCTACTACATCAACACAAGAACCTACCACATCCTCTACCCCTACACCGCCCACAAAGTCTACTACAACAACAGGACCTACCACATCCTCTACCCCTACACCAACAACTACCACAAAGTCTCCTACAACAACATCAGGACCTACCACATCAACACAAGAACCTACCACATCCTCTACCCCTACACCGACAACTTCCACAAAGTCTACTACAACAATAGGACCTACCACATCCTCTACCCCTACACCAACAACTACCACACAGTCTACTACAACAACAGGACCTACCATATCATCAACCCCCATGTCAACAACACCAGGACCTACCACATCAACACCAGAACATACCACACCATCAACTCCTACACCAACAACTGCCATATTTTCATCAACAACAGTTGAGACTACATCACCATGTATTATATGTAATTGGACTGAATGGTTTAATGTATATAATCCTAAATTAGATGGTAATGACTTTGAAACTTATGAAAAAATTGCAGAAAGTGGAAAACAGATCTGTGAACAGCCAGAAGATATTGAATGTAGGGGTGTGGCCCAACCTGACAAGAACTTTGAAGATTATATTCATGATACAAAACAAGTTGCCCAGTGCAATGTTTCATATGGATTGGAGTGTAGGAAAGATCAACAAACTTCCCGTCCATATAAATGTTTTGACTATGAAATACGGGTTTACTGCTGTTTCATTTGTTCAACACCACCACCATCAACAACAACAGTATTTACAACATCACCTATTACAACAACACCAAAACCAACTACATTATCTACACCAACAACTACCACAAAGTCCACTACAACAACACCAGGACCTACCACATCAACACCAGAATCTACCACATCATCTACCCTTATACCAACAACTACCACAATGTATACTACAACAGCAGAAATTACCCCATCATCTACCCCTACACCTAAAATTACCACAAAACCTACTACTACAACACCAGAAAGTACCACATTATCTACTCCTTCACTGACAACAACACAGTCTGGGACAACAATACATATTATTACTGGACAACCAATAATAACCCAAACACCTCCCACAGCAAAGCCTCAAATTTCAACAGAATCTACTATATCATCTACGCATACACCGACAACTACCACAAAGTCGACTTCAACAACAGAACTTACCACATCATCTACCCCTACTCCAACAACAAGCACAAGGTATCCTACAACAACACCAGGACCTACCACATCAACTCCAGAACCTACCACATCATCTACCCCTACACCGACAACTACCACAAAGTCTACTACAACAACAGAACCTACCACATCATCTACCCCTACACCAACAACTACCACAAAGTCTCCTACAACTACGCCAGTATTTACCTCATCTACACCAGAACCTACCACATCAACACCAGAACCTACCACATCATCTACCCTTACTCCAACAACGACCACAAGGTCTACCACATCAACACCAGAACCTACCACATCATCTACCCCTACACCGACAACTACCACAAAGTCTCCTACAACTACACCAGGACAGACCACATCAACTCCAGAACCTACCACATCTCCCACTACACCAACAACTACCACAAAGTCTACTACAACAACAGAACCTACCACATCATCTCCCCCTACACCAACAACTACCACAAAGTCTCCTACAACAACACCATTATTTCCCACATCAACACCAGAACCTACCACATCATCTACCACTACACCGACAGCTACTACAGAGTCTACTACAACAACAGGACCTACCACATCATCTCCCACTACACCGACAACTACCACAAAGTCTACTACAACAACAGAACCTACCACATCATCTCCGCCTACACCAACAACTACCACAAAGTCTCCTACAACAACACCAGTATTTACCACATCAACACCAGAACCTACCACATCATCTACCACTACACAGACATCTACTACAGAGTCTACTACAACAACAGAACCTACCACATCATCTACCCCTACACCGAAAACTACCACAAAGTCTCCTATAACAACACCAGAACCTACCACATCTTCTACCACTAGACCAACATCAACTACAAAGTCGACTTCAACAACAGAAACTACCACATCATCTACCCCTACTCCAACAACGACCACAAGGTCTACCACATCAACACCAGAACCTACCACATCATCTACCCCTACACCGACAGCTACCATAAAGTCTCCTACAACAACACCAGGACAGACCACATCAACTCCAGAACCTACCACATCATCTCCCACTACACCGACAACTACCACAAAGTCTACTACAACAACACCAGTATTTACCACATCAACACCAGAACCTACCACATCATCTACCACTACACAGACATCTACTACAGAGTCTACTACAACAACAGAACCTACCACATCATCTTCCCCTACACCAACAACTACCACAAAGTCTACTACAACAACAGAACCTACCACATCATCTACCCCTACACCGACAACTACCACAAAGTCTCCTATAACAACACCAGAACCTACCACATCTTCTACCACTAGACCAACATCTACCACAAAGTCGACTTCAACAACAGAACCTACCACATCATCTACCCCTACTCCAACAACGACCACAAGGTCTACCACATCAACACCAGAACCTACCACATCATCTACCCCTACACCGACAGCTACCATAAAGTCTCCTACAACAACACCAGGACCTACCACATCAACACCAGAACCTACCACATCTACCCCTACACCGACAACTACCACAAAGTCTACTACAACAGAACCTACCACATCATCTACCCCTACACCAACAACTATCACAAAGTCTCCTACAACAACGCCAGTATTTACCACATCAACACCAGAACCTACCACATCATCTACCACTACACAGACATCTACTACAAAGTCTACTATAACAACAGAACCTACCACATCATCTACCCCTACTCCAACAACTACCACAAAGTCTCCTACAACAACACCAGTATTTACCACATCAACACCAGAACCTACCACATCATCTACCACTACACCAACATCTACTACAAAGTCTACTAATACAACAACAGAACCTACTACATCATCTACCCCTACACCGACAACTACCACAAAGTCTACTACAACAACAGAACCTACCACATCATCTACCCCTACACTGACAACTACCACAAAGTCTCCTACAACAACACCAGAATTTACCACATCAACACCAGAACCTACCACATCATCTACCACTAGACCAACATCTACAAAGTCTACTTTAACAACAGAACCTACCACATCATCTACCCCTACACCAACAACTACCACAATGTATACTACAACAGCAGAACCTACCCCATCATCTACCCCAACAACAATACATATTATTACTGGACAACCAATAATAAGCAAAACACCTACCACAGCAAAGCCTCAAATTTCAACAGAATCTACGATATCATCTACCACTACACCGACATCTACTACAAAGTCTACTACAACGACACCAGGATTTACCACATCAACACCAGAACCTACCACATCATCTACCCCTACAACAACAACAACTACCACAAAGTCTGCCACAACAACACAGGGATTTACCACATCAACACAAGAACCTACCACATCATCTACCCCTACAATGACAACTACCACAAAGTATCCTACAACAACACCAGTATTTACCACATCAACAACAGAACCTACTACATCATCTACCCCTACACTGACAACTACCACAAAGTCTCCTACAACAACACCAGAACTTACCACATCATCCACCCCAACCCCAACAACTACCACAAAGTCTACTACAACACCGGAACCTACCACATCATCTACCCCTACACCGACAACTACCACAAAGTCTACTACAAAAACACCAGGACCTACCACATCATCTACCCCTACACCAACAACTACCACAAAGTCTCCTACAACGACACCAGGACCTACCACATCATCTACCCCTACACCAACAACTACCACAAAGTCTACTACAAAAACACCAGGACCTACCACATCATCTACCCCTACACCAACAACTACCACAAAGTCTCCTACAACGACACCAGGACCTACCACATCATCTACCCCTACACCAACAACTACCACAAAGTCTACTACAACAACACCAGAACTTACCACATCACCCACCCCAACAACTACCACAAAGTCTACTACAACACCGGAACCTACCACATCATCTACCCCTACACCGACAACTACCACAAAGTCTACTACAAAAACACCAGGACCTACCACATCATCTACCCCTACACCGACAACTACCACAAAGTCTCCTACAACAACACCAGGACCTACCACATCATCCACCCCAACAACCACCACAAAGTCTACAACAACACCAGAACCTACCACATCATCTACCCCTACACCGACAACTACCACAAAGTCTCCTACAACAACACCAGGACCTACCACATCAACACCAGTACCTACCACACCATCTACTACTACACCAACAACTACTACAAAGTCTACTACAACAACAGAACCTACCACCTCAACACCAGAACCTACCACATCATCTACCCCTACACCGTCAACTACTACAAAGTCTATTACAACAACAGAACCTACCACATCATCTACCCCTACACCGACAACTACCACAAAGTCTACTACAAAATCACCAGAAACTACCACAACATCTACCCCTACACCGACATCTACCACAAAGTCTCCTACAACAACACCAGGATTTACCACATCAACACCAGAACCTACCACAACATCTACCGCTACACCAACAACTACCACACAGTCGCCTACAACAACACCAGGATTTACCACATCAACACCAGAACCTACCACATCATCTACCCCTACACCGACATCTACCACAAAGTCTCCTACTACAACACCAGGATTTACCACATCAACACCAGAACCTACTACATCATCTACCACTATACCAACAACTACCATAAAACATACAACAACAGCATTTACAATTACACCAATGATTTCTACCACTACACCATGTTTTTGTGTATTTAATGGAATTCACTATAATCCTGGTTAGTATTTCTAATAGGTTGCATTGACATATTTTTTGTTAGTTTGGACTGGTATTATTTCTGTAACAATTTATGTCCTTTTGTGTTTGCTTCTTGATTCTTGTTTTTTAGGCGATAAAATAGTTGATGAGTATATTGGCTCGGGGAACTGCCTTATCATCATCTGCTCTGATATCTGTGAAATTCAGAACAGCACAGAGCCATGTGAAATTACTACACCTACTCCCACATCTACTCCTACACCAACTTCGCCTTATGACTGCCCTGAATGGGACAAAAATGTAAAAAAAAAAAAATTGTATACACACACACACACATATACACACATATATATATATATATATATATATATATATATATATATATATATATATATATATATATATATATACATATATATATATATATATATATATATATATACATATATATACATATACACACACACACACATATATATATATATATATATATATATATATATATATATATATATGTGTGTATATATATATATATATATATATATACACACATATATATATATACACACATATATATATATACACACATATATATATACACACATATATATATTATACACAATATAAAATATATATACACTATATATATATATATATATATATATATATATATATATATATATATATATATATATATATATATATATATATATATATATATATATAAATGTTTAATACTTAAATTTCTGTTTAAAAATGTATGGTAGGTCCTGTATTTTTTACTACAGGAGAAAAGGTCTTTTATCAGTATCCATGATCCCATTTAAATATTCTAACAAAACAACATAGACTACGTTGTGATTTTGCATGTATCAGTCTTTCTAATTCCGGTACATTTTTCATCATTTCCAGACAAACGAGATCTTCATCCTGTGTAACTGCACCATGGCCAGGTGCATAGAAGACAACATCATTGAAATTATCCCATTTGAATGCCCTCCACTGCAGAACATCACCTGTGAAAATGGCAAAAAACCAGTTCTTGTCTATGATGAGCATCACTGCTGCCAGTATTACCAATGCGACTGTGAGTAAACTTGTCTTCACAATTTTAATATTTGCTTTTGTAACCATTAAATTTAATAACAATAATGTTCTTCCAAGCCCAATGATTTCCAATGAATGCTTTATATGAACTGTTATGCTTTCACGATTTCAAAAAAGCTTTAAGGATTAGTTCCCTTCAGAATTTAAATTCTGATAATTTACTCACCCCCATGTCATCAAGATGTTCATGTCTTTCTTTCTTCAGTTGAAAAGAAATCAAGTTTTTTTGAGAAAAATATTCCAGGATTTGTCTCCATATAATGGACTTCAATGACAACCAACCAAAATCAATGCAATTTCAAAGAGATCGACATGATCACAGCTGAGGAATAGGGTCTTATCTAGCAAAACGATCAGCCATTTAAAAAAAAGAAAATAAAAATTGATATACTTTTTAACACAAATGCTTGACTTCGGTGTTGTGCTTCTTCACAAGGTATGGTATGACGTCATCACGTCGGACAGGTCACGCTTGTGACGTAGGTGGAAGTACTGATTTAGTGCCGAAAAACTCTCATGTTCTCCTCCAACTTCAAAATCATCCAACATTGTTGTTTTACCTTGATTTTGGTAACGTTGTGCAAAAGCAGAACACCAAAGTCGTGCATTTTTGTGCTTCAAAAGTATATCTTTTTTTTATTATTATTCTAAATGACTGATCATTTTGCTAGATAAGACTATTCCTTGGCTGGGATCGTGGTGAGCCCTTTGAAGCTATTCAAAGCCCTTTCAAAACTGCATTGATTTGAACCTTCAACCCATTAGTGGCTGTTGGAGTCCATTATATGGAGAAAAATCCTGGAAAATTTTCCTCAAAAAACAATTTCTTTTCCACTACAGGAAAGAAAGACAATGACCATCTGGGATGACATGAGGTGTGTATATTATCAGGAAATGTTCATTTATAAAGTGAATTAATCCTTTAAATGTTGAATGTATTCATTGAAATGCTTTTTTTCAAGGAAAAGGAAGTTATTATGTGTGATTTACTTTTTCATTAAATCTCTTGCTTTGAAGTAAATAAAATGAATCGTAATTTGCCCCTACTTGCCTGTCGTAGGTTACAATGAAAAGTTGATTGTATATGTGATACTTATAACAGTTAAAATACATAGTATTGATTAAATTGAAGTTGCTTGTTCAGATATCTGAAGAATTTGTATTATTGTTCATAGGCTTTTGTGAAGGCTGGGGTGACCCTCATTACATCACATTTGATGGAGTCTTCTACAGTTATCAAGGAAACTGCACTTATATATTAATGGAGGAAATAAGGCCTCAATACCATTTAAAGATCTACATAGACAATGTCTACTGCGATCCTATTGAGCATGTATCCTGTCCCAGATCCATTATTGTGTCTTACAACAAACAAGTCATAACACTTACAAATCACAATCTCATCGGAGGTGCAGACCTAGAGGTGAGACTTTCTAGATTTGGAGTGATGAAATACTTGATGCTTTTTCCTCATTGCAGTATAAGTATCCTATGTTTTTCTTGTAATTGTCTCTTGTCCTAACAGGCTGTTAAAGACAATGAGAAGTTACCTCTGCCATATGTTCATAATGGTGTAAGGGTTATAAGCTCAGGCCTAGACTTGTTCCTGAGTATTCCACAGCTGGGTGTTGATATTACATTCGGAGCCACTGGCTTTGGCATCAACCTGCCATTCCAGCATTTTGGAAACAACACACAAGGTCACTGTGGTAAGTTGGCCACCCCTGGTTTTTGTATGGATGGTGACATCACAATATGGGTGGTATACAAGAGGCTTGTTTTTATGTATTGTTCATATAAATTGTTCCAACTAATTGTCACTAAGGAACATGCAACAACAATAGAGCTGATGACTGCATGATTCCTGGAGGGATCTTGGTGAATGACTGTGCAGTGATGGCAGATTACTGGCCAGCCAGTGGTGTGAATGGTGAAAGTTGCACTCCACCAACTGCATTACCTACAGTTGGGGGTGATCTCAAACCTACACCTAAGCCATGCCAGGCCCATCCTGACTGCAACCTCCTCCGTAGCGAGTGAGTTGATTCTGTGTCGTGTTTTAACTATACATTTCAAAATATTCAAAGCTTCCAACGTGATATTTGTAACTCCTGTCTCCCCCAGGTTGTTTGAAGCGTGCCATTCCCATGTGTCCCCTGAAAACTTCTTTTTAGGATGTCAATATGATAGCTGTCATATGAGCAACCCTAACGTGGTGTGTGCCAGTCTACAGAGCTACGCACGGTCTTGCTCTCAATTAGGGGTCTGCATACACTGGAGAAACTACACTAACCTTTGCAGTAAGTTGCATTTTATATCACATTGTCTTTTTAGATATTCCCTAAACCCCAAATTCTTTGGTGGGTTTTAAATCCTCTTTTTCTTTTAGATTTCTTGTGTGATCTCAGATTTTTGGAGCCCATATTCTTGGAAAATATGGAGATTTAAGTGATTTATTTGTCTTTTCTTCTCCAGATAAGGAATGTCCAGAGGGTAAAGTCTTCAATCCTTGTGGTCCAGCTGAGCCACCAAGCTGTGATGATATGTAAGCCCATTAATTCACATTTAGGAGCCTTTTAGCAGATTTGCTCCTACATTTTTATTGGAATGAATCTCAGGTGATATGTGCATACTAAAAAAGGTTAAATATCGTCTTTTAATTGCAGACCTGAACGGAGAACCATTAAAGTGCCCACAGAGGGCTGCTTCTGTCCTGAGGGAACATTGCTCTACAACAAGGAGTCAGGAGTCTGTGTGAACAAATGTGGTAAGACGTTTCTAATGTTTCTAAAGTGTGTATGTGTGGTTTTCCTTGTTCAAATCAAAATATACAAAATATATGTGCTTTTCTGCATCATTCTGCATGTCTTAGCCACTTTTTGAAAAATGTATTTTCGTTTTGTTTCTTTTTTGTTTTTAGGATGCCTGGACTCCTCTGGGACACCACGCGAAGTAAGGCGGTGTTTAAAACCATTAATTCAACTGTTCACTCAATAGAAGTGTTTCATTTCATAGATCTTATACTTATTAATTCCAAATTCATTGCGACAATCTCAGTGGAAAAAATAATTCAAGATGGCAGAGGACAGAACTGGAGAGAGAACTACAGCTTATTAGAATTCATCCTTATAAAAGTATCAATAATATAGTGCAACTATATTCATATCAGTGTTCTTGTGTGATATGCATATTAATGAAAAATAGATTTAAATTTTAGCTTAGCAATATACTAATGCCAAGCTCTTTATGTGAGTTGCGCTATTTGTAATTGCTGCCTATGTAGAGTTTCCAGTTGGTCGCTTATGAGGTTCTATCACTTGCAAACCAACAAAAATGTACAATAGTGAAACACAAGTAGAGGCATATACTTTCTTTCATAGCATATTTTTATCCGAGTTTAATGGATTATTGAAAAGAAAAAATGTAGGGTGGGTAATTGGTTTTATCCATCAGTTGTTGATTCGATTGATACAAGCCTGCAGTTGATTGTGGAGGGGTGCAGTCTGAGGGGACTAAACAACTGCAGAGGTCCCACATCACCTCCGACTAGGGTTGGCTGATATGACCAAAATCTTATATATGAGTAATTTTATATTACCGTAAACAAATTTATGAAATCAAAATCCGGTGTTTTCTCAAAATATGTGTCAAAAGATTTGTCACCAAAATCATTCCATTTGCTGAAACGCAGAGAAAGTTATGGCCAAATTAAAACTCAAAAATATCCCATAGTGGTTGAAAACATCCCCAACAGCACATAAGAGTTACATTCATGCCAAATTAGCTGCATAATAACTGGACTTTTAACTGAATCCTCTTGTTTTTTTGTGGCAGTTCGATGAGGTATTCGAGTACAACTGTGAAGAGTGTATCTGTGACAAAGCCAGCAAATCGGTGATCTGTAAGCCCAAGAGGTGTCCTGATGTGAATAGTGAGCGCTGCACTGAGCCTGGCTTTGTGCTGGTTAATGTCACCAATCCCTCAGACCCATGCTGCAGCAAACAAGTCTGCAGTAAGATGAGTTTGTTTACAGATTTTAAAGGCTTTGCTTTAAGTTTGCATCACCTAAATCTACTCTACTCTTTTATGTGATGTAGATTGTGATGTCAGCATGTGCCCACCTTTGGGTAAAAAGTGTCTAGTAGGATATGCGCCAATCCTAGAAGTGCCTAATGGAAAATGCTGTCCAGAAATCAAATGCGGTACCACTATTATTTATATTTCACTTTTTTTTGTGACATTCATCTCAGCTCATATTGAATATCATTCTATATAGGTTTAAGTTCTTTTGTTATTTGCCTCCTTAGAGCCAAAGAAAGTGTGTGTCCACAAAAACACAGAGTATGAGGTAACTAAAATGGCTCCAATATTACTAAAAATCAAATGGGTCTGAAGTTGTTTAATATATATATATATATGCATTTAAATAATGACTAATCAAAGTTATACACTCAACTCTCTCTCCTCTCACTTCCCTCAGCCTGGTGCCAGCATCCCTGTCGTTAACTGTCAGGAATGTACCTGTACATGGGACGTGGATCCTAAAACGCAGTGGTTCAAGATCAAATGTGAATTTATGCAGTGCAATGAGAAATGTGATCCTGTAAGTTGTTTGATGAGTTTCTGATCGGCTTCTCAGGAACGTGTGCAATTTTGTTGACTTCATTTGATGTTTATTTTTCCCAGGGTTATGAATATAATAATACAAATGTTGACTGCTGTGGAAAGTGTGTGCAAACTCACTGCATCATCAACGTCAATGGCGTCAATCATATACTGCAGGTAAGGTCAAAGCTCAGTCGCCTCAAGGTGTGGCTAAAAAGAACAAAATTAATACTCAGAATAAATAAAACTTGACAGAATAGTTATTCAAATTTTAAAATCATTATAAACGTCAAAAATGTACTCTACGAAACAATTATGTCAAAAACAATATTGTTTTTCTTTCCTGGAACACAAAATGTTTCATACAAACAGAAGTGGATTGTCATCGTCAGGGACAAAAAAAAAAAAAATGTGTAAATGGACAAAAAAAAGCATTATTAAAGTATTTGTGCACTATACAGGTCCTTCTCAAAAAAATAGCAAATTGTGATAAAGTTCATTTTCCATAATGTAATGATAAAAATTAAAATGTCATATTTTAGATTCATTGCACTCTAACTGAAATATTTCAGGTCTTTTATTGTTTTAATACTGATGATTTTGGCATGCAGCTCATGAAAACTCATCTTAAAAATCTCTAAAAATCTCAAAAATTTAGCATATCATGAAAAGGTTCTCTAAACGAGTTATTAACCTAATCATCTGAATCAACTAATTAACTCTAAAACACCTGCAAAAGATTCCTGAGGCTTTTAAAAACTCCCAGCCTGGTTCATTACTCAAAACCGCAATCATGGGTAAGACTGCCGACCTGACTGCTGTCCAGAAGGCCATCATTGACACCCTCAAGCGAGAGGGTAAGACACAGAAAGAAATTTCTGAATGAAAAGGCTGTTCCCAGAGTGCTGTATCAAGGCACCTCAGTGGGAAGTCTGTGGGAAGGAAAAAGTGTGGCAAATAACGCTGCACAACGAGAAGAGGTGACCGGACCCTGAGGAAGATTGTGGAGAAGGACCGATTCCAGACCGTGGGGGACCTGCGGAAGCAGTGGACTGAGTCTGGAGTAGAAACATCCAGAGCCACCGAGCACAGGTGTGCGCAGGAAATGGGCTACAGGTGCCGCATTCCCCAGGTCAAGCCACTTTTGGGCTACAGAGAAGCAGCACTGGACTGTTGCTCAGTGGTCCAAAGTACTTTTTTCGGATGAAAGCAATGGATGAGCTTAAGGCCGCTATCGAAGCATCCTGGGCCTCCATAACACTGTGAATATTAAATAATATTATTTAATATAATTTCAGTGCCTGAAATATTTAATATTTCAGTTGGTGTGCAATGAATCTAAAATATATAAAAGTTTAATTTATCATTACATTATGGAAAATGTACTTTATGTGATGAACTTTATCACAATATGCTAATTTTTTTAGAAGGACCTGTATAGCAAGTTTTCTGATTTTGTGTGGGAACAGACTCAAATTTAAGCAATTATTACTTGAAAATCTCCAAATAAATCTAACATTTTTGCACTGAATTTAATATTGACTCTTTTCGTTCATAGGAAGGAGCCACTTTGCCCTCTACAAACCAGGGCTGTGACAAAATCACATGCACTAAAGTTAATGGACAATTCATCACTGACAAATACACAGTCCAGTGCCCTCCTTTCAACGTTTCCAACTGCCAGCCTGTCAGTACTTCAAATATCACACAAACACACATTTACATGTCATTCTGACCGATCATGGAGATTAAATCCCATTAATGATATTCTGCTTTTGTGTTTTGCTTTACAGGGCACTGTTCAGCTGTCAGCTGATGGCTGCTGCCCTGTCTGTGAGTATTTTTAAAAGAATATGCAATTTGTTGTTGATTTAAGTCAATTATTAACATGTCTATGTGTGGTCAATTATTTTTTAGGTGTGGACCAAATTAAGGGATGTCAAGTAAAGACCGTTCGTGATTACATAAATCACAACGACTGCCAGTCAGAGAAGAAGATGGACCTGACATTTTGTGGTGGAGACTGTACCAGTTTTAGCAGGTGATTAGGTTTCTGTTAAGAACTTAAATAGACCCTCATAATTGACTGATTAGAAACACTTTACATGTGTGTTTTTTTCTCTCTCTCTTTCTTTCACATACATAGGTACACTGACCCTGGATTGTCCTCTTGTAGCTGTTGCCAGGCCACACGCTCAAGTAATCGCACAGTGAATCTAGGTTGCATAAATGGAGACATAGTAACCCACTCGTATGTCCATGTTGAAGAGTGCTCCTGTAGCAGAACTAACTGTCATGTTAGCAACATACTCCCTGAAAACAGTGAATGGAAACGCAGTTTTGGACTTCCTTGAGCAGCGTTGAATCATCAAACCATAGCAAAAACAAAATTTCTCAAGTATCTTTGTGAAAATGTGTGACCAGAAATTAAAATGCACATTCTTTGTTTAACATTTCTTGAACTGAAATCTATAGGTCTCTTCTTTCTCTTTGCTTGAAAAAATTTGTAGTCTTTTGCTTGTCTGAAATTAAAAGCAAATAAAGCATTTTAAACCTACATTCATGCGTATTGAATCTTGGACTGAGAATTTTATTGTGATTCTATAAAAACCTTAATGTTTATGAAAATAAAAATTAATGTAATGATTATAATGGTCATGTGAGTTTTGTTTGATAATATCAGAAAAATACCATATAGTTAAACAACAGAAAGAAGGATGAAACAAGGCATAAAACAGGATATGGGCTTTACATATGATTAAATAGAAGAGCATTGCATTAATGAGCTGGTTGTTCCAGTCTTAAATTGTATTCTATTGAAATATATTTAATTGACATTTGGTGAAAGTATTTTAAGTCATCTAACAACCATGGAAGGCCTATGTGGTGCATTGGGTCAGCTGGTTGTTCCAGTTTTAAATTGGGTTCCATCGAAATATTTTATATTGACTTTCGGTAGAAGCCTATCAAGTGATCTAACAAAAATATGTGGTGGATGGATTTAATCCTGTGTTACAAACCAAGTGACAAACCAAATTATATTTCTAAAAAGCAGAAAACTATGTTATTGTATACTGTAAAAAATGATTTGACCTAACTTAAAAAAATAATCTAACATACAATATTATCCAATTAGGTTTTCTCAACTAACATGAGAAACAGGCAGTCTGAATTTAAAAGTTGTTCAACATCGAGCAATGCAAGAAGCTACAAACCTCATTCTTTCACCATCATGATAGATGTTTATTCTCTGAATAAAAACGTATTACGCAAACATATTACTCTGATCTGCAACCATATTAAATCCAACAGGTGCATTTAAATGGATATCAAAAAGGACATCTCAAACAACAAATGTTAATCCAGAAAAATGTAAATCAATTTTCTCCTTCAAGCATTGTGCAATGTAAAATTGTTGTTCAGATTCCTCATTTTGAAAAGCTGGGAACATTTGGTTTTGAACAAATACTTGAGTAAGTAAGGTCAACAACTTTTTTGGAATAATTTTTTGTAACATTTTTCTTAATGTGCAGTGCATTATAAAAGGATTTGTAATGTAGATTGTAAAATGCATTATATTTGATTCTGAAATAGGTTGTTTGTTGTGATTTAATGCATCATGCTTTCTAAAGGTGTTCAATGATAATATAGATGAGTATAGATAAGTATTATAGCTGTGATTACAGTTATTCATTAGATCATACAATGCATTATGAGGTGCATCACACAATGCATTATAAGGCATAATTACTGCATTAAAATACCTTCGTAATGAATTATATATAAAGGCTTTAGGTAAAGTGTTATAAAAAGTCCATATGTGACATCAGTTAGTTAGTTAGAATATCTTTAAGCATCGAAAATACATTTTGGTCCAAAAATAACAAAAACTACGACTTTATTCAGCATTGACTTCTCTTCCGCGTTTGTTTTCAAACCTCAAATAAAGATTCAAACTGTAATTAATTAGTATTGATTCAGATCGCCAATGTCACGTGATTTCAGCAGTTTGACACAATCCAAATCATGAATCAATCCGCTGATTCATGACCGTTTGGATCTTTTTTTGAGGTTTGAAAACAAACGCAGAAGAGAAGTCAATGCTGAATAAAGTCGTAGTTTGTGTTACTTTACGGGTGTGGAACAACATTAGGGTGAGTCATTAATGACATCAATTTCATTTTTGGGTGAACTAACCCTTTAAAGTTTAAGCAAAACCATAACATTACTATGGGTGAATCATCGAGTAAATCTTTGTATTCTCTTGCTTTTTTTTCTTTTTTACCAGTTCGTGCCAGTAACCATGTCAACAGCGTCTGTAGCATGTGGGGAAACTTCCACTTCAAGACGTTCGATGGGGACTTTTACCAGTTCCCAGGCATGTGCGAGTATAACCTGGTGTCTGACTGCCAAACCCATGTCATTCGCCAGTTCTCGGTTCATGTGAAGAGAACAGAAAACTCCAACAGCCCGAAGATCAGCAGGGTGTCGATTTCTATCAATGATATCACTGTTGAGTTGACAGAGGAAACGGTCATGGTCATGGGAAAAAAGTGAGATTCTAGAAAACTGAAGTGCTCCTTATTTACTCCCACAGCAGACACAACATAGAAAGATGTTTTTAATTTTAATCTAATATATTCTTTTATTTAGTGGAACGCTGCCCGTACATGTCGGAGGGGTCCTTGTGGAAGAGAGCACAATTTACATCATGGTTCGTTCCAAAATAGGCATCACTGTCATGTGGAACAGAGAAGATGCAGTTAGGGTGAGTCATTTTTGGTTCCACTTTATTTTGATAGTCCACTTTAGACATTCTACTAACTATAAGTAACTTTGCAATTACAGGTCAGCTAACTCTCATTAGAGTATTAGTAGACTGTCAGTAGACTGGTAGGTTATGGTTAGGTGTTAGAGTTCGGGTTAGTAGAATAAGTTGAATTGTAGTTGCCAATTTACTTAAGTCAGTAGAATGTCTGTTGGGGGACCGACAAAAAGTTTTAGTAAATATTAATCAGACAGTCTACAAATACTCCAATGACAGTTAGTTGACATGTAGTTGCAAAGTTACTTATATTTAGTAGAATGTCTAAAGTGGACTATCAAAATAAAGTGTTACCTCATTTTTTCCTGTCAATTTTTTTAAATACATGAGCTAGTATACATTTAATTATACAACCTAAAATAAATTAAAGTTGGGACGATTTATGAAATGCAGTAAAAATGTAGAAGATGTGATTTGTTGATTCTCTTTAACCTTGATTCTCTTTAACCTTAAATGACAAATCGGTGAAAAATTAACCTAGGGGGAATTAACAGATTAATCCACAGAGTAGATTGTTCTCTGGGATGCGTTTTCTTGGAAATTGAATGTAAAAAGTTTTATCTCTAAAAACAAATTAGCTTATAACACTAGTCTATGGGGCACAGGGTAGTAAAATTAAATCGCTAGTTAATACCACTAACAAGGCTCAAAATAGCCTCACACTAACAGTAGCATAATGAGGGTCCCTACATGCAAACTGAAGCATTGAGAACTTTGTAAGAGTACAGACAGTTTAATAAGAAGATACTTTATAAACACAGCGCATCACGCGTTCATGGACAGGCGCCATCTTGGAAAACAGTCTCGACTCGTCGAGCCATGAGCGCTCTGCTAAGTGATGAACTGTAACTTGGAATCTCATATGGTCCGTTGTTTCCAGAAGAAAACCCTGAACACAACAGAGAAAATAAATAGATAAAAATTAAAATGTACATGCTATTTATTACATTTCACAAACTTAATTCCTATCGACCAGCTCACTTAGAACAGCGCTCGTGGATCGATTCGTCGAGACTGTTTTCCAAGATGGCGCCTGTCCGTGAACGCGTAAGGCACTATGTTTATAAAGTATCTTCTTATTAAACTGTTTGTACACTTACAACATTCTCAATGCTTCGGTTTGCATGTAGGGACCCTCATTATGCTGCCGTGTTAGTGTGAGGCTATTTTGAGCTAGAGGTATTAACTAGCGATTTAATTTTACTACCCGATTCCCCATAGACTAGTTATAAGCTAATCTGTTTTTAGAGATAAAACTCTTTACATTCGTTTTTCATGAAAACGCATTACAGAGAACGATCTACTCGGTAACCATCTGTTAATTCCCCCAGATTCATTTCTCACTGAAGTTGTCCTTTAACAAAAGTTAACAAAAAAAAAAAAAAAACTTTAAAACATTTTTTTGTTGGAAATATAAAAATGTATTTATTTTGATTGCTGCAACACACACCAAAAAAGTTGGAACAGAGGAATGATAAAAGTGAAAAGATTATAGAATATCCAAGTTAAACGAAAACAAATTGCAAATTGGTAATAGGTCAGGTATCGTGATTGGGTGTGGAAGGAACAACTCATTCTTTGCCAGCAAAGATGGTTCAAGACTTATTACTTTGTGCCAAATGTCATGGTGTAATTGTCAGACAAATCAAGTCACATTTCTCAATACAAAACTGCAAAGAATTTTGGTTTTAGTCATCTACCATGCATATCATTGTGAAAATATTCATGAAATAATAACATGAAAAACCAGTCACTTAAAGGCACAATCTGTATGTGTTTTGCTGCTAGAGGTCACATTTTTTAAAACAAAGGCAAAGCTTAATTGATGCCGTTTTCACCATCCAGAGATAGCCTACATAGAATTCACGAATCATGTTCAAGAAAGGAATTAGTAATGAATTTGTTTTGAGAGGCGGTATTAACATTAAGTGACATGGCATCTGACGCACAGAAGCCAATGGCACGTCACTATGCATATTGGCACATTTGGTGGCACATCCAGTCTTCATTGGCATGTGCCAGTGGATAGTGGCATGTGTCACTGGCATTATCGCGACACACT
The DNA here is from genome assembly GCF_024679245.1 of Pseudorasbora parva. Taxonomy (NCBI): domain Eukaryota; kingdom Metazoa; phylum Chordata; class Actinopteri; order Cypriniformes; family Gobionidae; genus Pseudorasbora; species Pseudorasbora parva. Next base: position 26,733,050 of record NC_090196.1, on the reverse strand, counting down.
GACACACACCTGACTGACACAGAGTCGCGGAACATGTCGCCGTGTATTGTGACACCTCCAGTAGTGACTGACAGATTAATCAGATACTGATGTAATTGAGACACAAAATCCTAAATAAGCAGCATAATTTTGTTATATTTTAAATGTCAATCAAACATATTATTTGCGTCACGTCTGTGTTTGAGTAGCATGTGCCAATGAATGTTTTGTAATACGTCACGAACTGCCCATTCTAGGAAAGACACAAAATAAATCTATCATGGTTCACTACGAATAATGCATTGACAGTCACGTCCGCAACTGTAAACCTTTATTTATTCGGGGTGCTGCACGGACACACACCGGTAGGTATCAATATAAGTGAGTGTAACACCAGCCAGCGCAAGATTCTCATCTCTGGCTTTAATATTTCAAGAATAATTGTAACATTTATCTATAATAATGATGTACACATTAACAGTGATGTAATAAATCATATGTTTGACAGCATAAAGAAAATTGTTATGCAAGTGGCGGATGCCACTACCACTGGCACATGCCAGTTGGCCTGTGTCACTAAAATTGACTTTATGTTTTGACACCTCCAGTAGTGACACCTGCAGCTGTCTGCCTGAGTGTAACATATAACATTATGCACATAGTTAATTTGTACCAAAAATCAAAAAAGGATTTTATTTATTATTTATTTATTATTTATTTATTAGGGGGCGGCAGTGGCTCAGTGGTTCATGTAGGTTGTCTACAAACCGGAAGGTTGGTGGTTCAATCCCCGGTTCCACCTGACCAAGTGTCGAAGTGTCCATGAGCAAGACACCTAACCCCAGCTGCTCCCGACGAGCTGGATGGCGCCTTACATGGCTGACACCACCGTCGGTGTATGAATGGGTGAATGTGAGGCAAAATGTAAAGCGCTTTGGATAAAAGCGCTATATAAATGCAGTCCATTTACCATTTATTGGATAATTCAATGTTTAATTTTGTATTAAAGCCACAGATGATAATCTTGTGCTGATTTATTTTGTGTCTTTCCTAGAATGGGCAGTTCGTGACGTATTACAAAACATTCAGTGGCACATGCTACTCAAATACAGACCTGACACAAACACGTTTGAAAAAAACTATTACTCACTTTAATGCGTTTAATTTATATTTAAAATATCCCATATTAGGATTTTGTGTCTCAATTACATCAGTATCTGATTAATCTGTCAGTCACTACTGGAGGTGTCACAATACACGGCGACATGTTCCGCGACTCTGTGTCAGTCAGGTGTGTGTCAGTGTGTCGCGATAATGCCAGTGACACATGCCACTATCCACTGGCACATGCCAATGAAGACTGGATGTTCCACCAAATGTGCCAATATGCATAGTGACGTGCCATTGGCTTCTGTGGGTCAGATGCCATGTCACCACTGCTACTGCTTACTAAAAGTACATTTTAACGAACCCAAATTACTTTACGCAAACACATTAAATCACTACATGATTTACCCTATTAGGCAAGGCAAGTTTATTTGTATAGCACATTTCATACCCAAAGGCAATTCAAAGTGCTTTACATAGAAATTATTTAAAATAGTGGTAACATGCATGAGAAAAAAGAATACCATGTGTACGAATTAAACAATTAAAACAAGGAGAGTTAAAACAGTTGTAAAGATAATTAAATAATAATAATAATAGACTTTATATTATTATTATTTATTTATTTATTTTTTTTATTTTATTCTTTTTTTTCTTTTTTTTCTTTCTTTGAAACAATGTCAAATGTTTTTCTGTATTTGTTTTGTAAATGTGTGATGTGATTTTGTGTAGTAGTTTGAATTTGTATATGTCACCAGTGTCAAAGATACATTTCTGTTCTGTGACAAACAGAATGGACAATAAAGTTCAATAATAATATTTTATATAGCACCTTTAAAATGCATCTCAAAGCGCTTCACAAAACAGTCACGCAAAAAAAGTAATAAAATACAAAAATACAAACATTATGAAATGTAGGGTCAAATAACAATAATACGGCAATTATAAACAATTTATATAAAAGCTACCCAAAACAAATACGTTTTCAGGGCAGATTTAAAAACACTAAGAGATTACGCTTGCCTAATCTCCACAGGCAGGGAGTTCCAGAGTTTAGGAGCATTTGATGAAAAGGCCCTATCACCCTTGGATTTAAGTTTAGTTTTGGGAACAATTAAAAGGCCAGCTTCTGAGGAGCAAAGTTCACATAGAGGTTTGTATGGGGTTAAAAGCTCAGTGATATAAAGAGGTGTAAGTCCATGCAAAGCCTTGTAGGTAAGCATTGGAATTTTAAAATCAACACAGAATATGATATGACAACTTTACAATTGTAAAATGAATAAACAGATAAGATAGCTCAGCTAAAATGCACAGCTAAACAGATGTGTTTTGAGTCTGGATTTAAATGTGGCTACTGTTGGAGCACATCTGATCTGTTCAAGAAGCGGTTTCCAACTGTGGCTGGCATAATAGCTAAAGGCAGACTCTCCTTGCTTTGAGTGAACTCCTGGTATTTCTTACTGACTTGATCCTGCTGATCTGAGGGGTTTGTATTTAATCAGCATATCTGTAATGTATTGAGGTCCTAGGTCATTGAGAGATTGATAAACAAGTAATAGTACTTTAAAATCGACCCTAGATATAACTGGAAGCCAGTGTAAAGACCTGAGGACTGGGGTCATATTTTCTGGTTATACTTTATTGACACAAATTGATAGGTCAAACAGCAAAAGCCAACCACAAATAGTCTATAAACAAAGCATCCAGCTATCTTTGAGTTCACATGAAGAACAGTTAAAGTTACTCCTCAGGCTACAGAAAAATGCCACATCGAAAGTCACTCAGACCTATAACAACCCAGCCACAGTAATTGGGAATAACATGTCTTGCCTTCCTGTGTTTTTCGTCCAGGAATTCAAGAACAGAAGTGGATATTCATTTACATTTTTTCCACGAATTTCTGAGTTAATATTTTTTCAATTTTACTCATAATACAACAATTCACCATGACATCACAACAGTAATAGACGTTCTACCGGGTTGCAAAAGCCGAAGCATTCCCTACCCTACCCTAAAGCAAATGAACACACTTCAGTGCTTACATCAGAACCCAATAGGACCTGGTCGTCAGGATCTTCGGGGGGCGAGAAGGTTAAATCCTCCCCGCCCTCACTCCATTCACTCTTGGGATTGGGCTCTGGTGCTCAGAAAACTCCAGAATGCCTGTTCGAACCTTTGCGCTCTGTAGCGACTCAGGCGAATCAAACACACAATCGCCAGTTACATTTAACAAATATGTTTTGAATGCTTTGTGCTGAGTAACAGACCTTCCCCCAACACAACAGAGAAAGATTCTCCGTTACCCTGGAAACCATCTGATAAGAAGTTTTACGGCCCAAAAGAATTTGGCCACATGAAAAGTTCCATACCCAGAGAGTTAAAGGTTGTAAGACACACGCTTTTACCTCAAATTATAGACAAACCATCTATAAATGAACATGCACCCCAGGACATTGTATGTAAACACATAACTGTTTTGTAAAATGTTTATTCTGTATGGTATTTTGCATCTTTTTATCTTTGTCTTAACAAATTACTAGTTCAGATAACCTCATATATGTCATGTCTCATATCAAATTAATGCTCACTTCACGACTTACACTTCCATGTATATCACTTATTCAGAAAATGCAGTGTGTGTTTGTTGCATTAATTAGAATATGAATGGTCAGAGACCCACTGATTCGAGCCTTGGAACAAAGAGCCATAAAATCTGCTGAGGAATTTCCCGCCTGGAAATCCCAACAATCTCATTGGTTAAGTCTAACCCTGGAGGGTGGGACTACGCCCAGACCATAAAAGGAGGCGCTCGGATGCTCTTTCGCTCTCTCTTCTTCTGAAAGTCTCTTCCGAAATGCTCTCGTCTTCTCTCCCTGGCTGACTTCTGTATTATTTATTAAATATTTCTTAATTACAGACAACACATTATTCCTCATGTACTGCTAATTTCATAGCTCTCAAAGAATATTAAGTGTTTTTATTGGAGAACTCATCTATGTCTTATCTTATCTTATAAAATCCAAACAACTAGGATACGGACGAAGGGTTGGCAACATTGAATTTGGGAATAAGCAAAAAGTTCCCTACACAATGGATAATTGCAAAAATCCTTCAGAAGAGGAGGATGCAAAAAAAGTTAAAAGAGTTAAACCAGTGTAAAAATTATGTAAGTCATAAAAACTGTCCTATTCTATCAAACTGAATGGGTTTGATTAGGTGGAATTTCTTATGACAATTTCTCTGACAACTAATTCAAATAATTATAATATTGATATGTTTTTATTGATATTCTATGTCTTTGTCATAACAGCAGGCACAATGGCCCTCATTTATCAATCTTGCGTAGAAACGGGCGTATATGTTGGCGTAAGATTATGCTTACACTCCTCTCACCGCCTGATTTATGAAACTGTGCGCACCTCTGCAATTCAGGTGTACGCAATACCTGCCCTTGATAAATGCCGCGGCTGAAAACGATCGTCATTAGAATAACACGCCCCTATATATTCAAGTCTCCGCCTCTCCCACGCCCTCATTTTACGCCATGGACACACGGAAGACGGCAAAGAAACGAAACTTCTCTGACGTGGAGATCGGGCGCGCTCAATCATCTCTTTAGTCCACTTAGTCAGGGCACTGATTAGGACATAAGTCAACGGGCTGACTCCCTGATCAGTGCTCTGACTACTGAACTATTGAGATGATTGAGATGCGCCCATCGAGACCCTCACCAGGGAAGTGGAAAAAACCCCGAAATTGTTTTATTTGGGAGTTTAAAGAGTGGGATTAAAGGCGCTCACAAAAACAAAATATGGACCCAAATTACGAGTAGCTACTGTTAGTGTGGGGGTTGAGAAGCGCACTCCAGCAGTTTAAATAGCTGTTTGGATGATAAATTACCATCACAATGCATTATTTTACAGCACGTTTTGAAACAATTAGCATTTAATTTCGTATCACGGCACATGTGTTGGGGTGTACAATAGTGATGATGATGTGATGTGGAGTAAGATTCATTCACATTAATAATTACATGACAATTTGTAAGATTCTTCTTATTATTATTATGATTATTATTCTTAATGACGCTTGTTATTTAGAAGAAAATGCCGTTTTTATTGATTTTATTATTATTTAAAAGAAGAAGGCCATTTTTATTATTTTGTCAGTCTGAATTATTTTAGTCCCAGTCCGTGCGCATCTGCCGGGCCAGGCGCGGGCCTGAAACGTCAGATAAAGCGCACAGGCTCGCGACTGGAGGAATACATATGCCTACAGATCAAACACTTTGGTAAAGTCACACAAATTAAACATTGACATTCATGTTACACAAAAATAAACACTAAATGTTGTTGTTGTGGTTTTTAACAGTGGGTCATATAGCATATCTTGTCAGTGCGTTTTGTGGTGTTAGGAATTGTTTTTCTGCGCATTTTCGCACTAACTCAAACGTGCGTACACCACCTCCTGAGCTGGCGTAGGATTTGAGCGTGCCGTACGCCAACGTCCATATTGATAAATCTCAAAGTCACCGTGGGTTTGGGTGTACGCAAGGTGTACGCTGGAAATTTGGTGTACGCACTTTTGATAAATGAGGGCCATTGTGAGGACCTTTTGAAAGCTAAAGACTGGGACCCCTGCACTCAGATTTTGAACCCTGAGCCATATATCAATGCCTGTATAAATGATTTATGCTTGTATCAACCTGTAGACAATGACAATTCCTCACTCTGTGCAACTTTGTCTGAATATTCACGTCAGTGTTCGCATGCTGGGAAATCTCCACCGACTTGGAGAAGAGATGACTTTTGCGATAATAACTACCACCGAGCTCTGGTGGATGTCACAGGGTTCTTCTCTCTTCAGCTTTTTTCATTACTTTGATTCACTTTTCTTTTAATTATTCATTAACAGCTTTAAGATTAATTTTAACAGATTAATATTGACAGTTTTATTGTCGCATCCATATCCTTCTTCAAATACAAATTGCATTAATCAACAACAAAAAATGTAATCAAGGCATAAAACAGCTCCTTTTTTTGATTCTGTAACTTGTATTCCAATGCAGCTGTAACTTGTCCCTACAATATGGTACACTCTGAAAGCGGCTCCCCCTGTATGCAAACATGCTTGCACAAAAACACAAATGCACTGTGTGAGGAACACAACATCGATGGCTGCTTCTGCCCACCAGGTCAGTACATTATACACAATATTAAATTTTATCTTAGTATATTCTTTCATGTGACACTGAAGACTGTCTGAGTAATAATGCTGAAAATCCAGCTTTGCATCACAGGAATACATTACATATTGTATTCAAATAGAAAGTGGATATTTTCAAAAGGATTAATATTTAACAATATAATGTTTTTATACTGTATATTCCAGTTAGCTTTGGGAGGTCATTAGCCAAGTGATTCACATTATTCCCGCAATCTAAATGCTTACACAATAAACATGATTTAAACCAATTGCTAAAGTCGTGTAGGAATTTCCAAAGCAATTTTAACAAATTGAAATGTTTAAATAGGTTTGCGAAATGTGTTTTGAGAGTTGGAAGAAATGGTTTTCAATTGTGGACAACTAGAATCAGAATTTGTGTCTAAACAATTGCGGAAAAACATGTGTTTATATCTGGGTGAATATGAAATGTGTTATAGGAACTGTGTTTGATGAAATCTCAAAAATGAGCTGCATCCCTGTTGAAAAATGTCAGTGCACACATGACGGCATCTACAACCCAGGAGATGTTCTTAAAAAAAATGAGGAGGAATGGTAATAAAATTAATTTCACTCTGTTTTTCCTTTTACATATTTAATTTCAAAAGAAAACAAACACATAAATAAACATGCTGTACACCTAACTATTGTATTACTACATTATTTCTGTAGTCCTGAAGGTGGTTGTTTACTATATCTGTTTCTAATTTTATCAGTATATGTGAGAAGGGAAAGTGGATCTGTATGAGTATTCCCAGCCCTGGCCTGTGCGCAGTAGAGGAAGGATCTCACTTCACCACCTACGACGGGAAAGAATTCACTTTCCATGGAGACTGCAACTATGTGCTCTCAGAAGTAAGTGGTTTAGTCAATAACTACACCTTCTGTAACTTTAAAACATTTATATTTGCAATTATTTTCTTTGTATTATTCATGTTTTATGTAACACTTCACGAGTTTGTGTGCCCATATAATCTTAGTGAAAGTGGTAAACAGATTTGGCTTGCTGTCTGCTATAGAGGGGCTCGGAGAGGATATTCTACCCGAGCTCCGATTGCCCCCCTATAACAGGCAAATTGAATGAATAAAATAATGAATGAATGAGTCATTTATATAGCGCTTCCATATGTACTACTGTACACCCAAAGCGCTTTACACTCGTGTCAGTGATCTCTCCTCAACCACCACCAATGTGGTGTACAAAAGGAGGAGCAGGGGAGGAGGAGGGATGCTTCAGGAACCAAAAAGGGGAAGAGGTAAGCTGCTGGTTTTATACCTTGGTATTAATTGAAAGATTAGATGGGCGCACTCCTCCCGAAATTACGTTTATTAACTTCACGAGTTTGTGTGCCCATATAATCTTAGAGAAAGTGGTAAACAGATTTGGCTTGCTGTCTGCTATAGAGGGGCTCGGAGAGGATATTCTACCCGAGCTCCGATTGCCCCCCAAAAACATAATGCAGAAATAGACAGCAAGCAAGAATCATGGAAATTTGAACAGCTCATGATTACGGGAGGAGTCTGAATTATTCCAGAAGACCCCCCAAAATTGTTAAATAGACTGAATGGAAGATGGCACTGTAGCAGTACTGAGGTAGGTAACTGCTGTGGCAGTTTATGAAATAGGTGAGGGGTTGCAGCAGTAGTCAGGCATTGAGCGGGGCATTGCAGCAGCATCAAGCAGAGCACTGCAGCAACATTCTCTAATTGACGGGGCACTGCAGCAGCATCAAGCAAAGCGCTGCAGCAACATTCTCAAATTGGCGGGGCACTGCAGCAGCAGTCTCAAATGGCGGGGCACTGCAGCAGCTTTCCCAAATTGGCAGGGAACTGCAGCGGCAGACTCAAAATGGCGGGGCACTGCAGCAGCATCGAGCAAAGCACTGTGACAGCATTCTCAAACTGGCGGGGCACTGCAGCAGCTTCAAGCAAAGCACTGCAGCAGCATTCTCAAACTGGCGGGGAACTGCAGCAGCCTCCAGCATTCTCAAATTGGTGGGGCACTGCAGCAGCTTCAAGCAAAGCACTGCAGCAGCATTCTCAAACTGGCGGGGAACTGCAGCAGCCTCCAGCATTCTCAAGATGGCAGGGCACTGCAGCGGCAGTCTCAAGATGGCGGGGCACTGCAGCGGCAGTCTCAAAATGGCGGGGCAATGCAGTAGCATTGAGCAAAACACTGCAGCAGCAGTCTCAAGATGGCAGGGCACTGCAGCGGCAGTCTCAAGATGGCAGGGCACCACACGGCAGTCTCGAATTGGCGGGGCACTGCAGCGGCAGTCTCAAATTTGCAGGGCACTGCAGCAGCAGTCTCAAATTGGCAGGGCACTGCAGCGGCAGTCTCAAATTGGCGGGGCACTGCAGCGGCAGTCTCGAATTGGCGGGGCACTGCAGCGGCAGTCTCAAATTGGCAGGGCACTGCAGCGGCAGTCTCAAAATGGCATGGCACTGCTGCGGCAGTCTCAAATTGGCAGGGCACTGTAGCAGCGGTCTCAAATTAGCGGGGCACTGCAGCGGCAGTATCAAGCAAAGCATGGCAATGGCAGTCACAAATAACGAAGCACTGCAGTGGCAGTATCAAATTGAGAAGCACTACAGCGGCTGCATCAAATTGGAGGAGCACTACAGTGGCAATATTAAATTGTGGAGCACTGGGCACTGCAGCGGCAGTATCAAGCAAAGGATTGCAGCGGAAGTCACGAATTAGCGAAGTACTGCAGTAGCAGCATCAAATAGGAGAAGCACTGCAGCATAAAATTGGCGCAGCACTGCAGTGGCAGAATCAAATTGCGGAGCACTACGGCATCAAACTGCGAAGCACTGCAGCGGCTGCATCAAATGGTGGAGCACTGCAGTGGCAGTATCAAATTGTGGAGCACTGGAGGGGCAGCATCAAAAATGGAGGAGCAGTGCAGCGGCAGCATAAAATTGGAGGAGCATTGCAGTGGCGGTATCGAATTGCGGCTCACTGCAGCATCGAAAAAGGAGGAGCACTGCAGTGGCAGCATCAAATAGGAGTAGCACAGCAGAGGCAGCATTAAATAGGAGGAACAATGCAGCGGCAGTATTAAATAGGAGGTGCACTGCAGTGGCAGTATTAAATAAGAGGTGCACTGCAGTGGCAGCATTAAACTGGAGAAGAACTGCAGCATCAAATTGGTGGAGCACTGCAGCAGCGTCAAATTGCAGAACATTGCAGCAGCAGCATTTAAAAGGAGGAGCCCTGGAGTGGCAGCATGAAACTGGAGGAGCACTGTAGCGGCAGCATCAAATAGAAGGAGCACTGCAGCGACAGTGTCAAAAAGGAGGAGCACTGTAGCATCAAAATAGGAGGAACACTGCAGCGGCAGCATCAAATAGGAGGAGAACTGCAGTGGCAGAAACAAATAGCAGGAAAACTGCAGCATCAATATAAGAGGAGAACTGCATTAGCAGTGTAAAAATGGCGGAGCACTGCAGCGGCAGTATCAAAATGGCGGAGCACTTTAGCATCAAAATAGGAGGAACACTGCAGCGGCAGCATAAAATAGGAGAACTGAAGTGGCAGAATCAAATAGGAGGAAAACTGCAGCATCAAATAGGAGGAGAACTGCAGTGGCAGTATTAAACTGGAGGAGCACTGCAGCAGCAGCATTAAAAGGGAGGAGCCCTGCAAGTGGCAGCATTAAACTGGAAGAGCACTATAGCGGCAGCATCAAATAAGAGGAGCACTGCAGTGGCAGTGTCAAAGTGGCGGAGCACTGTAGCATCAAAATAAGAGGAGCACTGCAGCGGCAGCATCAAACTGGAGGAGCAACGCAGCGGCAGCATCAAATAGGAGGAGCACTGCAGCAGCGGCAAAATGACAGATCACTGCAGTGGCAGCATTAAATAGTAGGGGCACTGCAGTGGCAGCATCGAAGTGGAGGAGCACTGCAGTGGCAGCATCAAAGTGGAGGAGCACTGCAGTGGCAGCATCAAAATTATGGAGCACTGCAGTGGCAGCATTAAATAGTAAGGGCACTGCAGTGGCAGCATTAAACTGGAGGAGCACTGTAGCATCAAAATAGGAGGAGCACTGCAGAGGCAGCATTAAATAGGAGGAGAACTGCAGTGGCAGTATCAAATAGGAGGAGCACTGCAGCGGCAGCATTAAACTGGAGGAGCAATGCAGCGGCAGCATCAAATAGGAGGAGCACTGCAGCTGCTTCGTCAAAATGACGGATCACTGCAGTGGCAGCATTAAATAGTAGGGGCACTGCAGTGGCATCATCAAACTGGAGGAGCACTGCAGTGGCAGCATCAAATAAGAGGAGCACTGCAGAGGCAGCATTAAATAGTAGGAGCACTGCAGTGGCAGCATCAAGATGACGGAGCACTGCAGTGGCAGCATAAAATAATAATAAGGGCACTGCAGTGGCAGCATTAAACTGGAGGAGCACTGTAGTGGCAAGCAAAGCCCTGGAGCATCAAGCGAGGGACTGTGGCATAAGTGAAGGACTACAATGGTGATATCTAGTAAATCCAAATACTGCAGCAGCAGTATCAATTTGGCAGAGCACTGCAGCGTCAAGCGAAGATGGCTTGTTTGATGAGGCTGAGGTCCGAACAAAGTAAAATCGAAAGGGCTCTGAGGACCACCAACCCAATAGTTTAATTGATGGTGTGGCAGTCCTTTTGGCCTGCGGTGGTGTCTGCTCCATTGCGATAGAAGTGAGGTGAATATAAGTAAGCCTAATTACCAGAGTGGGTGGGGATCTGCTGAAGCTTTTTTAAAGAACTTCACTGCCTGGTGACAGGAAGGTTGTTCTCATCAGAAAACAGCGGGTCGAGATGTGAGGAGATCAGCACCTCCCTGTGGCAAGGGAGAAGGAAAGATATTGATATTGCTGGATGGGTGTCGGGAGATTGAAGCTAGGAATGAAAAGGCAGTTTTTTTTTTTTTTAATTGATCCGTTTATTGCTTTTGATGAGGAAACGGATGGTGTTCTTGTTTAAAACTTAGAGATCATAGATGGTCGGATGGATGGTTGTAGATTAGAAATTTAAAGCAGCCGAGATAGACTTTGATGGTACTAGATTGGGTGGACATCTCGTATGACATCAAAAAATGAAAAAGAGGGAGAATTTGGGAAAACAAGTTGGTTGTAGGAATTGTTTGAAAAAGCTCTCCAAGTTGTCCAGTAGGATTGCAATGCTGGGGTTGGAACGGTGTCCACCTTCGGGCTAATGCTCTTAATATTTATGCCAAAATCTGGGAAATATAGAAATTAAGATAAAAACTCCACTCTTCTCCTGAAAAAGTCTGCTGGTTCCTCAGTGACAACTTTTATAGCGTCAAACAACTAACTAAGCTAAACTTATTTAAAACAAATACTTGAAATAAAATCATAGTGATAAAACTGCCTTAAAAGACAGAAAACATCTTGGAAAATATAAAGTGTAATTTGATTGTTTAGTTTAACTCGTATCCATTAGAAACCACGGAGGGGCGGGGCTTATGAGCTATACTGGGACCAACCACCTGGGGTGATTGAGGCACGGAGGCTTGGTGGAGACAGGTGATGGATCCATAGCAATGATGTAGTAGGAACTGTAAGAGCAATGCAGCTGAGAAGGAGGCAATGAACTGTAGAGGAAGCAGAAGCTGGATGGAATAAGGTTGGAGAATAGAAAGCTTGGGGAGCAACCCCATGCTTGGATCGGCTCCAATGGCGGCGGAGAAAGGAAAGAGAGGGAGGGGCATGACCATCTGCGGAGGCAGCCTCACGCTTTGGGTCTGCACCTATAGCAGAGGAGAAATTAAGGGGGGGGAAGGCAGGACCGTTTGCGGAGGCAGCCTCACGCTTTGGGTCTGCACCTATAGCAGAGAAGAAATTAGGGGGGGGGGGGGCAGGACCGTTTGCGGAGGCAGCCTCACGCTTTGGGTCTGCACCTATAGCAGAGGAGAAATTAAGGAGGGGGGGCAGGACCGTTTGCGGAGGCAGCCTCACGCTTAGGGTCTGCACCTATAGTAGAGAAGAAATTAAGGGGGGGGGGGGCAGGACCGTTTGCGGAGGCAGCCTCACGCTTTGGGCCTGCTCCAATAGCAGAGGAGAAATGTATTATATAGCTTCTCAATTTAACAGAGAATAAAGGCCAGAAAGCACAGAAATATTGGAAGCGTGGAAAGAAGAACAGAAGAAGCTATACTTACCTGTGGGAGGGTGAAAGGTAACAGTCGAAGAGGCCGTGGAACTATTGCGAGCAGACGCGGAACTAATGTCTGCGGCCGCGATAGTGCCGGCCGAATTAAGGGGCGGACGTGAAAGCATCGGCAGCTGCGGCTGCCGGCTGAAACTGAAACGGACCGTATAGATCGTGCAGTTGTTTGTGTTGATGTTTGCGTGTTGCTGCGAGAACGCTGAATGCGGCGTGAGAGAGAGTTTTTGGTGAAAACACACGAGCAGATCGTGAAGTTGCGCTTTTGAATTCCTCTGGGTGAAATGGAAAACCCGCGCTGGATAACGCTTGAGCGCGTTGACGGACTCCTCAGCAGGAGGTACGAGGCTTAACGTTACTGCTGAAGAGGATGATGTTGATGATGATGAAGGCCTCGATGCATCGCGATGAGGATCGACCGAGCCCCGTTATGATTCTAGATGGAAGAAGAGAGAGGTTTTCTTGAGCGAGGTGTTATGTGGAGCGGAGAGACCGGCGGTCTGGAGATCAACAGGTGAAATGAGCAGCGCAGCCAGTCAAGCAGAGTTGGGCAGGCCAAATGCTTCAGGAACCAAAAAGGGGAAGAGGTAAGCTGCTGGTTTTATACCTTGGTATTAATTGAAAGATTAGATGGGCGTACTCCTCCCGAAATTACGTTTATTAACTTTACTTGACACTTAATTAACAAACAATGTGATATTTTTAAAGGGTTAGTTCACCCAAAAATTAAATTGATGTCATTAATAACTCACCCTAATGTCGTTCCACACCCCTAAGACCTCCGTTCATCTTCGGAACACAGTTTAAGATATTTTATATTTAGTCCGAGAGCGTTTCTAAGTGTAGGCACGCTATAGGCCTACTGTCCATGTCCAGAAAGGGAATAAAAACATCATCAAAGTAGTCCATATGTGACATCAGTTAGTTAGTTAGAATTTCTTGAAGCATCGAAAATACATTTTGGTCCAAAAATAACAAAAACTACAACTTTATTCAGCATTTTCTTCTCTTCCACGTTTGTTTTCAATCCTCAAATAAAGATTTAAACTGTCATGAAGGTTAAAGGTTATGAATCAGTGTATTGATTCGTGATTCGAATCGCATGTCAAACTGCCAAACTGCTGAAATCACGTGACATTGGCGAATCATGAATCAATCCGAAGCACCAACTGCTTGTAATGGAACACTGCTGATAACTCCAGCTGTGGTTGTGATTTCTGTTGACATTTGACTTGTTGGCGCATATTCCATAGCTTGTGGATTCAACACCTTTGGTCTTGTAGAATGAATAACTTCATCTCTTGTCACATCCATTGAAGTCTGAGGTTTTGGTAACCTTTTTCCTTTAACATGTGAACTCTCTCGTGAACATTTACTATGTCTGACTGCCTGTCAATTGTACTAAACACTGCAATTTTTGCAGCAGATGCTACGATTTCAGCGTCTAATTCAAGTTGTTCCCTTTTTTTTCTTAATTCCTCCTGCTGCGTTTCAATTTCATGTTTAGTTTTTAATGCAGTAGCACGTGCCACGAGTGCAGCCCTCTCTGCTTCGGCCTGTATACGAGCCGAAACAGTGGATGAATTACTGCTGCCTGAACTACGCTTACTAAAACCAGAGTTTCCTTTGGAAACATTTGAAACACTATCCTCTGGAGCAACATCATCATTAACATTTACATCCACCCTTTCAGATGTTACAGGTTTAGACAGCCATACATTTACATGTTCAGTAAACTCATTAATTGGAATCATTTTTGCCTTGAACCATATATCATGTTTCTCAATTTCATTGTCAGGTAATACAATCAGCAATGACATTCTTAACCTCCAAACACAAATCATTGAAGTTATCATACAAAGTTCGTACCTCAGACTCATATTCTTTATCTGGCATCAACCTTTTAATAGTCTCAGTCATTTTGTGCGCTTTACTCAGTTTTACTTTTCTCAGCCTTTGTAATGAGTCAAGTTTTTCCACCAAAGCCTTTGCTGAAAGTTTAATTGTCCTTCTTTGTCTTTCAGGCTCATTTTCATTAAAAGGCTGTTGTTCTACTACAGCGGAATTTTCCGCGTCCAAACACTGTTCATCCATTTTACACACATTTACGTCAAGCAGAATAAAGAAATGTTTTTAACCCTTTTGCCACCAATGGATTGGATTTACACGAACTTTGTGTGCACACAGAGTTAATGGCCATTAAACGTTTGTTGTAACCAGTGGTGGAATGTAACGAAGTACAATTTGTAAATTTGTACGGCGGAATAGCACTTCTGAGAGTACTTTGGCTCGGCGCAGTAAAAAGTCCCGGCCGCAGAGGTGGTAAAAGTACTCAAAAGTTATACTCGAGTGAAAGTATATATACCTAAATAAAAAAATACTCCAGTAAAAGTAGAAAGTCCTCCATTCAAACATCACTTGAGTAAAAGTACAAAAGTATCAGATTTAAAAGGTACTCAAGTACCGAAAGTAAAAAGTAAATATTCAAATTAACTGTAAATATCAATAAGCAGATACAATCTTTTGGGACTGATATGCAATGCTTTAATTGAACAAATGTTAAGATTAGATACTGCAAATAAGAATTTGTTAGATTTGCAATTAATAGGAGACAATGAAGCACCTTAACGCAGTATAGGGGTTAAATTTAAAATAGACATGTTCCATAACATTAGCTCCATAAAACAGATGAGGAGCAAGATACTATTAACTAATTCAAAATTAATTCAAAAGCCATAACCACAATGACATTACGTAACAATTAGTTAATAGTCATGTGCCTCAACAAAAAAGTTATGATATAATTTTGCCAATTGTTATGATTAATGATGAATTAAACAGACAACTGAGAGCCGGAATGCATGGCTTTGAATACATGAATTTACATTATTAGTTAATGTAATATGTTATTAGGGAATTAATGATGTCATTTAATTAATAGCAATTCATATATTACTTAATCTATTAATCATAGAGAATGTTCATTAGTTGCTGATGCAGTAATCATTAATAAATGGTTTAATTCTTCATTAGTAATACATTAACTCATGATTATCTGTGCATTAGTTAAGCATGAATTATAATAGTGCACCTGTATTGTAAAATGTTACTGATGTTTTCATAGTAAATTGTGTGCCGCAAAATAAAAAAGTTGGGGAAACACTGAGCTAACGTTAGTGTGACAAACCTGACTTGTCAGCTTTTCCAAGTCTATACCCGACTGGATCATCCATGACCGACCAGACCGGTTTGGAATTCAAGTGTAATATTAATACTTGGAGCGGGCATGGGGAAATGTATTGGAGTAAAAAGTACACTTTGCCTTTAATATTGTAGTGGAGTAAGAGTAAAAGTAGATGCAAATAAAATATACTCAAGTAAAGTACAGATCCCCGAAAAAAATACTTAAGTAAAGTATCAAAGTATTTTTACTTGAGTACTTACCACCCCTGCCCGGCCGAAACATCTTTCCTCACACATCCCCCTCACTCTCTCATTTCTGTCAATAGGGAGATGTGAGGGAAGATGTTTCGGCCGGGACTTTTTACTGCGCCGAGCCAAAGTACTCTCAGAAGTGCTATTCCTCCATACATTATAGTTCTCCTTTTTAATCCGATTAGAAACGCGCCACGTTTTATTTTGTCACCATACTTGATCGTTCAACTATTCGTGTAACTGTATTTAAATAGGGGAAACGTGGAGGTGTTTGGTACTTCTAACTTGATCTCTGTTTGGTACCATAGTGAATGAACTGGGCTTAGTGGGCTAAGCTAAATGCTGTCAGAGAGATTAAGTGCACGCACTGAGACAAGAGAGGTATGTATCAACTCGTTTAAGTTAAGGGAATAACATAGTTTAATATGAAAAGGCAGTGAAGTATCCCTTTAAGAGAATACATTTTTATGCAAGCACTTTTACTTTTAATACTTAAAGTACATTTAAAATCAGGTACTTTTTACTTAATTAGGGTTGTCGTTGTAGTACTTCTACTTTTACTAAAGTAAATATATTTCTGGTTACTTGTACTTTTACTTAAGTACTGAGATTCAGTACTTCCTCCACCACTGGTTGTAACAGTACCTTTAATCCAGCGCTGATGCTGTATCCCAACATCAACCATTCATCCAAGAGCAGAGAAGTCAATCCAGCACGGCATCCAGCAGGAACAGCAGATTCTCCACAGCTCGTCCTCAGGTTTCCATGACGAAATCCAATGTCCGCGAAGCAGACGTTGCGTTGAGATCAATGAAGCCTTCGTTTCTTAAAGTGTCGTCCGCGTCCAGCTCACAGGTCACTTGCAACGAATCAGCTGATCACAGTAGCAGGTCCTTTTACTACAATGCTCACTTATACATAGTTTTTGACTAATATTACGGCCTTCCTTTCGGCCGTTGGTGTTTGTGGCAGAAGTAAGCATGTTAAGTACACGTGCAATGAAGTCCATACACACAGATGTCAACCGCATACGTGTCTCTTTATTTTACTCTAATAAATTACTGTTTCCAGTCAGCTTCCTGTAAGCTCTTGTTCATTACTGTTCTTCATACCTTGCAGCTAGAACAAACACTTTGTCCATATTTCGTGAGCACCATCGGTTATCACCCATCTGTGCGCAAAAGCACGGTCAAAAACTGTTTGCCTTCCTGCCACCAAACACACCTGTCCCTCATTAATCCAGTGCTTCACATAATATATTAGAGCGACCCCCCATGGACAAAACATGCATTGCATTAAAATGGCTCCTACACACTTGTCTGTCTATTATGGTCTATCCATGGGTCTATCACCAGACTAAGCTCAATTTAAAGTCCCGGTGAACCGGAAGTAGAAAGTGAGTTTTCTTCAGTGCTGCAACATATTTCCAAGTGAAACTGAATATTAAACAGAGGGCAGGGTTTTACCTCAGCGCTCCTCCTCTCCATCTCTTGCTCATTTGAAGGGCAGTGGTTACACATTTTAAAACACAAGCAGTCAAACTGACATCAGCTGAGATGGAACACCGTTTCCAGACCGGAAGTAACTTTTTTTAGATTTTGATTAAAGATTACCACGGTAAACATTTTTTGTATTAACTTGCACAGATTAATTGTTCACCCTAAGACCTGTAATATATGCTAACAAAGTAAATAAGATCGATTTTGATGTCATGAGGACTCTCCGTTTAATTACATTTGTCTTGGAGAAACCATTAATTGGAGAATCAAACCTGATGTCCAATGATATCGTGTATGTATCCTATATGTTCATCTTTTATGTGTTATGAAATTATTATTTTTTTGCTTCCGCAGGTCTTTGTGGAAATTTTAACAAAGTCCTGTCTGATGACCTGAGGACTCCTCAAGGCATAAAAGAGGGTAGAGCGGTTTCCTTTGCGAATGCCTGGAAGGCCCAGTTCAACTGCCCTGACTGCTCTGAGAGTATAGAGGACCCCTGTTCCTTCAACACTGACAGGAGTGAGAGACTTTTTTGTTTGTAATTTACGATATCTATTTTTGTATTGTGTTATGTTATTGTTACAGAAGAGTTATTTACATAAGATATATTTGGTTGTAACACCATACGGTATTATGCCTTTAGAAAACTATGCTGAGCACTGGTGTTTAAAGATGAAAAAAAATATGTGACACTACATTGCATAAGAAATTGGTACCCTTTTCTGGGCCACTTAAAATTCAATTTTGTTTGTAATTTCCTACACTTTGAGTGGAGATAACCTGTGACTAATGCAATTGAATGGGTATGATATGGAAAGGCACACACCTCTACACAAAAGGTTTAAGTGTTGAAAATGCATATCAGAGCAAAAACCGAGCCATGAGGTCATAACAACTGCCTGTAGAGTTCAGACACAGATCTGGGGAATATTACAAATGCATACAGCATAACCTCCATAACCCCTTAATGGAAGAAGTTTGGAACAACCAGGAATCTTCCTAGAGCCGGCCTTCTTGGCAATCAATGGAGAAGAGCTTTGATAATAATGGTGACCAAGAAGCTGATGGTCACTCTAGTTGAGTTAAGGGTACAAATACCTATGCAAAGAACTTTTTAGTAAATTTGCAAAGTTGTCACAAATCTTTTTTTTTTTTTTTTGTCATTATGTTGAATTGAGTGTAGATTGATGTGAAACAAGTAGTTTAATAGCCTATAAGGCAACAACATAAAATGTGGAAAAAAATTATGGGGTACATTTACAAATGATATAAAGTCTACAGTAGTACTACAGACTTTTAAAATGTTGCTCCTGTAAAAACACAAGATGGCTTATCTACAGTTTAATTTGCAGAACAATGCAGTTCACGCTGTTCGCTCTGTTCTTCTTTCTAGCCTGGGACTAATATCCCAACAGAGCCTTGCATAGAATGTAACTGTGAAATGGACAAAGACCCAAAGACTCAACTACATATTATGAAATGTTCTCCTAAAGTCTGTCCTAAGGAATCTTGTCCTCTGGTAATCTTTGCATTTTAAGCTTGTGATCACTATAAATTAATATTTCTGTCTGATTTGAAAAATGCAGTAAAGAGGTGCTCTATTAAAACTATAAACTGTTTTTCCACTCCAAGGGCTCTGAATATGTGAAACAAGAAGGAGAATGCTGTGGAATATGCAAACCAAACTGCATTTATAATGTACCATGCAACACCACACATTCTCTCAAGGTCAATTGGAAAATATTCTTAAATTTTTCTTCATTCTTTCAATTCACCAGACAAAGAATGTGTTCTGTTTTTGAATCTTTATGGAGTCAATCTGTCTTTTGATAGGATGGAGACCATGACAAATGTGAAACTGTTACATGTTATAGAATTAATGGCTCAATTGTGATTGAGAAGATCAAAACAGAATGTCCTTGAGTTCACAAGACTGTGGGCCTGTAAGTACAATCTCTAGCTTCAACTCAACATCAAACACTTCTGGATGTATATTAGTTCTTATTTAAGCCACAGTACAGCACTGTGTGCTCATATCCTTGCTCACAAACTTTTTTTTTTACCTGAAGGGGTTTAAATATATGCAAAAAGATGGAGAGTGCTGTCGATCATGTACTCAAGTGGGGTGCATTTATGACGCACCAGACAACACCAGACATTCTCTCAAGGTACATTTGCAATACATTCTCAAATGTCTTGATTTTTTTCCAGTTTATCAGAATCTGAGTTGTTTCTTCAATGTGTGCCTGTCTATTTGTTGGTAGGATGGAGAGGAGTACAAATACAAATGTGAAACTGTTACTTGCCGTCTAGTGAATGGCTTGTTTGTGATTGAAAAGACCAACACAAAATGTCCTTACTTGAGTTCAAAGGACTGTGGGCCTGTAAGTAGAAGCTCTAGCTTCAACTCCATGTCACACACTTTGTTCAGTTTGAACTTTGAATGGTTGTTTCTTTTTGTCATATTACACTCTGTTTTTACACATTTCTCAATCATTGAGGAAGTTTGTACAGCACCAAAGCAACATTATGTTCTCAGATAGTCACAATACTTTATTGTTGGTTAATTGCATTGTGGATCGCTGACAAGAGTGGCATTAATCCAAATTCTGCTTGATAATTCAAATGATAAACTTTGTTTGCTACTAGGGGTTTGAATATGTGAAAAAAGATGGCGAGTGCTGTGGATCATGTACACAAACGGCCTGCATTTATGATGCACCAGACAACACCACACATGTTCTCAAGGTACATCTAAAAACTTTTCTTTATTCTTTCAGCTCATCAGACAAAGAATCTGTTCTGTTCGATCTTCATTGATTCTGTCTGTCTTTTTTTTAGCATGGACAAGTCGACTATTATACATGTGAAACTGTTAACTGCCTTAAAGTGAATAACTCATTTGTGAGTGAGAAGATCAAAACAGAATGCCTTTCCTTGAGTTCACATGACTGTGCGCCTGTAAGTTGAAGCTCTAGCTCCACATGTCACACTGGATGCATTTTTTGTTGTTTTCATTTTCAAGATTTAACACATTTTTCCACCTAATGAGAAAGTTTGTACCGCCCCAACACACAGTGTTATTTTTTTACATACTGTAGTTTATTGTTTTAGTCATATCTTTTTTTTCCTTTCACAATAAAAAATCTCCAAGGGGTTTGATTATGTGAAAAAAGATGGAGAGTGCTGTGGATCATGTACACAAGTGGGCTGTATTTATGATGCACCAGACAACACCAGACATGTTCTCAAGGTACAATTGAAAACATTACCAACCTTTTATTTATTTGTTCAGTTCATCAAACAGTGAATCTGCTCTTTTCTTCAGTCTTCATGTACCTGTCTCTCTTTTTGTTTAGGATGGAATGGAGTACAATTTTAAATGTATGAATGCCACCTGTCTGAAAAGGAACGGCATGTTTATGACAATAAAGAGCTTTAAACAATGCCCGCCCTTTAATCCAGATGACTGTGAGCCTGTAAGTAGAATATCTCTAACTTGTGCACATCACACCCTTGTTCTGCTTGTATTTTGTATGCCTGTTTTTTTCTGCTACTGCTTAAGGTAGGGTAGACTGTTTTTTTCTGGTTGAAACTTTCTTCACATCCTAATAGCAATCAATAATAGAAGTGGTCTAAATATTAAAACATGTAGGCCTACATATACCTTCAGTGGAATCTCGGGACCAAAACATTTTCAGTAATTGCATTCGGTCCATAAGGCTATGCTGAGTTGTAGACAGACAGTCACAGAGTTCCACAAACAAACAGCAGTTCCTCCTGAACCAAAACTAGCTTATTCTGCGTTCACACCCTCTTATATCTGTAATTACGAGATGGCAACTCTCAACGTTCTACCCAGAGCTGTTTACGTCCTTAGACTGGTAGGATTTGCTCTGTAAGTTGTTTATGTTCATTATTATTGTAATGATGTGTACTTTGCGACAGGAGGTAATTTAACAGCACCTCTCGTGACACTTTGCAGACTCTGCTGTTTGCGTTCATGTGTTCTGAAGGAGGCGTGGTTTTGGAGAGCTCTAAAGGGAGGATGCACACAATCTGATTTGGACTGACAGTCTGAATGTAACCTCTCAAATACAGACCTTGCCTGTAACATAAATAGCAGAATTGATACATGGTTTTAAGAAAACATCTGAATGTTTAAAAAAAAATTTCCACCAAAGACACATTTCATACAAAAATTTGAAAAAAAATATGTCACTGGGAAATATGATGTAAACAATGTTACAATCAGTTTAAGTTAACTAACAACTAATAACTTAAATATTTTGCTAAGTAACAGGCAGTTCATTGAATAAAAAGAAATTCTGTAACGGCAACTAAAGAGGGCTGCTTTATCGTGCGCTTTAGTCTGTAGTGGAAAAGCACTGGCGCTGAAAATCAAAAGAGTGAAAACTGCAGAAATATTTGCATGATATCAAGGTATAAAATTATATAGAGTTTAATGTATAGTTTAATGAATATGTATCTTCATATATATATATATATATATATATATATATATATATATATATATATATATATATATATATATATATATAATATAAACACACTTGTTTATTATTATTATTTTATGTAATAATTAAAATAATTTTCAAATTTATTTCCAGTCTGGACCACGTTCATACATATATGCATCCGATTTTTGTCAATTTTCTAGATGCAGCTGAAATCCTGCAGCTTTTACATTAAATGGGACATTCTACCAGAAACGTACATTTCCACTTGTAAAAAATCTTGGGGGAAAAAATTTAACAGCACCTCTCGTGACACTTTGCAGACTCTGCTGTTTGCGTTCATGTGTTCTGAAGGAGGCGTGGTTTTGGAGAGCTCTAAAGGGAGGATGGGATCTCATGCTTTCAAAGCTAGCTTGCTATTGTTAGCCTCTCTGAAATTGCCTATCCTACCTTTAAAGAGTTCATTTACCCACAAATAAAAATGATGTCATTAATTACTCATCCAAACCTGTAAAGTTTGTTTATACTTTTGCCTGGCTCCGCAGCACGAACCAAATTGGGGAGGAGGCGTTTATACTTGACATGCTTGCCGTTGTACTATTATTTGAAATGACAGAGAGTAATTGTTTAATAAACCATTAGAAAACAGCAGTGAGAAGAAGTGGCACGCACGGGATGATGTTTATTTGAGTACACTTCTCTAAAACACAGCAAAAGAATAGTGTAAAAAACAGTAATCCATGAGATTATTAGGCTACTTGTGACATTAGACAAAATATGGATAGGAGAACATGTATACAACTTTGCAAACGTGTGCAAAGTTACAAATTTTGCTGTGTACACCAACAAGCAAAATGGGGTCACACACCCTCAACATGCACAACTGCCCACTCTGCAATGATAGAATTTTTGGCATGTGCACCTTTGTGAATGTGCGAACACATCAAGTATAAACCAAGCTTAAGGCCGATTTCACACTGCACACGTTAGCAGGGCATAAGCGGCGTGTGTTTTTTTCGGCGCCCAACATAGACTGATAAAAAAATATGGACGTAGTGTCCGTGACATCGCCCATTGGATTCTGAAGAGCAGTTCTGAAGATGAAAGTAGAGACAAGCTGGCCGTTGCCATCTTGGCAACGCATTATCACACATCACGCCCAGATAACAGAAAATGGGCAAAGAGGCGGGACATGGGTGGAGCTTATGTGACGCACTGCCTAACAGACAGCCGATAAATGGCTATCCACCTGTCACTCAAAGTGGCCACGCCCTTAATTATACAGAACTTTAAGGCTCTATATAATGTAAACGAATGAGTTTTTGCAGCGCTGCTCACGCTGAATTAAAGTCACAGTGCATGGTTTTATAATGTAAATATACAGCATGTTATATGCATGTGTGTTTGGGACAGATAGGAAAACGGTCGCATTTGCAGGATATATATTCTGCGCATCATAAATCAAACAAGAATGACAGGTGTCGGAGGAGAACAATGGAAAATGTTACAGAATATTCACAATAATAGTGATCAGTGATCTCAAAACAATTATCATAGCCAAAGAAACACACTCAAATAGTCATAATTTACCTTCTTATTATTCCAAGCAATGAAAGATAGGACAAAAACGCACTATAAAACATCATAAAAGTATTATTTTAGTATTCTTTGTAAGGAACATTTAAAGTTAAAGACCCAAGGACCATAAAAATGAAAACCCATAGTCAGAGTTTTGAAAACATAAATGAAAGAAAAGTTTACTGAAGAATAGTTTGCAGTTTCAGTCACTCACAAGGAGGTCATAGGGTGCTCTGCATACATACAATTTTCCAGCACAATTATACCTTAAATTACGTCATCACTTCAGGTTAAATTATTCTGTTTGGCTAAGAAATAGATAAACATTGGCCTTTCCCACACATGGACAGCTCTTGTTCAGATGGCTGTGATAATTGTTTTGAGCAATTTCACCATGAAATGTCTAAGCAATGTTTTCCTTTCTGTAATTTTTGTTCTTACAGGGAACAGTGCAATTGGACAAAGATGGATGTTGCGAGATCTGTAAGATAGTATTTCCTTATACAAAATATTCCTTGTGTTGCTCATGAGTCTCAAGCTGACCTCCCTCTATTATCTCTCAGGTAAACCCAGGAACTGTGTTCTTCTGAAGAACGTCACCCGTCTGCATGTCAATGATTGCATTTCCATTGAAGATGTAAACGTCAATTCCTGCACTGGCCACTGTGACGATGGCTCAATGTGAGAGCACTACACTATTGATCATAAACACACTAATACCCAACCCTGTTACCAACATTTGGGTCTAAATGCAGCATACAGTAAAACTGTGATTAAACTTTTTTTTTTTTATTTAATTAAAGAATGAATGATAATATTAATTCATAGCTATTGATAAACTTTTCATAAATTAAAGATAAAAATACTTGATTAGGTAAATCTTGATCAGTTTTATCAGTAGTTTGAAATCAGTAGTTTTACTACAAAGAAATGAATGTCAAATTTACTAAGTGCGATTTTAATGGAACACACGGTTGAGAAGGTCGAGACCTCAGATGTAGGATAAGACAGTAGGAGAGGATACAATCATTTTATGTGTTTAAAACAAACTAATTTTCATGCTAGGTTAATGTTTTTAGATAGTAGTTGATCTACCAAAATATTTCTCACAACAAAAAATCCACCAGAGTTCATTTGGAAGTGGACCGAGACCCACCTTTTTAGGTCTTGGTCTACTTGTTTAATGCTCATCAGGGTTCAGATAGTTCGTTCCAATTAATCAAATGAACCACACTAACAGAGCAATCGCATCAGTGTTTTTTATTTATTTAATCGTATCAAACCAGCCAAGTGTGAACACACCTTTCGTGTGCCTTTAACATCCAAACCTTCATATTAGGATAAACTCACATCCTGCTGTGCTACACTCACCTGACTGGTGTTTTCTTTGAAATCTGCACAGGTATTCAATGGAAAAGAACGTCATGATGCACAGCTGTTCTTGCTGCAGGGAGACTAAAGTCGAAGAAAAACTGGTGACGCTGAAGTGTGCCAATAACACAGAGATCCCTTATAACTACATGTACGTAGAGAGCTGCACATGCACTCCTACTAAATGTGTGGACACAAAGACCCCCTAATTAAAAGAGCCTGCTTGACTAATGCTGATTTAAAGATGACACAATAATCTGTCACACTAAAAAAGCAGCAATTTTAAAATATATATCTGAAGATGACAATAACGAAGATTTAAGATGATTGTTGTAGTGCATTAATGGCTAAAATTATTTTGGCAAATTTTGCACCCCTTCTTTGTGGTTTGAACTAGTGGTATAGTTAAATCTGAGCATAATCTATAGTTATTTCTTGATGGGTGCATTTTGTATTCTTTAAAATCTCTTGTAATTCATGATATAATTATGTACTTTTATTTCCAATGAAATTAATTCAAATCTAAATAAAGCATCATAAAAAGCATCAATATCAGTCTCCTGAATTTTTTTTCTTCAGAAAAATGTCAGTCTGTATGCATTGATTAAACAAAGCACTGGAGTAAAAACTTTGAGCTGAGAGTAAATGTGGCTGTTTTACTGGCTAATATTGTCATTTTCTGTGAATTGTCATTCATAGGTGTTGTGCCAACCCCCTGCCAAATGACCCCCATTCAGTTTACACTCCTA
Organism: Pseudorasbora parva; assembly: GCF_024679245.1. Taxonomy (NCBI): domain Eukaryota; kingdom Metazoa; phylum Chordata; class Actinopteri; order Cypriniformes; family Gobionidae; genus Pseudorasbora; species Pseudorasbora parva. Next base: position 26,707,454 of record NC_090196.1, on the reverse strand, counting down.
AATCTGATGCACACAATCTGATTTGGACTGACAGTCTGAATGTAACCTCTCAAATACAGACCTTGCCTGTAACATAAATAGCAGAATTGATACATGGTTTTAAGAAAACATCTGAATGTTTAAACATTTTTTTCCACCAAAGACACATTTCATACAAAAATTTGAAAAAAAATATGTCACTGGGAAATATGATGTAAACAATGTTACAATCAGTTTAAGTTAACTAACAACTAATAACTTAAATATTTTGCTAAGTAACAGGCAGTTCATTGAATAAAAAAAAATTCTGTAACGGCAACTAGAGGGCTGCTTTATCGTGCGCTTTAGTCTGTAGTGGAAAAGCACTGGCGCTGAAAATCAAAAGAGTGAAAACTGCAGAAATATTTGCATGATATCAAGGTATCCAATTATATAGAGTTTAATGTATAGTTTAATGAATATGTATCTTCATATATATATATATATATATATATATATATATATATATATATATATATATATATATATATATATATATATATATATATATATATAAACACACTTGTTTATTATTATTATTTTATGTAATAATTAAAATAATTTTCAAATTTATTTCCAGTCTGGACCACGTTTATACATATATGCATCCGATTTTTGTCAATTTTCTACACTCTCAGAAAAAAAGGTACAGTGCTGTCACAGGGGCGGTACCCTAAGGTACAAAAGTGCAAAGGTACATCTTTGTACCTTTCTCACCCCTAAATGGTACATATTAGTACCTTAAAAGGTACATATCAGTACTTTAGGAGTGCGTATTAGTACCTTAAAGGTACATAGTCATACCTTAAAAGTACATATTAGTACCTTTTCAGGTTTGTACCTTAGGGTACCGCCCCTGTGATAGAAATGTACCTTTTTTTCTGACAGTGTAGATGCAGCTGAAATCCTGCAGCTTTTATATTAAATGGGACATTCTACCAGAAACGTACATTTCCACTTGTAAAAAATCTTGGGGGGAAAAGATCTTATTCTTAAATCTGAACATTGATTAATATTGAGGACATGTTAAACTATAAGAAACACATATCATGCCATCTCAGCATGTTTTTATGATTGAATAAAATACATTTTTACACGCCTTGCACCCCTAAAATGTCAGGCCCTGTCACAGACAAATTTGTATATGTTAGAATGGTTTCCTAATGATTTCTTTTATATATAAATAGCATTTTCTTATTGGTCACATGTCCCTGATTGTATCTCACATGGTTTTGTAATTCCTATAAGAAATATAAGCAACTTTTTGGTCAACTATAGTACACAAAAATCACAGAATACCCGCCAGGCACTCATATAATTATAAAATAACTACCTTTACATAGGAGATTTTTATAAAAACATAGTGGTGGATATACACCCCCACATTCCTCTATACAGTTAAAGAGATTAATTCATCAATTTTCCTCAAATTATACATTTTTATATAATAATTTCCTGTGTGACAGGACTGACGGTGCTGTGACAGGACTGACTTTATGGATTTTGTTAATGCAGATAAAGCTATGTTTTGTGTTCTTTATTTAAGTTTTGATTAGCATTATTATTTTAAATCATAATTTTAATGTTAATGTAATATTAGACTATGGTAAAGTTCAGCCAAGGACATAATAAGGACGTAATTTGTTAAAATTATGACTGACAACTGATGAAGTACAAACGTCTTTTTAATTCAATAAACTAATGTCATTTTATTTCAATAAATATTGAATACTTTTCCTTCTTTCCTTTTTCTGCATCCATTTCTCCCTTTCTTTCTGAAGATGTTTCTCCTTTCTGTCAGGGTCTGCATTTAGTCGTGCCCGACATTGTCTTTGTCTCTCAGCTGCACTAACTGGAGCCATCTAACTGCAATCTGTATGAATTGGAATAATTAGTCATCATTATTCAAAGCTAATATAAATGACATTAATATAATATAAGCTAATATAAATGGCTTTCATTAACCTTTTAGACATGTTTTGGAATTAAAACATTTTCATTCATTTCTGGGATGTTTTACCGTGACAGGGCCTGACCCTTTAGCTCGTCCTCCTCAAAAAAAAACATACAAAAACAAGCTTAAAATCATACAATTAAATGACAGCACTCACCCTTGACCAGTGTCAGCTTCTCCTCAGTCAAATGATGTCACTTCCTCTGAGTCATACCCTTAAAGGCGTATCGCACACATTTTATGTAGAGTTTTATGTAAACGTGACAGGACTGACCAAAAACATGGGGACAGTTGTAAAATAGTATTTATTTGTAGAATTTATGTAGAATTTAATGTTTTTAATTAATTAATGTGATTGATAACAACTTAAACTTTTTATTGATGGAGTTTTTTTTTCCTAACAAAAGCTTTTTGCATAACAAAACTATGAAAGCTGCAGCTTCAATTCGGCTGAGGACAAATACAAGGACAGGATTTGTAATTTTAAAAAGTGTTTTTAATAAAGAAAAAAACATCTGAAAACCTAATGAATGACATATTCCTTTACAGAACAATTCACAGAAAATCAACCATTAGTCAGTTTTAGACATTTTTGGATAAAATACTTTTAATTCCCTGTAAACAATTCAAGGACAGATAATGTACGTTTCTGGTAGAATGTCCCAAATAATCTCCAGTAGATGGTTTCATACTGTGAAAAAAGCTCATAAAACATACATGTATTTAGTACCTGGCCGGGGAAAAAATGCTTTACATATTGCCATAAGAGGTCACTGTCGTCAAGCTACTGAAAGGGACAGACTTCCCTCAGTTATTTTTGCTAATTTCTGTTGACATCAGTGCTCTCGAAACAATTTTCCACATACCGGTATGTTCTTAATTTAGCATACCTAAATAAAACCGACGTTCTAAAATACATACCGGCGCTAATGTGTCCCTCACGTGAACTAGCACCGATTTGACTTCGATTTCGGGCTTTTATGTCATACGGAGTAGGCTGTACAAAATGAACCCATTTAAACTGTATCTTATATCATTATTCTTTATTGTTACATTTTTGACAGTAGCCTAAATATCATCAAAACTTTGATGTTTTGGTTCGCTATTGTTTAAATAAATAGGCTACATAGGCTATCACTTCCTTGACTTTTATGTAGATTTACGTGATTTAATAAGACAAAATTCCTGGTGTCCTGAGACAACAAGTGTAACAAGTGTGAATGCTGAATCCATACCATCAGTATCTCTGGAAGCTTCTTATAGGCTATTGCTTGAAGAAGACACTCACATTGTCCCAGAGGTTATTTACTTTCCATCTTCGGGATGGTGGAGAATTCAGAAATGGAGAATCATTAAATGTGATTTCAACATAATGCCAAGTGACACCATTTCTCAAGCAAGTAAGTACTCATGTTTTAAAGTTGAGCTGATCAGCTAGTATCCACATCAGTCATTATGGAGACAACATCCATCCTCGAGAGCTTTATCTGTCAGCACTTGCTCTTATAGTGTTTGAAGAAGTGTAATATGATCTAAAGGTAAAACCAGCTTATGCACTATTGTGATATTATCTTTCATTCCTATCAAACTTGTTCTGGTGGTGTTTTAGAATACACGATAAATAGTGTTTAGGGGGGGTTCAGTCACTCATTTATCACTGCTATCATCTCAAATCAACAAGGGTGTGAGTTTTGAAGTGACCATGAAGAGAGGATACACAGGACAGTATGACGCACTAAGCCAGAATTCACACTAAATGTGTACTTTGTTTGTATGAGTTTTGGGCTGGCAAGATTAGTCATTTTACTGAATACCAAAATGTATTCATTTATTCATCCTCAAGTTGTTCCAAAATTGGTTTTATTTGGTTCTTCAATGTGAAGATGTATGTGGGTAAAATGATCTAAGATTGTATTATAGCCTACACTCTAAAAAAAGGCTGGTTTAAAAACAACCCAAGTTGGGTGAAAATGGACAAACCAAGCGACTGGGTTGTTTTATCCCAGAAAATGGGTTGTTTTATGCAAACATTTAACCCAACTGCTGGGTTAAAACAACATACTCTATAAAATGCTTTTTGGGGTAATTGGGTTGTTTTAACCTGGCGATTGGGTTAAATGTAGAGAGAGAGAGATAGAGAGGGGAAAAAAAGGAGGGGGGTTATATTAGTTTTTATATATATATATATAGGCTAAAAAACAATTGGTTAATGCATATAGCAAGTTAATCTCAGCCTGTTTGACATTTCGAAACTCATTACGATTCAGAACCTCCTTGATGTGAAAGCAAACAATGATCAAACATACGACAGTTTAAACATCTTTATTTACAATTGATTGCATTTCAATAACACATTTTAAAACCAAATTTGCATTTCCTGGAGGAATTACTGTATTATCTTAGGGCCTACCTTCTTGGAAGGCAGAGAACATTTTTATGAGTCAATGTTGACTCTCATAGTTTGTGGGGTTTGTGCCTGAGAGAACAATGGTCTACTTTGTTGCCTACTTTTAGAATAATAATAAACATTTCCATTTCACTTATGCATATATTAAACCTATATTAAGTTGACCTACACTCTCTTTAAAATGTTGAAAATAGAAAGTAGCCTAAATGTATGCATTCAGTGAGTATCACTTTTTAATCCCAACAAACAGCAACGTATATGAGCAGGACGATGACAGAGAATCAACAAGGTAATGAAAAGGAAATATTTAAACATCCTTATGTTTCTGGAGGCAAGGACAAACAAATGTCGTCATATATTCAAGCGTAACAGGTTTAAGAGAATTAGGTTTCAGACATTTCAGCAGACTGGAACGAGGCTTCAATGTATAGTAGTTAACAGCTTAAAAAAGTTTTTGGATGCTGTATTGTATCCTAGCTTGTTTTATAAAATACGGTAATCAAAGACAGCGATTCGCAAATTCAGAATTTTGCACATTTACAAATATTGATAAAAAAACTAAAAACAATAATAACAAATGAAAAAAATCTACATATACATACAATGCAATATACATAGAAAAATATAATAGCTTATCTCCCATACTGTATATATCCATACAAACACATTACTCAATCTTCAAATAAAGATTCAAACGGTTGTGAATCAGCGGATTGATTCATGATTCGGATCACCAATGTCACGTGATTTCAGCAGTTTAACACGTGATCCAAATCATGAATCAATCCGCTGATTCATGACCGATTGAATCTTTGTTTGAGGATTGAAAACAAACCCAGAAGAGAAGACAATGCTGAATAAAGTCGTAGTTTTTGTTATTTTTGGACCAAAATGTTTTTTCGATGCTTCAAGAGATTCGAATTAACTAACTGATGTCCCATATGGACTACTACTTCTGGACATGGACAACATAGTGTGTAAACACTTAGATACGCTCTCGGACTAAATCTAAAATATCTTAAACTGTGTTCTGAAGATGAACGGCGGTCTTACGGGTGTGGAACGACATTAGGCTGAGTCATTAATGACATCAATTTCATTTTGGGGTGAACTTCAATGATAAATATTGTTATGAAACAAAATCATGAAATAAAATTTGCATTATTATGAAATGATGGCCCTGTCTCAAATGGCACCCTAAACCCTTGCGGTCTCCATACGAGTCTGCACTTCCGTGACGTAATGCCACTTTGACTGTTGGGAAGAAGTCTACTGTGGAGCTTGCATCAGTGCGGGTTTGGCAAAAATGCGCATCAAGGGCGTATACCGACCGTAAAGGGAGCGCTCACGAGCACCCTTCTGAAATCACAAATGGGACACCCTGTAATCTTGTGGACTTTGCAGCCTTTGTAAGTCCACAAAACCATTTTGGACAAGGTCTGTAGCTCACAGTTCTGACTTTATAACTTGCAATTAAGACGTGATATCACACACTTCTAAGGAAACAAGTCAGAATTGTGAGATTCTTTTTTGCAATTACCTTTTTTGTTCAGTGGCAAAAACAAGCGTCCATAGTAGTGGATTAGCGCACCCTGCAGTTTTGTTTTCTGTGACTTTAATTGCTTCTTGAAAAAGGTGGATTCTGACAATGTAACTGTTGGTTTTTAATAATTCGTTAGCTGGAAGTGAAAATCATTCCGAAAGTCATTCTTACGAAATATTGTTTCTCTGTGTCGTTATCATTATAGTTGTGGTGTTGACTTCTCAGTTCTCATAAAATCAAATCAAAAGAGGTATTAAAACGTTATATTTATAGAGCTATCGACATTGGAGTAAATGAGACATAATATCCACATAAAGCTGCATCGCATGTGCCTGCGATCATCACAACACCTGCTGTGTTTACAGTGGATTTAATGACTGCTGATCCAGAAAGACGACTATTAATAATAATACTTACAAGTTAGTTTTATAGGTTAAGTAACACATACAAACTAAACAAAATATGATTTATTGTATTATGATTTTAAAGCAGTGTCAAAACAAAAATAAAGAGATTGAAGCCACTTCATTTTAGTAAAAAAATAAAAATAAAAAATAAAAAAGCTAACGATACAAAAATAGATTTGTTTGCTTGTTGGCTTTTTAAATGTTTTCCATCAATTTATCTTTTTTTTTAATTTAAAAAAACCTTTTCCAGCAGATTCCAGTCTCTAAAATGCCTTAGCTGCAAATGCAAAGAAAAAGTATTAGGTAAGTTCTGGTAGACATTTAGGGCGTGAGCTTTACAGTGCGTCTCTACAAATTGGTGTGCCCCCAAGTTAGAGTCAAATCAACCATCACATCCTTGTTTAATTTGAGATAATAAAAGAGATAAACACTATGCTGTGATGCTGTGAGTGACAGAAAGTGTTTTTGCCACCAAAGTTTGCATAAACTGTGTTTGCTCTCAATGGAAAGATAACATTCCATAATGCATAATCCTGGGATCCACCTTCTGATCACAGAATCGATGGTCTCCCAAAGTAAACTAAGAGCTAGTATAAAATACCAAGTGCTGACAGACAGCTCACTTTAACTCTTGAGGATGGATATCTCCACAGGGACTGTGAGGAGGTCCCAGATGTGGATACTGAGATGGGTCGTCCTACTGATGTGGCTGCAGTCCGTACAAGCAGGTTAGAACAATACAAATGATCAAACACGCAATATATATTAGCTACACAATATGACTGTATCTTTCTTTTTCTTTTTTTAAGACTTTATGAGAGATTATGGAGGTATGAAAGATCCTATGTACTTTGTTTGGCCAACATCAACAACAGCAGGTGAATATGGCATTATACTGTATGAGATACTAATCATTGATTCACAAAGAAACTAGAATCTCATTTATTAACAGATGCCAAATAAAACTGCTGCTGGGAACTACAAATTAAATGTATAAGATAAAAAGCATTTTTTTAAACTATTATTCACACAATTCAAACAGTAAAATCAATACAATTTAGCTAAAGTTTTTTGTAATACATATTAGATTAACAAAATGTATTGTAGTAAGAATGATTGGAGAAATATCACTAATACTGTTTTTTTGTTTTCAGCACTCTCCACGAAAAGTGTGCTGGTAACTACCGGTATGATATTAATATTTCTTTCTCTTTTTAAAAAGACAAAATGCTACAATATTGAAAGGGGTCATGACATGGATTTTTTATTTGCATTTTAATATGTCTAGGGCTGGGCAATAAAACGATATCGACGGTATTTATCAACAGTAGGCTACTCCATTATCGGTAAAAATATAAAAAAATGTCAATATAGTACTCTGTATTTTCATTAAAATGTGCGCGTGGCGTCCTATCAGAGGTTTTGATGAATCACCATGCTACCATTGACAAGCAAACAGCCAATAAGATCTGAACAGCCAGGTTGTTACTTTCATGTTTTGGTCTCGCCATCGCCATTTGACATCAAAACACATGCAAGATGAGCATGTGAAACAAATGAAACATGAAACACAAGCAACTTATTTCATTACTGTTTCCACCCTTTGGAATATGCCCCATGTCGTCCATCTACCTCACCTCAACAAACAACCCACACGCAGTCCATGATGGAGAGGTACTATTTGTAACATTGTATTTAAGTTCAAGAGTTTCTTTTACACTTACTTTTTATCTTAACATAAGACAATACATTTTGTTTACATTTGTTTCTTTCTGCTTAAAGTAATATATTTTGTTTTTGCCTGAATAATTTGGATAAATAAACAGTGGTTTAAAGGCCCACTGAAGTGCTTTGGAACGCGCCGCATTATTCAATGTGTTGACCTAATTTAACCTGAAACGGCTCCAGCTGTTAGCAGCTCCTCCTCTTTTTTTGAAACAGCCAATAGCGTTTCGTTTAGGTGTCAGTTTGACTACTAGAGCCTTTCTGTTTGGTAAAGCCAGCAGTTTCCTCTAACCGTTTATCATCATAATCTCCTCCATATCGCTTTGAAATGCAGCATTCTGTGCAGAATTCAAATGGGTCCGATATGTTTTGTTGTCTGCGCCGACTCATATGATCCGCGCTGCGCTCTCGTGTCTGTAGTCTAACTTTAGACCAGAGCCGTTGGTGTGTGTGCGCGCTGCCGCGGTGCGTGAAACTAACGTGACACCAGACTTCATTCGCCTCAACTGAAAGCATATTTACACTGAATTGTTTCCTATCGCATATATAGTGTGCTATGTGCCTTTCATTATGTAGAAATTAGTAAATGTGTGAACAACTGACCGATTCCAGACGCAACTTTAGCAGTGTAAGGGGCGGGCTTTAGATTCTAAAGAGCATTTTGATTGGACAGAAGATTTGATTAGATGGTGAAGATGATGTCATCAAAATCTCTGGTTCGTTTTAACGGAAGTGAGAGACTGTAAGACTGTAACGTTTATATCTATCTCCTAAATGCAAATTTCATAACTGTTTTGAAACAGACCAGCTTATTCATAACTTTAAGGCTAACATAGTCATACTAAAATCTAAAAAACTTCAATTTTGATTTCATTGGGCCTCTAAATCAAGCTAGTCTTTAAAAAAAAGGTTATAAAAAATTCCAGTAATTATGGATGCCGAACGATATGAAACATTACATCGTGACAACTTTTTTTTCTATATTGCTCAGTCCATATATATTCCTTGAGGTTCACTTATAAAACAAATTGCACAAACAAAACTCAAAAAAGATTATCCTCAAACGTCATTCTAACCCTCCATTGGAAATTAACATTTTTAAGGCTCGGCTAGTTAAGGGTTGTCAGTAAACGACCACTGTTATGATTGGCTAACGTCATTGCATAGGACACAGTATCAACGCCCTCTTGCTATTGCGCATATATAAGTGTTTTGATAACACGATCTATTATCCGAAGAGGCAAACGAGATGTTTAAACTGGACACGTCATAGCGAATGCTCTTTCGCTCTTCCGTTTGTCCTGTTGTCGACAGACTCAAGCGCATGGTCAGAAACCGACACGTATCTGTAAACTGTATCACAACAGTGTAGACAGCGTCAGTGATTATAATTCCTTCCATTTGCTTTTGATGCAAGGCAACACACAAATGTCAGCCATTAAGTGACTGAATGTTAGTAAACGGGGCCTGTGACGCAGTGATGAACTATTCGTTGATGTCTTGCTCTGGAGGCAGTCATATGCATATATATTTGGCAGTGTGATGTCACAAATCCCCCAATATCCAGACCAGTCGTTTTTGAAGCTTGAATAAATAAATGCCTTTTGTTTATAATGAAGAGAATGAAAAAGCAAGGTAAATTTGATTTATCATGTTATGACCCCTTTAAAAATGTTATATAAGTGAATGCAAGATTACAACAAAATATTACCATCATTTTTTGCTACGTTGTTTGGTGCCACTAATGGCCTAGGAATTATGTGCTTCACCTTTAATTGTGTATTTTTAGTACAAATCACAAGTTTATACAATTTCTCTCTTGATTCAGTCAAACCGAATCCTGATCATCAGTCCACGATCTGCAGCACATGGGGAAATTTCCACTTCAAGACATTTGATGGTCATTTCTTTCAAGTGGCAGACACGTGCAACTACGTTCTGGCGGTGATGTGTGACATCGCAACTTCTGATTTTAACATCCAAATGCAAAGAGAGACTGTAAATGGCTCAATCACTTTTAGTGCAGTCAAAATAAAGCTGGAGGGGACAATCATCAGAATCACTAAAGGCGACATCACTATGGGGGAAGAAAAGTGAGTTCATTTGAGCACTTTACAGCAAAAGCACGAATCCTTCACGATATCAAAAATATCTTCATTTGTGTTCTGAAGATGAACAAAGGTCTTACGGGTTTGGAATGACTCAAAGTTTAAGGAATTAATGACAATTTTCATTTTTGGGTGAACTAACCCTTTAAAATTAGCATTTTTCACATTGTTTTCCAGTATTTTATTTAAGTAATTAATATTTAATTAATCTGTGTTGTGACGTTATTAGGAAAGATATTAGGACTATCTGTAAAAATACATTATTTTTAAGCATATGTAACTAACTTTTTTGAGGTGTATGCTATAAACAAATAATCAAAAGTGGGGTTAGAAAAAAAACTAATCAATATATTTTCTCATATTTTCAAATATTCTTTTTCAACCAAATTTTATTTGAAGTTTATTAAAATATTTGTACTGGAAAACTGGATATTTTCATAAACCTTCCTCTGACAGGGTGTCTGTTCCAACCTATAAGAATGGAATTAAAATCGAGGGACGTTCAACAAGTGTCAAGATCTCAAACAAACATGGAGTGACTGTCTTCTGGGAGGAAGACAACTCTCTATCGGTATGCTTTCTTTCTTTCTTTCTTTCTTTCTTTCTTTCTTTCTTTCTTTCTTTCTTTCTTTCTTTCTTTCTTTCTTTCTTTCTTTCTTTCTTTCTTTCTTATAAAACTTTTCTACTGTAAAAAAGAACAGTAGACACTGTTGACAGTAGACCTACCTACCTATCTACGACATTAATTTATGATGTTCCCCAGATTGAACTTCCTGAGAAGTACCGAAATCAGACATGTGGACTCTGTGGAGACTTCAATGGCAACAAGATCAATGATATCTCTGCTTATGGTAAACCTGATGGCTTGAATTCATTAATGCCTGGATGTCCATATAAAGATTTAAATAGAGCAAGTTTAGTGGCCAGTAGACACACACTGCATCTCTAAAAGGGAACTCCCATGTAAACATGGAGATAAGGTTTCTTTTATTTTATTATTATTATTTTACAATTGGAAAAAGAGTGGGTAACTTTACCTACCTGTGGGCTTGCAAGGGTCATCTTAAGGCCTCCTTGGAATTTTGTTGAGGCCCCCTTTGTTTGCCCCGGCACCCTGGTTGAGAACCACCGACTTAAAGAAGTGTAACGGGCTTTCGTGAATCCTTCTCAGGTCCGGCTAAATGGAAGATGTCCACATCAACTGAAACCTGTAAGGAAGTTACACTAAAACCCACTAATAAGTGCAACCAGGTATGAGACAAAACTAATGTTGGTGGCAAAAAACTTTGGTGGCAATGAGAAAATCCTCTTTAAAAAAAAAAATATTTTTTCCCCCAGACAAGCATTTGCCAGGAGTTTTTCAGCAGTCCAGGGTTTAGAGACTGTTACAATGTGTTGGACATGGTTTCATTTGAAAAAGCCTGTGTGGACGACCTGTGTCGATGTTACGGCGATCACGACTGTCTCTGCAACACGCTGACGGAGATTTCACGACAGTGCACACATGCTGGAGGAAAACCAGGAACATGGAGGACAGAACAGCTCTGTCGTGAGTATCATTTCTGGAATAAAGGAGTGTCTATTTACAGTTCAAATAGCCTGCCTTGTTAGCTAAGGATATTTACACTAACTCCGCCCACTTACATCTGGTTGGGCCAGACAAAATTACGGAAGAAGCTGTATTGTCAACAGTGTGTAAGGCGTATGGCAGAATTTTTGACTCAAATCGACCCGTGTTCGAATCGCTCTGCTTCCTTTTACCACATATCACATATCAGATTGGAAAGGCATTTATTTTCAATAAAAATTAGGAAAATGTTTGAAAAGTGAAAATAAAGTGTCTAATGTTTGTTTGTAAAGTTTTTAAGATTAGGGGTAGGTGGAAGGAAGGCTTTATTGTCCCAATAAGGCGGCATCTATTTAATAATTTTAATAAAAATACTAATTTACACTCTATTTTATTACTGCATACCGTATAACAATACTACAGGTGCAAATAGTATCTTCCACTATTTATAAGCATAAATACTATTTACACTTATTGCACAGCAAATACTGCTATTTTTGCATAGTGTAAATAGAATCTATTGCTATTTAATATTAGTGCAAATAACAGCTGTCACTATTTGCTTATTATAAACAGCATCTATCACTATTGAAATATGCTATATGTGAAAATATATAAAAAATAAAGCTTTTAAAGAAGGCACCAATTTTGTTATGTTCTGATATGTTCTTTTGTGGCGCAGCAAAGTCATGTCCTCGAAACATGCAATACCTGGAGTGTGGACGTCCGTGCAAGAACACCTGCTCAGATCCTAAAGCTGGTCTAATGTGTAAAGATCACTGTGTGGATGGCTGCTTCTGCCCTGAAGGTAACATTTTACAAAAGGAGACAAGGTTTATAGCAGGGCCTTTTCATTGGTTTTTGTTTTTAAATATTCTTCCATTTTAAAGTTTGGGGTCTGTAAGATTTGTGTCCTTGAAGTATCTTATGCTAACCAAGGCTGCATAATTTTTAATTAAAAATACAGTAATATTGTGAAATACAATTGCTCAAATTACTTTTTTTTCAGGGTTTTTTATCATCGAGTTCAAAATGAGTTCAAAGAGCAGAATTTATATGGAATAGAAATATTTTGTAGTATTATACATGTCTTTACTTTCACTTTTTATAAATTTAACTTATCTCTTCCTCGCACCTTGTAACAAATCCTTCTCTCGTGGGTCAAAATGACCTGAAGGCCTGAAAATATACTTAATTTTAAAAAATATATATATATATATATATATTTTATGTTTTAAAGGCCACTAGATAGCCTTATAGCATTGTAGAGAGAAAATAAGCTGTTCCACTGGGTCCTAAAGTCATTTCCCTTCCGTATGCATTCAGATACACATGTAGACATTATAAAATAAATACAATTTTGGTAAAGTTTTAGCATTTTTAGGTTTTTATGTGAACTGAAGCATTTCTCGTATTCCATTAATTCCTGAACGAGGGAATTATTTGTTACTAAATTTCAAGCACAAAACTCCTCGAATCCAGTACAGTTTTTGTGTGTATTTGTGGTTCAAGTGTTTTAACAGTCCTGAGGTCTTGGATCACAAGGGTACATCCTTGCTGAATGAAAGTATACATTTATTTTTCTTAAAAATCTCACTAACCCTAGATTTCAAATGGTAGTGTATAATCAATGAATGCCAGCATGTAGAGAATGTAACTCATCCGCTCTCAAAAAATACATCTGAATACAACACATTTGCACATTTGTCTGGCTTTCTTTTTGTAAAGGCACCGTGGAAGACGACATTGGTCGCAATGGCTGTGTTCCTGTGAACCAGTGCCCATGTGTTCACGATGGCTCAGTATATCGTCCAGGAGAGAGTTACAAGCAAGCTTGTAAAAAATGGTAACCTTTTAAATTAAATATTTTAGTTTCATTTTTACACATCCTTTACACATTTCCCTATGCTAACACTGCTGCATTCTGTGCCAGTGTGTGTGCCGCGGGACACTGGAACTGTACGTACCTGGATTGTCCCGGGATCTGCTCTGTTGCGGGAGGGTCTCACGTCACCACTTATGATGGAAAGAGCTTCACCTTCAGCGGAAACTGTGACTACATCCTCACTAAGGTCTGTCAGGATATCAGATGATCCACAGATATTTCTGTTAGGGCTAAATTTACATTTATTCACAAGGTTTATATAACAATCAGGAAAGTGGGGACATTATCATTTGTATTGAATCATTAGATATCATTTGGAGGTACTTACAGTCCTTTTTTATTCCAGCACTCTAATGACAGTGATATTGCTGTCATAGGAAATCTGGCAAAGTGTGATCCGGCTCGAACAGACACATGTCTAAACTCAGTTACCCTTGTCATCTCTGGGACCACTGTAAGCAATGGGTTTAAATAATTCTAAAAAATGTAATTACTGACTCATATGAATAATAATGATGATAATAATACAATCTTATAAATAATAATATATCTTTGTTGATGTTCTACTAATAAAACAGATTCGTTTTTCCTCCACTGGATCTGTGTCAGGGAATGGAAACAGTCAATTTAAGCTTCCTGCTACCACAGGTTGGATTTTGAATCTATAGGAACATTTTATTTTTTTCATCATTATGTATTAAAAAACTTCCTTTTTCAATAATTCCATTGTCCCAGGTCCTGTGAGCATCTTCCAGCCCTCTTCCTCCTTCATTATTGCTGATATGAAGAGTCTTCGTCTAGAGATCCAGTTGGCTCCAGTCATGCAGTTGTATATTGTGGCCAGCACTGAAGAGAAAGGGAAACTGAGTGGTGAGTTGGAAAAGAAAAAACACAAACTATTATTTTCTATTTATCATTTTTATTTGTAGGACATATATGTCTAGTGAGATACTTTTAACCATGTTCCTCTCAGGTCTGTGTGGAAACTATAACAACGCCCAAGATGACGACTTTAAAACTGGATCGGGCATTATAGAGGGCACACCAACCTCTTTTGTCAACTTTTGGAAACGTAGTTGTCCGGATCTTGAAATCACATTTGACAAACCCTGCAGCCTGAATATGGACACAGGTACTTACTGTAATAGAAAAGAACATTGACATCAACATCTTGACATATTAGGAGAAAAAATACCTGTTCAATTGCTGTTATGAACAAAGTAAACCAGCAAATCTACTGTTCTTTTTTTCTTATAGAGAAACTTGCAAAAGACTGGTGTTCCCGTCTCACAAACCCAAATGGCACCTTTTCCGATTGTCACTCCGAAATAAGTCCTGATATTTACTACCAAGTAAGTATTTGTGCATAAACACTCAAAATTTACTGTGCAGTTGTGTTCTTTAATTCATTCTGTCCGTTTTTCTCTGCAGTGGTGCGTCTATGACACCTGCAAGTGTGCAGATATTAAGAAGTGTATGTGTGCGGCCGTGTCCAACTATGCCCACGCATGTGCTGCCAAAGGTGTCATTCTCCGGGGCTGGATGAATCAAGAACCCTGTGGTGAGAACTTTGTAAAAGTACACATTAAAACAAATATTTATTTGTGTTCTCTGTAACAAATGATCCTCTGTTCTCTGTCTCTTGCTACACAGACATGATTTCAAAGTGTCCAGGCAACATGAAGTACTCCTACAACGTGAAAAGCTGTGGCAGCACCTGCCGCTCTCTCAGTGTACAAAATAACACCTGCCAAGGGTCCTTCACACCTGTAGACGGCTGTGTCTGTTCTGAGGGAACATACCTCAACGAAGCCGGCAGCTGTGTTCCTGCTGACCAGTGTCCTTGTTACTATGGGGACAAAGTCATAGAGCCGTCAGCGGTAGACTACAAAGATGGTTCTAAATGGTATAAATAGCAGATTAACATATGCATGCGTAATATATATTTTACCATTTTTACCAACTTTCTTTACCCCACTATTTTATTTTCAATAGCCATGTACTGCCAAATGCTAAATTATCATTATTTATTTTACTTACAAGCTTAATAATTGCTGCAAAATGCTGTTTAAAATGTGTTTAGATGAATATGTCCAAAAAGCATACACCCATATAACAAAATAAACATGCATTATTCAATTTTTCATGGTGGATTTGAGTAATTCTTTGCGCTGTTTTGTCAAATACAGCACCTGTGACCTTGGCATATTGCGCTGCTCCAGTCAAGCTGGTGAGTTCTTCCACAATATAACACCTTCTAAATTCAAACTTGAGGCATCGCTGGTATGATGTGGGCTCAATTTCTGCACCTCATCTATGTGCCTGTTTTTAGACTGTGTGGCTCCGAAGAAATTCTTCAAATGCTCAAGTACTGGAGAAAAAGGGACAGAGTGTCAGAGGACATGTGAGAAACAAGACCCAAATAACTGCGTGAGTTGAGATGGATGGATGGATGGATGGATGGATGGATGGATGGATGGATGGATGGATGGATGGATGGATGGATGGATGGATGGATGGATGGATGGATGGATGGATGGATGGATGAATAAGAGGATTAATTAAATAAAAAAAATTACAGCAGTTTTGACTTTCAAAAAATCCAGTTTGCTTACTCAGTTTCAATACAAATGCAGGCATTTTCACACGCAAAACCATGATATAGTAGATAATATGAAATGGCAAATCTTGTAAAACGTTAGAAGTTTGAAGGGAAAAAGTTGACTTAACAATTTTGTCTTGTCAATAGGTGAGCACAGGGTGTGTATCAGGGTGTATGTGTCCAGAGGGTCTTCTGGCTGATGACAAAGGTGGGTGTGTGGAGAGGGAAAAATGTCCATGTCCCCACAATGGAATCATCTATTCACCTGGGGACCAAGTTCAGCAGGACTGTAACACCTGGTGAGCCAATCACAACTGTTATAACCCATGTTATCATCGTGCTATCCTTGTTTTTATCTCTAACATCTATAGTACTTTTCAAACGTTTGGACACGTGACAAGTGTAGATGTCACATAGAATGATCCAGTGTTTTTTTTTCTGTTAACTAAAAGTAAAACTTCATTATTCAGTAAAAATAAAGCTATCATTCCATCAGTATTTATTTGTGAAAATATTCACACTTTACAGCACATGCAGAAACGGGATGTGGATTTGCACAGAAAAGTCATGCTACGGCACCTGTACCATCTACGGTGAAGGCCATTTCAGGACTTTTGATGGCAAGAGATACTCCTTCCATGGAGACTGCGAACACATCTTAGCCCATGTATGTTTGACTGTGCAAATGGAAAAAAAAATATTATTCAATATATAGATATCTGACAAATACCGGTTATTTTTGTGTCTGCATCATCTGCTTGAATAATATTAAATAGGGCAGGGTATTGACAAATTTCATAATTCTCTTTCTGTATACACTTACTATATTAAAGTGGTTTGTGTACAAACATTAAAATTGCACATAAGGCATTTTTAACGATAACAATACATTAATCTTTTTTTAATGACTACTCTAATTCTACATTTTCATGATGTATTTATTCAAAAATGCATTAAATATTAAACAATAGGTTAAGTAAAATTAGAATGAATATGCTATATACTACATATATTTAGCAAAATGCTGCTCTGTGTTAATTTTCTAGCTGAGTGTCACGCTATGGTCAGTAAATGGCTTTCCTGAGTAAATGTTACGGTACGTGTCATTGTTTACTCACAGTTTTTTTGACGTCTTTCCGCAGATAAACCACTGACTGAGCAATTGCATAAAAACATTAAACATTTCAGAAAATTGTACTGTATCTTTCAACATACCTTCTGATGTTGATTCTTGTTTATTTTAAGCTATAACTAGAAGACTGGTTCACGTGCACTGACCCTAACGTATCTATCATAGCACATTTAAAAGCGATAGAACTGAATTTACTGTTTAAATTTCCTGATAAACGCAACATTTGATTCAAACTATTGGATGGTAAGCAGAAGCGCGCTATAAACGCATTAACTCTTCGATCGATTCTTGTGATTTCATAATGGGTATTGTTCATCAAAAATAAGAATTGATTAAAATCGAGAAATTTATATTTTCAACCCAGCCCTCAAGGAAAAACATAACTTTTTATATATGTAACGGAGGCCAGCTAGTAGTAGTAGTTGCTGTGCGAGTAAACCTCACTCCTCTGACCTCAAGAGACACTCTAGCGACTGATGCTAGGGGTGGCAGCCTATAGCCTCATTGTTAGAGTGTCCGACTCTCATGCCGGCAGACCCCGGTTCGAGTCCTGGTCCAAACAGGAGGGGTTACATATAAATGAGACAGATGAACTGCATATGTGGGTAAATTTTATGGGACATTATAAACTGAAACATCTTTTTTTTTATGTGTGTAACCCCTCTAGGATTATTGCACTGCGAACATCAATCCCTCCTTCCGCCTGGTCACAGAGAACATCCCCTGCGCCACCGGCAACACTATTTGCTCTAAGTCCATCAATCTGTTCTTTGGGGTGAGGTTATTTCATAGCTCAGAGTCACAGGTTTATTAGTAAAGCATCCTAAAATGCAACATGTGTCACTAACTATTAAAATCCCACAGAGATATCAGTTGATTTTATCTGAAGAGGGCGGAGTGAAAGTTGTTGAAGGCAACGGCACAGATTACAGATATAAAATCCATTCTGCTGTCCTATATGTTGTCATTGAAGTCGAAGGTCTTTTGAATTTGATCTGGGATAATAAAACGAGTGTGATGATCCAACTCCATCCCAAATTAAAGGTATGCATTTGGTATGCTTTAAAGTTAAAGGTATGCATTAGGTATGCTTTAAAGTTACACTCATACACGAGAAACTTCTACCTTTTGATGAACTACTCACCTAAGCATTCACATGATCTCTATGGCAGGGCAAGGTGTGTGGACTGTGTGGAAACTTTGATGGAAATGCGAACAATGACTTTAATAAGCACAATGGAGAAGTAGTGACGGATCCAGAAGAATTTGGAAATAGCTGGAAGGTGAATCCCAAATGTCCAGATCTGATAAACGTGAAGCATCCTTGCGAAGCACATCCAAACCGGCGTTCCTGGGCTGAAAAGCAATGCGGAATCATTTTGAGCTCTGTCTTTAAAGACTGCCATTCGCCTGTAAGTAACATTATCATTTAGCAAGTTGGACAAAAACAAGCCTGCTTCAATTTCTTTCATTCTTTTTTTTAACTCATGTGTTGCCTAGAAATGCTCAAATCATGACTGAAATGAAATCAATGTGTGTTGCTTAGTACTTTCCAATTTAATGTAATGCATCTAGTATAACCCTTGAGGTTCTGTGTGTCTGATTTCCATACCTGTAGGTGGACTCTGGCCCGTACTATGATGCCTGTGTAAGGGACACCTGTGCATGTGACAGCGGGGGTGACTGTGATTGTGTCTGTACGGCAGTGGCAGCTTATGCTGCTGAATGCCGTAAGAAAGGAGCTTGTGTGGCATGGAGGAGGCCAAATTTTTGTCGTGAGTTCAAAAATTTCTAACATTTATTTGCTTATAATACACTGTAACCAATGTACTTGGGCAGGAATGACTTTATTGTACTGCACTGAGTTATTTTATGATCACAAACACATCATGTCATCCACAATAAATTAGTGGCCTTTGGCTTTTCTAGAAAATGACTCCATGGTCTTACTAAGGCTAATTTCAGAGCTAACACTGCTTTTAAATACAGTTAATAATTTAACAATGCTCCATTCTTTGACTAATAAATGACTTTATTGGTAATATGTAATTGGTAATAGAAATGTAAGTGATAATTATATTGACACATTCATCTAGGTAATGTTGGTAACTAAACGTATGTAATAAATAACATTTAAAACTTGAAATGTGTTGGTCATTAAGGAAATAAGAGTTGTTGCAAAAATAAATCAACAATGAAAATGGATTTTTTTAATGTATTTAGAGATTGAAAAAATGTTTTGTCTGGAATTAAGAGGAACAATAAAATCCTCACATAGAAGTTATTAAAATAGCAGAGTAAATGATGATGCATGGCCTACAAGATGGGGCTTTTGCATGGCCAAAAAAAAAAAACTTGAAATCCTTAGCTTAAAAAAACCCCTTGGAGAATAAATGTGCCTGTAGCTGAAATAACTCTCAAATATAGACATTGTTCTGACTTGAGTGATTGTTCTTGCAGCTGTATTTTGTGACTACTACAATGGTCCAGAGGAATGTGAGTGGCATTATAAAACCTGTGGATCGACCTGCATGAAAACCTGCAAAAACCCCTCAGGAACTTGTTCTGATCAAATTCCTCCTCTTGAGGGTAAGAATTTAGCATTTTAGCATATTTTAAATATGTGGTTTTGAGTGTCCCAAAAACATGTACTTAACTTAATAATGCTGAATAAGATGCATATTAGGTACCAAGTGTATAGAAACATTTTATAATACACTTTCTTTGACACCCATACCTAATTTTTCTCTTACTGCTTCGTTTTTTTTGTTTTGTTTTTTTATAATTTAGGTTGTTTTCTTCAGTGCCCTTCAGAAAGGCCATATCTTAGGGAGGAAACCATGAAGTGTGTTACAGAGGAAGGATGTAAAGGATGTTTCTATGATGGGAAGGTATTTCCACGTGGATCTGTCATTTACAACACCACAGATGGGAATGGTGCATGTTTAATTGCAATGTGTAATTTAAATGGGGAAATAGTAAGAACAATTACTAAATGCAACATAATCTCAACCCCAACAACAACGCCTTTCACTTTCACAACTACAAAAGAAACTACTAAAACAACAACCAGAACTATGTCAACTACAATGACAGCATCCACAAAAACAGTTACTGTAACATTACCAACAGTGACCACAGCTCCCTCATCTACAGTCCTATCCACTACTACCACACATCCTACTGTAACAACACCTACATACACAGAAACAACACCTACAACTGTTACAACACCTACATCAACGGAAACAACACCTACAACTGTAACAACACCTACATACACAGTAACAACACCTACAACTGTTACAACGACACCTACATCAACAGAAACAACACCTACAACTGTTACAACAACACCTACATCAACAGTAACAACACCTACAACTGTTACAACACCTACATACACAGAAAAAACACCTACAACTGTTACAACGACACCTACATCAACAGTAACAACAACTACAACTGTTACAACACCTACACCTTCTTGTAATGTTATTTGCAAATGGTCCCATTGGATTGATAGCAACACACCCAGTACAGAACCCCAAGGATTGGAAACTGAATCAATCGATGCATTGTGGAAATCAAGACGCATTACCTGTCAAAAACCTAAAGAGATTGAATGTAGGGCAGTAAATTATCCACAAAAGTCCCTGGCTGGTTTGGGTCAACTACTGTATTGCAATACATCATTTGGACTGTCATGCTCAAATGAAGACAATGCAGCTAGCATGCCACCACTTTGTTATAATTATGAAATCCGTGTAAAATGTTGTGACAGTAATTGTGGAGGCATATCAACAGAGA
Organism: Pseudorasbora parva; assembly: GCF_024679245.1. Lineage (NCBI taxonomy): Eukaryota > Metazoa > Chordata > Actinopteri > Cypriniformes > Gobionidae > Pseudorasbora > Pseudorasbora parva. The sequence continues at coordinate 26,686,296 of NC_090196.1, read as the reverse complement.
CATCCACTACTATCACACCAACTACTGTAACAACAACACCTACATCAACAAAAACAACACCTACAATTGTTACAAAACCTACATCAACAGTAACAACACCTACAACTGTTACAACAACACCTACATCAACAGTAACAACACCTACAACTGTAACGACGACAACACCTACAACTGTTACGACAACACCTACATCAAGAGAAACAACACCTACAACTGTTACAACAACACCTATATACACAGAAACAACAACTACAACTGTTACAACACCTACACCTTCTTGTAATGTTATTTGCAAATGGTCCCATTGGATTGATAGCAACACACCCAGTACAGAACCCCAAGGATTGGAAACTGAATCAATCGATGCATTGTGGAAATCAAGACGCATTACCTGTCAAAAACCTAAAGAGATTGAATGTAGGGCAGTTAATTATCCACAAAAGTCCCTGGCTGGTTTGGGTCAACTACTGTATTGCAATACATCATTTGGACTGTCATGCTCAAATGAAGACAATCGAGCTAGCATGCCACCACTTTGTTATAATTATGAAATCCGTGTAAAATGTTGTGACAGTAATTGTGGAGGCATATCAACAGAGACATCCACTACTATCACACCAACTACTGTAACAACAACACCTACAATTGTTACAAAACCTACATCAACAGTAACAACACCTACAACTGTAACGACGACAACACCTACAACTGTAACGACGACAACACCTACAACTGTTACTACAACACCTACATCAAGAGAAACAACACCTACAACTGTTACGTCAACACCTATATACACAGAAACAACAACTACAACTGTTACAACACCTACACCTTCTTGTAATGTTATTTGCAAATGGTCCCATTGGATTGATAGCAACACACCCAGTACAGAACCCCAAGGATTGGAAACTGAATCAATCGATGCATTGTGGAAATCAAGACGCATTACCTGTCAAAAACCTAAAGAGATTGAATGTAGGGCAGTAAATTATCCACAAAAGTCCCTGGCTGGTTTGGGTCAACTACTGTATTGCAATACATCATTTGGACTGTCATGCTCAAATGAAGACAATGCAGCTAGCATGCCACCACTTTGTTATAATTATGAAATCCGTGTAAAATGTTGTGACAGTAATTGTGGAGGCATATCAACAGAGACATCCACTACTATCACACCAACTACTGTAACAACAACACCTACATCAACAAAAACAACACCTACAATTGTTACAAAACCTACATCAACAGTAACAACACCTACAACTGTTACAACTACACCTACATCAACAGTAACAACACCTACAACTGTAACGACGACAACACCTACAACTGTAACAACGGCAACACCTACAACTGTTACGACAACACCTACATCAAGAGAAACAACACCTACAACTGTTACAACAACACCTATATACACAGAAACAACAACTACAACTGTTACAACACCTACACCTTCTTGTAATGTTATTTGCAAATGGTCAGACTGGATTGATAGCAACACACCCAGTACAGAACCCCAAGGATTGGAAACTGAATCAATCGATGCATTGTGGAAATCAAGACGCATTACCTGTCAAAAACCTAAAGAGATTGAATGTAGGGCAGTAAATTATCCACAAAAGTCCCTGGCTGGTTTGGGTCAACTACTGTATTGCAATACATCATTTGGACTGTCATGCTCAAATGAAGACAATGCAGCTAGCATGCCACCACTTTGTTATAATTATGAAATCCGTGTAAAATGTTGTGACAGTAATTGTGGTGGCATATCAACAGAGACATCCACTACTATCACACCAACTACTGTAACAACAACACCTACAACTGTTACAATGCCTACATTACCGGAAACAACACCTACAACTGTTACAAAACCTACATCAACAGTAACAACACCTACAACTGTTACGACAACACCTACAACTGTAACGACGACAACACCTACAACTGTAACGACGACAACACCTACAACTGTTACGACAACACCTACAACTGTAACAACAACACCTACATACACAGAAACAACACCTACAACTGTTACAACAACACCAACACCAACACCTACAACTGTTACAATGCCTACATCAACGGAAACAACACCTACAACTGTTACAACACCTACATCAACAGAAACAACACCTACAACTGTTACAACACCTACATCAACGGAAACAACACCTACAACTGTAACGACAACACCTACATCAAGAGAAACAACACCTACAACTGTAACAACAACACCTACATACACAGAAACAACACCTACAACTGTTACAACAACACCTACAACTGTTACAATGCCTACATCAACGGAAAAAACACCTACAACTGTTACAACACCTACATCAACAGAAACAACACCTACAACTGTTACAACACCTACATCAACGGAAACAACACCTACAACTGTAACGACAACACCTACATCAAGGGAAACAACACCTACAACTGTTACAACACCTACATCAACAGAAACAACACCTACAACTGTTACAACACCTACATCAACGGAAACAACACCTACAACTGTAACGACAACACCTACATCAAGAGAAACAACACCTACAACTGTAACAACAACACCTACATACACAGAAACAACACCTACAACTGTTACAACAACACCTACAACTGTTACAATGCCTACATCAACGGAAACAACACCTACAACTGTTACAACACCTACATCAACAGAAACAACACCTACAACTGTTACAACACCTACATCAACGGAAACAACACCTACAACTGTAACGACAACACCTACATCAACGGAAACAACACCTACAACTGTAACTGCAACACCTGCATCAACAGAAACAACACCTATAGCTGTTACGACAACACCTACATCAACAGTAACAACACCTACAACTGTTACAACACTTACATCAACAGAAACAACACCTACAACTGTTACGACAACAACAATATACACAGAAACAACAACTACAACTGTTACAACACCTACACCTTCTTGTAATGTTATTTGCAAATGGTCAGATTGGATTGATAGCAACACACCCAGTACAGAACCCCAAGGATTCGAAACTGAATCAATCGATGCATTGTGGAAATCAAGACGCATTACCTGTCAAAAACCTAAAGAGATTGAATGTAGGGCAGTAAATTATCCACAAAAGTCCCTGGCTGGTTTGGGTCAACTACTGTATTGCAATACATCATTTGGACTGTCATGCTCAAATGAAGACAATGCAGCTAGCATGCCACCACTTTGTTATAATTATGAAATTCGTGTAAAATGTTGTGACAGCAATTGTGGAGGCATATCAACAGAGACATCCACTACTATCACACCAACTACTGTAACAACAACACCTACAACTGTTACAACAACACCTACATACACAGAAACAACACCTACAACTGTAACAACAACCCCTACATACACAGAAACAACACCTACAACTGTTACAACAACACCAACACCTACAACTGTTACAATGCCTACATCAACAGAAACAACACCTACAACTGTTACAACACCTACATCAACAGAAACAACACCTACAACTGTTACAACACCTACATCAACGGAAACAACACCTACAACTGTAACGACAACACCTACATCAACGGAAACAACACCTACAAATGTTACAACACCTACATCAACGGAAACAACACCTACAACTGTAACGACAACACCTGCATCAACAGAAACAACACCTATAACTGTTACGACAACACCTACATCAACAGAAACAACATCTACAACTGTTACAACACTTACAACAACAGAAACAACGCCTACAACTGTTACGACAACACCTACATCAACAGTAACAACACCTACAACTGTTACAAAAACACCTACATACACAGAAACAACACCTAAAACTGTTACGACAACACCTACATCAACAGAAACAACACCTACAACTGTTACAACAACACCTACATACACAGAAACAACAACTACAACTGTTACAACACCTACACCTTCTTGTAATGTTATTTGCAAATGGTCCCATTGGATTGATAGCAACACACCCAGTACAGAACCCCAAGGATTGGAAACTGAATCAATCGATGCATTGTGGAAATCAAGACGCATTACCTGTCAAAAACCTAAAGAGATTGAATGTAGGGCAGTAAATTATCCACAAAAGTCCCTGGCTGGTTTGGGTCAACTACTGTATTGCAATACATCATTTGGACTGTCATGCTCAAATGAAGACAATGCAGCTAGCATGCCACCACTTTGTTATAATTATGAAATCCGTGTAAAATGTTGTGACAGTAATTGTGGAGGCATATCAACAGAGACATCCACTACTATCACACCAACTACTGTAACAACAACACCTACAACTGTTACAATGCCTACATTACCGGAAACAACACCTACAACTGTAACGACAACACCTACATCAACAGTAAAAACACCTACAACTGTTACAACAACACCTACATACACAGAAACAACACCTACAACTGTTACGACAACACCTACATCAACAGAAACAACACCTACAACTGTTACAACAACACCAACACCTACAACTGTTACAATGCCTACATCAACGGAAACAACACCTACAACTGTTACAACACCTACATCAACAGAAACAACACCTACAACTGTTACAACACCTACATCAACGGAAACAAAATCTACAACTGTAACGACAAGACCTACATCAACAGAAACAACACCTATAACTGTAACGACAACACCTGCATCAACGGAAACAACACCTATAACTGTAACGACAACACCTACATCAACGGAAACAACACCTACAACTGTAACGACAACACCTGCATCAACGGAAACAACACCTATAACTGTTACGACAACACCTACATCAACAGTAACAACACCTACAACTGTTACAACACTTACATCAACAGAAACAACACCTACAACTGTTACGACAACACCTACATCAACAGTTACAACACCTACAACTGTTACAACAACACCTACATACACAGAAACAACACCTACAACTGTTACGACAACACCTACATCAACAGAAACAACACCTACAATTGTTACAACAACACCTACATCAACGGAAACAACACCTACAACTGTTACAACACTTACATCAACAGAAACAACACCTACAACTGTTACGACAACACCTACATCAACAGCAACAACACCTACAACTGTTAAAACAAAACCTACATCAACAGAAACAACACCTACAACTGTTACGACAACACCTATACACACAGAAACAACAACTACAACTGTTACAACACCTACACCTTCTTGTAATGTTATTTGCAAATGGTCAGATTGGATTGATAGCAACACACCCAGTACAGAACCCCAAGGATTGGAAACTGAATCAATCGATGCATTGTGGAAATCAAGACGCATTACCTGTCAAAAACCTAAAGAGATTGAATGTAGGGCAGTTAATTATCCACAAAAGTCCCTGGCTGGTTTGGGTCAACTACTGTATTGCAATACATCATTTGGACTGTCATGCTCAAATGAAGACAATGCAGCTAGCATGCCACCACTTTGTTATAATTATGAAATCCGTGTAAAATGTTGTGACAGTAATTGTGGAGGCATATCAACAGAGACATCCACTACTATCACACCAACTACTGTAACAACAACACCTACAACTGTTACAATGCCTACATCAACAGAAACAACACCTACAACTGTAACGACAACACCTACATACACAGAAACAACACCTACAACTGTTACAATGCCTACATCAACAGAAACAACACCTACAACTGTTACAACACCTACATCAACAGAAACAACACCTACAACTGTAACGACAACACCTACATCAACGGAAACAACACCTACAACTGTAACGACAACACCTACATCAACGGAAACAACACCTACAACTGTAACGACAACACCTGCATCAACGGAAACAACACCAATAACTGTAACGACAACACCTACATCAACAGAAACAACACCTACAACTGTAACGACAACACCTACATCAACAGTAACAACACCTACAACTGTTACAACACTTACATCAACAGAAACAACACCTACAACTGTTACGACAACACCTACATCAACAGTAACAACACCTACAACTGTTACAACAACACCTACATACACAGAAACAACACCTACAACTGTTACGACAACACCTACATCAACAGAAACAACACCTACAACTGTTACAACAACACCTACAACAACGGAAACAACACCTACAACTGTTACAACACTTACATCAACAGAAACAACACCTAAAACTGTTACGACAACACCTACATCAACAGTAACAACACCTACAACTGTTACAACAACACCTACATACACAGAAACAACACCTACAACTGTTACGACAACACCTACATCAACAGAAACAACACCTACAACTGTTACAACAACACCTACATACACAGAAACAACACCTACAACTGTTACGAAAACAACTACATCAACAGAAACAACACCTACAACTGTTACACCTACATACACAGAAACAACAACTACAACTGTTACAACACCTACACCTTCTTGTAATGTTATTTGCAAATGGTCAGATTGGATTGATAGCAACACACCCAGTACAGAACCCCAAGGATTGGAAACTGAATCAATCGATGCATTGTGGAAATCAAGACGCATTACCTGTCAAAAACCTAAAGAGATTGAATGTAGGGCAGTTAATTATCCACAAAAGTCCCTGGCTGGTTTGGGTCAACTACTGTATTGCAATACATCATTTGGACTGTCATGCTCAAATGAAGACAATGCAGCTAGCATGCCACCACTTTGTTATAATTATGAAATCCGTGTAAAATGTTGTGACAGTAATTGTGGAGGCATATCAACAGAGACATCCACCACTATCACAAAAACTACTGTAACAACAACACCTACAACTGTTACAATGCCTACATCAACGGAAACAACACCTACAACTGTAACGACAACACCTACATACACAGAAACAACACCTACAACTGTTAAAACAACACCTACAACTGTAACGACAACACCTACATCAACGGAAACAACACCTATAACTGTTACGACAACACCTACATCAACGGAAACAACACCTACAACTGTAACGACAACACCTACATCAATGGAAACAACACCTACAACTGTAACGACAACACCTGCATCAACGGAAACAACACCTAAAACTGTTACGACAACACCTGCATCAACAGTAACAACACCTACAACTGTTACGACAACACCTGCATCAACGGAAACAACACCTAAAACTGTTACGACAACACCTACATCAACAGTAACAACACCTGCATCAACGGAAACAACACCTACAACTGTAACGACAACACCTACAACTGTTACGACAACACCTACATCAACAGTAACAACACCTACAACTGTAACGACAACACCTACATCAACGGAAACAACACCTACAACTGTAACAACAACACTTACATCAACGGAAACAACACCTACAACTGTAACGACAACACCTACATCAACGGAAACAACACTTACAACTGTAACAACAACACCTACATCAACGGAAACAACACCTACAACTGTTACAACACCTACATCAACAGCAACAACACCTACAACTGTAACAACAACACCTACATCAACGGAAACAACACCTACAACTGTTACAACACCTACATCAACAGCAACAACACCTACAACTGTTACAACACCTACATCAACAGTAACAACACCTACAACTGTTACAACACCTACGTCAACAGAAACAAAACCTACAACTGTTACACCTGCAACTCTTACAACAACACCAGCACCTACAACTGTTACAACAACACCAACACCTACAACTACAACTGTTACAACACCTACATCAACAGAAACAACACCTACAACGGTTACAAAGACAACTACATCAACAGAGACATCTAAAACTAGTACAACTGCTTTCATTGTGCATACAGAACCAGCTCCCTTAACCACAAAACATCCCACATCACCTCAATGTAACTGCACATTTTTAAATTCAACATTCTCTGCTGGTAAGTGCTACTTTAACAGCAACTATTCCAATTTGTCAGTTTTGTTAATTTAGTTTGTTTAAACCTTGTGTATGCACACATTGTCTTGATTACATTGCATTCACATTTCATTCATGTTAAAAATCGCTCTTATTGTTTATCTCCCTTGCACATCTTTTTATTATAATTATAGGGTCACCAATCTATAATCAAACGGATAAAGCAGGTTGGTGTTACTTTGCCTACTGCAACTCCACTTGTGATATTGTGATAACACCTCAACCATGCATAACCCCTGAAGGTCCAAAAGACTGTACAAATATCAACAGAAAGGTAAAGTAATAGTACAGTGGAAGTACACTTGTGCAGTAACACGTCTACAATTTTTCTTTCTGTATAACGTGAATGACTGAAATAATAATTGGTATTGACATTTTTTTTTAATGATCTCTGTTCATCAATCTGATTGTGTCATTCAGCATATGGAATCTTGGATTGAAAACTGCCAAAACAAAACATGCAACAATGGCAGTGTCACATCAATATCTCTAAACTGTGACCAATCTGCCACTGTCATACCTAAGTGTACTAATGGACTTAAACCTAAGAAGGTGTTTTATAACAATGGCTGCTGCTTCAAGTACGAATGTGAATGTAAGTTTAAATCTTGCTCATGGACATTTCATTAATATAAAATATTTGTATTAAGTACATGTAGTTAATATATATATATATTTTTACATAGCCTTAGCCTTATTTTTACATATGGTCTAACTTAATTTGACAGGTAAATGCAGTGGCTGGGGTGACCCTCATTACAAAACTTTTGATGGAACATACTATGCTTTCCAAGGAAACTGCACATATGTTTTGTTCCAAGAAATCGTCCCAAGATACAATATCAGTGTCCATGTTAAAAACTATTATTGTGATGTTAAAAATAACCTTGCCTGCCCAGAGTACTTGATTGTGAACTACAAATCCTATCAAATCAAGTTGACAAGTAACACTCAAGAGGTCCAGGTAAGTCTTAGATTTTTTTAAACCAAAACATGACACATTGCAAAACACATTGTACTCTAGAAAACAATTTTCCTCATAACACAGAAAGACCTTGTTTCACACAGGTCTATGTTAATGATGAAGTGAAACAACTAACTTACATGAATGACCATGACAAATTCTTCATCACCACCTCCGGCATGGCAGTAGTTGTGAACATCACTGAAATCAAGGTTGATATTATGGTCAGTCATCAAGGCTTTGAGATCAATCTTCCATTCTCATATTTCAATGGCAATACAGAGGGACAATGCGGTGAGTACAGATCAAAGATCTCTTGTCGCAACCAAAAAACATAAACTTGTTTTTTTTCTGTGAGATGTGTACAAAGTAGAATATGTGTAAGTTTTACTTCATGTTTACAGTGCAACAAATACATTTGATTTTCAATAACTGTAATAGAACTTTGATACTAAAATAAAAATAAAAAAACATATTTTGAACTGTTCCATTACTTCCTCTCTATATCCAGATTTAGTATAATAAAACATTTATTTTTCAGGAGTTTGCGACAACAACCGTACAAATGACTGCAGACGTCCTGATGGACAAATCGACCAATCGTGTGTAAACATGGCACAGCTGTGGATGGTCCCACCAGGATGCAAAACCCCTCCACTTCAGCCTCAACCCACACCTTCAACTTCCTGCAAACCAGACATTTGTGAGCTTATGAAGAGCGAGTAAGTAATTTTAATAATTTGGTAACACTGATTAGTACAGTGTTTTCCTTTTTAAATGTATGTACCACCAAAAAAATGCCTTACACTCAGGTTGTTCCAAATGTGTTTGACTTTTTGTATTCTGCAGAAAATTAGAATAAAGAAAGTCATACAGGTTTGGAACATCACAAGAAGTAAAAGATTTAAGATGGTTGAACTGTTCCTGTAAGATGCATGAAATCAAACCGAAAAACCACATTTTGTATTTGTTTCTTCCCAGTATATTTGCAAAATGCCACGAGGTCATTCCTTATGAAAGTTATTATGAGGCGTGCAAATACGATGTGTGCCTCATGGGAAAGAACTCTATTGGTTGTTCGAGTCTGGAAGCTTATGCTCTGCTATGTGGCAAGAAGGGTATCTGTGTGGACTGGAGAACATCCAATCAACTCAAAAACATATGTGGTAAGTAAAATGAACCTAACCATTTGACTGTGTTTTTGATTGTACTTACTTGATTGTCATTGTTTTCTATAACAGAATTCAAGTGCCCCAGTCACAAAGTCTACAAGGCATGTGGGCCTAAAATAGAAAAAACCTGCAGTACAAGGTATTCTCCCTCTACAATACTCCATATTCACAAAACAACAGTCCTTAATAAGTGCTGGAATAATGCTTCATGTCTGATGTGCTTCTACTAACTCACAACTAGGTACAATGATTTGTTTGTGGAGAAAGTATGTCAAAGCAAGGACTGTGTTCAAACATTTATGGAAGGATGTTTCTGCCCTGCTAATACATATCAAGTCAGTTCAACGTTAGATAACTGTACAGCTTACTGCGGTAAGACATTTTGCATCATTTACTTGCTTACATCGATTAATGCACCTTCATGTCTTATTTTTATTGATTTGGTTTTTATTCCCTCAATGTAGATTGCATTGGCCCTGATGGATTACCTAGAATGGTATGTCTAGACAAAGTTACTTTTAATATTTTCTTTAAATATTTAAAGAAAGTCAATGGGGTCCAAAGCATTTTGCAATGTGTTTGCAGTCCATAATCAACATGATTCCTAACCATCATCTACTTGCTTTTCCTTCTGTAGCCAGGGGAGACATGGACCATGGGCTGTTCCGAATACACATGCTCCAGTGAGACTTTTGGTATTAGAACTGAGCCTGTAAAGTGTCCGACTGAAAAGCCCTGTGGACCAGAACAAAAAAAAATCACTAAAAACTGCTGCCCAACCTGTGGTGAGCCAAGATTAAACATGCTTGATAGTTCATCATTACAAGCCAGATAATGAATTTGCAGCACTTATTAAAATAACTCGCTAAAAACACATCCTGCTGATAGCACACACTGTCTGCATTATTTTATGCATAGTTCACCATTCATAAATGCATTCAAAATTATCAATTAAATCAATTAAAATTATTTAAATTCCTTCCCCATTTCCTCTCAACCCATGTAGTGTGTGATCTTGAGCTGTGTCTTCAGAAGAAATGTGATGTGGGATTTGAGTTAGCAGCAAATAAAACTGAAGACAGCTGCTGTCCACCTTGTGGTAAGTCTCAGATATCTTTCTGTGGATTTAAATGTTTAACATACTTACTCTAATTTTAGTGTCCTACAAAATCTGCTGTCCTATATACGAGTCATTGCTGTAAGGCAGTAACTTTTAAGTCCAGGTTATATATTTCTATAATAATACAGCATGAAGAATAATGCTTTACAATGAACTCTGTTAGAGATCTAAATATGGAAATGTATCTGTTCGATAAAATACCTTATTAACCTTTGAGTAATAAAACTGCCATCTCTGCATTACTTTTTAAAAATCCCTCAGTTGCACCATCTCTAAAATGCCAAGTCAATGTTGATTCTTGTTGTATTACGAGCATTCTCTTTTTCTGCCAGAAGACTCTCCTATATTCTCCTTTTTTTTAACAAGTGACTCCCCGGAAGTGTTTAGCTGTTCCAATATTAACTCTTGTCACTGACAACTAACCTATGTCACTCCCAATCTTCCACACCATACACGTTAAAGTAGCCAGTAGCTTTTCTCTATATGACGAGTCACACACAGGAAAGTGACATGCACGGAATACAGAAAAAACAATATAGCAGATATACAATTAAATATAAAAGGAGATATTTATATACATAAATAATTTTTTTTAAAATATAATTATTAGTATAAGTAAATATACTCTTCTAAAAAATGTTGTGTCAGCACTAAGATATATGGATATTAAAAAGTCCAGCTGCTGTGGGAAAAAAGGATCTCCGGTACCGCTCCGTCTAACACCGAAGGTGCAACATTCTCTGACTAAAGGAGCTACCTAAGGCCCCAACAGTCTCATACAGGGGGTGCGAAGGGTTGTTCAAGATGTTCGATAACTTGGCCAACATCCTCTTTTCACCCACTTGCTTCACTCCAGAGGACAGTCTGTAATAGAACTGGCCCTCCTAATCATTTTGTCAAGCATTTTCTTATCCTTCTCCATGATTCCACCACTCCAGCAAACCACAGCATAAAAAGTTACTGATGCAACTATCGTATCATAAAAAGTTCTCAGTAATGTCCTACACACCCCAAAAGCCTGAGCAGTCTTCTCAACAAGTGGAGGTTACTTTGTCCCTTCCTATACAGAGCATTTGTGTTGTCTGACCAGTCCAATTTATTGTTTATATACACACTCAAATACTTGTATACATTCACCCTCTCAATATCCAGCCCCTGGATGTTTACCGGTACAGTATATGAGGCTTTCTTTCGGAAGTTAATCACCAATTCTTTTGACTTCGTCACATTGATGTGAAGGGGATTAAATTCACAACAGTCAACAAAGTCACTGATCACTCCCACAATTTTGTTAATTTTGAACAAAAAATTGTCACAGTGTACCTTTAAAATTCACACTTATCTTTACTTAATAGTGATAAGGCTAAATAACATGATTTCTATCTGGACAAATTATGTTTAATATTTTACCAAGGCCTTTTTTCATAAAAAATGTAAATTAGCGTACATTATTACTGATTTAATGACTTTAAAATTGATTTTTCTGATTTTCAGTGCCCAAAGATGTCTGTGTGTACAATAACACGGAGTACCAGGTAAGCTGCTGCGTTCGTGTTCACAATTCATAAAGGAAATTTGGGGAAAACTGTTAAATAGTGATTTTATTTTCCACTTTTCTGACTCCGTAATCTCTGTTCTTTTTTCTAGCCTGGGTCTAAATTTGCCACTGAGCCTTGTATCGAATGTAACTGTAAAATGGATAAAAACCCAAAGACTCAACTACACAATGTCGAATGCTTTTCTAAAGTCTGTGCACCTTGCCCTGAGGTAATAATTTAAAGTTTTGCTTGTGAGCATAATTTTATCAAATCATTGATTAGAAACTTCTAAACTACTACTAAACTATTAATGTGTTTTTGTACTCCAAGGGCTTTGAGAAGGTGGAACAAAAAGGAACGTGCTGTGGAACATGCAAGCAAAATGTCTGTTTTTATACTGCACCAGACAACAAAACAAAAACTCTCAAGGTACATATTCTAAATTTTCTTTACACCTTCAGTTCACCAGACAAATGATCTGCTCTATTATTTGATCCTCATGTTGCCTCTTTTTTTGTAGGATGGAGAGAGCAATAACCACCAATGTGAACGTGTGACATGTCATCAAGTCGATGGCAAGTTCATGATAGAGAAGGCCATGCCAAGCTGCCCTGACATCAATCCAGATGACTGTGTGCCCGTGGGTTTAATATCTTAAGCTTGTTGTTTGTATTTTGTGTGGCTGTTGCTACCTGCTAACGCTTAAAGGGACAGTTCACCCAAAAATGAAAAAAAATCGCCATCAATTACTCACCCTGTCGCTCCAAACATGTAAGACTTTAGCTCATCTTCAAAACAATTGAAGTAATTTTAAATTAAATCAGAGATTTTTGTCCCTCCATTGACAGCTACGCAACACCCACGTTGACGCTTTAAAACGTTCCTAAAGAGATTGTGAAACTAATCCATTGGAATTGAGGGGTTTGAGGAGACTCAAACATTATATGATAAACAGATTGAATTTAGGCTTTTATCCACATATAAATATTGATTAGCAAACTTTAAAAGAAGCTCAACCGTACTTGCTCGCATGAGAACAAACCTCATTGGTTCTTGCGGAAACTCAAATTTGATGCGTAACAAGAGAATGAACCTTCTTGGTTCTTAAGGAAACGCAAACTTGATGCGTAACACACAAGAATGAACCTCATTGGTTCTTGAGGAAGCTCAAATGTGCTGCGTAACACCAGAATGAACCTCATTGGTTCTTGAGGAAGCTCAAATGTGCTGCGTAACACAAGAATGAACCTCATTGGTTCTTGAGGAAGCTCAAATGTGCTGCGTAACACAAGAATGAACCTCATTGGTTCTTGAGTAAGCTCAAACGTGCTGCGTAACACAAGAATGAACCTCATTGGTTCTTGAGTAAGCTCAAACGTGCTGCGTAACACAAGAATGAACCTCATTGGTTCTTGAGTAAGCTCAAACGTGCTGTGTAACACCAGAATGAACCTCATTGGTTCTTGAGAAGCTCAAACGTGCTGCGTAACACGAGAATGAACCTCATTGGTTCTTGAGAAGCTCAAACGTGCTGCGTAACACAAGAATGAACCTCATTGGTTCTTGAGAAGCTCAAACGTGCTGCGTAACACGAGAATGAACCTCATTGGTTCTTGAGAAGCTCAAACGTGCTGCGTAACACGAGAATGAACCTCATTGGTTCTTGAGGAAGCTCAAACGTGCTGCGTAAAACGAGAATGAACCTCATTGGTTCTTATGGAAGCTCAAACTTTTTTATCTGTGGAAAACAAAAATATATTTTGATGTTTTAGACCCCATTGAGTTTGTATAGACAAACACTTTTGCATCTTGCTTTGTGTACCACATAATGAAAAAAAAGCATACAGGTTTGGAGCCACACAATGTGCACATTTCTGAGTGAGCAATTACTTTCACTGTGAACATGTTGAAGTTTAAACAAGGCTCTGTTTTTCTGAACAGGGAACAATGGGACTCGATGCAGATGGATGTTGCAAAACATGTAAGAAATTGTATCCTTGTTCAAAATATCCAGATAGTCCCTATTAAATAAGCAGAAATATACTGAATGTGACCGTTTACAATTAATTCTAAGGCAGCATTTTACACAAGACAGAATCATGAATGATTCATACAGACATTTGTTCTGCTTTTCATGAATAAGGTCCAGTAATTGTAACTATTCAAAATATGTCATATTCAAACCATCTCCTATTTCCTCTAATATCTCAGGTGAACCCAAGAACTGTGTTCTTGTGAAGAACAAAACAGACGTTACTGTAAATGGCTGCAAGACCATCCAACCCATAGATGTGACGTCCTGCAGTGGCAACTGTGCAACCGTATCAATGTGAGAGCACATGCACGTCTAACTGATCACACTGACACACGATTTGCTATGAAATATAGATCACACTTACATACTCATATTGAATGGATGTTAATTCAGGTGTAAATTTAGAGCAGCATTATGCCAAACGTTTTGATTTACTAATCTGAGTGAAGTTTTTCTTGTAAATCTGCATAGGTATTCAATGTCCGCGAACACCATGATGCACAACTGTTCTTGCTGTCGTGAGCAGAAAACCCACATTAATAAAGTGACGCTGAAGTGTCCCGATGGCAGCAATATCCTTCATGACTACATCTACATAGATAGCTGCAAATGCACTCCAACTGAGTGTGAAAACAAAAAGAGCATTGGATAAAAGATCTTGTCCAGTTTCTGCTTTAATGCTACAATTGTGATTCCAGAAAATTTGCAATGATAATAATAATAATAATTTGGTGAAAGATTGCCCCATTCAGCTTTTTGTTCTATAACTAATACCTCTCAGGGCATTTTCTGGGCATTTTGAACATTTTGATTCTTCTTTAGTAATGCAAAATGTGATTCTTTACATTTTCCAGTGAAATGAATGATGACTTTAATAAAGCAAAATAAATGGCAACAAAACTGGATGAAGTATACTGCATTTTCTTCCCCTAAAAAATGATTAGGAAAAATAAAACTGGTATTACTCCACAATAAGGATTTTTTTATTATTATTTTAATAATGTTCTCTGAGATCTACATATAATGTCACAAGATTTGTATATCAGAAAGCGTAGAAGTAATAGACTCTCTCTTTGAAACGCTATGATGTCATACTGAGACAAAATCTAAAACCAGATGTGTTATCGCCTTGGACTAACAAAGACGTTTTTGCAGTACAATGACCGCTTATACGTCAAAAAAAATTTTTTTTTTAATTTATTCAACATTAGTTAGCATCAGCAAACATAAAAAAAAATACTTTCATAGCATTTATTAACATTCATTAATTTTGTTAATATTAATGTCTACATTTTTTTTTTACAAAAGCATTTATTAATTTTTAATAATTTTTTTTTACTGGTCCCATTTTATAATAAGTGGACTTAACTATGTACTTACATCAAAAAATAAGTTTAATGCACTGCATTGGAAAACGTATTTGCTGATATTAAGGTGGGATACGGGTAGAGACGTAGTCGTAGTTAAGAGAGGTGTGGTTGTATGGGTAGGTTTAAGTGTAGGGTCAACACAAAGTGTAATTATTAATGTAACTACAAAAAATAAATACAGATGTAATTACATACAGGTGTGACGAAGAGACTGAGGCGTTCGAATCCATCTGCAGTATTTTATTAATACAGAAAACAAGGGCAATCCAAGAAACGTAGGTCAAACAGGCATAGGTCAGAGGCAGACGGCTTAGGTTCAAAAACGATAACAAAGTCCAAGTCAAAAATACAAGAGCAAACACGAGAAATGAGCTAGAGACAGCGTGTAGGTAAATCAAGACTTCACAACTGAACAAAGAACATAGCAGTCCATATAAAGGTGAGCGGAGGGTCCACAGGTGATAATGATACAGAGATAATGAGGTTAATAGGAGCATGCAGTCCTAATACGCAGGAGAGAGGGATCTGGTGAAACCAGGAGGAGGCGCAGTTGAGCGTTCTGTGACAACAGGTCATTTTTTAAAATGTAAGTTAGGGCTTTCAAATTTCTAAGCCTGATTACAATTACGGATGCCACACAATCCTGTGCTTTATTTTCTCCATTGTTTTAATATTAGTTTTAGTATAGACCCTTTTACTGTTTGTATACAATGATGACGTAGCAACGTATGCACGCGCATTTTGGCAACAAACTGTGGCAAGAATCAGCAGCATGTCAGCATTGCATCCTGCATATCTCCGAAAAGTCTTTATTTTTTTTATAATTATATAAGAAAGATGCGCTGTTCCGAGTCTTTCCGAAAAAAGCCGAGCGGGTGGGGGCGTGTCGTGTGAGCGGAGCTAAATAATGACGTGTGCAGCAGCGCGCTGCTATTGTGTTGAGTCGAGTGCGTCATCCCTAACAGCGGAAAAAAAACTTTATTCAAAATAAAAATATGGCTTTTAATCAGATACAGCCATACATCTATGATCCGGAATCAGACCCAGAGGCTGCAGTTGAACAGGAGCAGCAGCAAAAACGACTAGAGCAGGACGTCTGTATGTGGTACAAGTTATACACTAACTATATAATATGCTTAGCGACTTGTGTTATTTACATATTTATACTTGAATTATATCGTCGTATTTTTGTCTTTGAAGGTGTACATGTGGGAAGTGCAGTTGTGCACGTGTGTTTGTGTGTTTACGCGTGGTTTGTGTAGACGTTATTAAGCGGACCGGTTTTGCACAGCAGGATTAGTTAGTGTTTACATAGAAAGACACGGAATAGTAGCGCATTTGAATGAAGAAGCGTGCTTATTTAGTTCAACATATTTCCCCCCTCTTTGTGTATTTTTGTTTGGAGTGCTTTTACAATACACAAACATAAAGTTACACATATAGTGGCCAGCTAAACAAATGTACACGCACTACACATCGCATGCTCCATTGATTAATTAACTATACGTGATCATGTTTGGGCTACTTGATGAGCATAGGCAAAAAAACACACACATTTGAATCAGTCTTACTTACCGCCTGCGGTTCTAAAGTTGGGACCTTTATCGTTGGGACTGCTCCATCCTTTAGAAATAGTCGATTTGAAAATCCGGCGTCAAACTGGGCCTTGTTTATAAAACTGTCGGCAACGAAATGCAGCGAACAGATATAAACATTCGCGCAACT
This sequence comes from Pseudorasbora parva, assembly GCF_024679245.1. NCBI lineage: Eukaryota > Metazoa > Chordata > Actinopteri > Cypriniformes > Gobionidae > Pseudorasbora > Pseudorasbora parva. Next base: position 26,668,354 of record NC_090196.1, on the reverse strand, counting down.
CAGTTGCTGATCTGGAAAAGCAAATTCCATCCACTGTTGCCTTACCGCAGGGTTTTGGGGGAATCTGTGCAGGACTGTCTTGGTCTGGCAACCAAAAACGCACTTTTTGGGTGACATTGTTAGTTGTGCAGATCACCTGTGCAGTGCAGCCTACGAGCCAGCGCGTTGATGGGCGTAGGCTGTTGCTTTCGCTCTCTCCTTCGCTCTCTCTCACGCGCTTCCGGTAGAATTGTCCGTAAGGCCCATACAAGGAAATTCCGCCCCCACTAACGTCAGTGGGGACGCATGATCTCAAAAAACTTGCCGAAACTTATGACTAACCGGAAGTAGTATTTTTGACAAAGAAATACTCCCATCAAACGTCCACCTTAACTTTTGAAACTTTGTCTATGTTTAGTATGGGATTCCAAGTCTTTAACAGTGTAAAAAGATCAGTATGCCACAAACCGAGAAAGTTATTTTAAAAAGTTGACTTTATCAAATGGTATTCGGCTACCAGATCCGTGTTCTATAGTGGAGTGGATAGAAGACGTTAGCAGATGGCCAGATATAACTTAGTGGTCGGATATATACGTATTTAGTTGAGAAACCGAGCGTGTACACCCGAGACAAGCATATAAATCACTGGATGCTTATGAATACGTTGTCTGTGGGCATGTAAGTTGTCCAATACAATTTTCTACATTTATTCTTATCCTTCACACAGACATACATTTATCATTTTCCTTAAATTTTATGTTATTGATTCGTGTCGACACTTCTGTTTAAAGTTTAATTTTGTAATGCTATAACGTTAGTACTTTAATAGCAACTATGTTGCTTGCATACATTTCTCAGATGGTTATTTTGCAATTAAACTATTAATAAAATCATTACAAATGAAATTGATAAGTACTGTGATTATTGATATGATAATCTGGGGGTGGGGGTACATTATACACACCAGTGGCAGCCAATGTTGGGAGGTTTATTATAAATAATTAAGTTTCAAGTGCAGTAAATGTTTTACAAATGATTTTTTTTATGCGAGCATTTTTATGTCTTCGTTCCAATCAATGCATTTAATCGCCTGCCTACCGCCGGTTCTTCTGAAACGGCCGTGATCCTGTCAGAATTCTATAAAACTTAAGCCCATTGGTGGAATAGCGATTAGTGCAACCAAAAACGCAACAGCCAGATGCTGGGAATACATTTTGATGCTGGGAAACCGTTTTGATAAACTTTCGGAGTTGCTCAAACGTTAGAACCACTAGGGAACAACACCACTTCCGTTGCCAAAATGCGCGCGCAACTCTTTGATCACGTGTGCTGTAAAAGGGTCTATAGCAACATTATAATCCCATTAATATTTTTATTATTTTTTTATTAAGAAAAATAAATCAAATCAATGTTATGTTTGAGGCTTAATGCTATAGAAAAGCAGGGCAAATGATTTCAGGTTATTTTTATGGAAAAATATGAAGCATGCAGTTGCTTCAAACTATGGTATAAACCTATTCAAAACATCGTTCAATATGAATTGTGATAATTGTAAATAATTGTCGCAATTACAATTGACTAATCGACAATTATGATTTTTGTCATAATCGTGCGGCCTTAATGTAAGTACAATGTAAAAACGTATGTTTGTACACAAGTGCAATGTATCAATTTATTCATTTAAATGTTAGTATATGCTGGTCATGTAATTAGAATATCATCCAAAAGTTTTTTTTATTTCACTAATTCCATTCAAAAAGTAAAACTTGTATATTATATTCATTCAGAACACAGACTGATATATTTCAAATGTTTATTTATTTTCATTTTGATGATTATAACTGACAACTAAGGAAAATTAAAATTGAAATTAATCAGGTTAATATATTGAGACAGTTGAAGTCCACACCGCTCAATAAGGCCCCAGGTCCAGACGGTATTTGTGGTAGAACATTAAACCACTGTGCTGAACAGCTCAGTGGAGTTTTCCACCTACTTTATCAGTCTTCCTTAGATCTAGGACTAGTACCTGATTTGTGGAAAAGTTCAATTATTGTGCCAATACCTAAAAAAGCAAATCCGAAATCTTTGAACGATTATCGTCCTATTGCCTTGACCTCTTTGGTCATGAAGGCCTTGGAAAAAGAGATTAATAAGTTTCTACTGAAGATTGCTGGACCGCTACTAGATCAGTTGCAATTTGCATATCGCGCTGGAAGAGGTGTAGATGATGCAAAGCTGTTTTTGTTAAATACTGTCTGTCGTCACGTGGAAAAAAGTGGGGCCTTTGCGCGGCTTTTGTTTGTGGACTTCTCGTCTGCATTTAATCTTCTGCAGCCAGTCATTTTAGGACAAAAACTTATTAGTCAGTTTAATTTTGATCATGGTATAGTCTCATGGATCATGAGTTTTTTAGCAGATAGGCAACAGAGGGTTAGGGTTAATGGGGTCTTATCTGATATAGTAAATACCTCTGTAGGCACACCACAGGGTTGTGTACTTTCTCCGATTTTGTTCATACTATATACAAATGATTGTCAGAGTTCACAAGATAATAGTTATTTGGTGAAATATGCAGATGATACTGTGCTTCTCTCTTTACTTTCACATTCAGATCAGGAATATGGTTCGGTCTTATATGATTTTACCTCTTGGTGTAATAGTATGAAATTAGATTTGAATGTATCAAAAACGAAAGAGATGATTATAAATTTTAGTAAAAGACCACTGATGCTTCAACCGGTGGTCATTAATAATGTACAAGTGGATGTAGTAGAGGAATATAAGTACCTAGGAACGATTTTTGATGACAAGTTGAAGTTTGATCAAAATGTTGATGCAATTATCGGAAAGTCACATCAGAGATTGTTTGCACTACGAAAGCTTAATTCTTTTAATGTACAGAGAGGCATTCTCAGGTCTTTTTATAACTCATTCATTGAAAGTATTCTGTCTTTTTCCTTTATTTGTTGGTTTTCATCATTGTCTACTAAGAACAAAAGTCGTCTACAAGGTATTGTCATTATGTGCTCAAAAATTACGGGAGTTCCCTTACGAAGCCTCACAGTGTACTATGAACAGCAAGTGCTGAGAACGGCACACAAAATAATGGGAGACAGCACACACCCGTTGTATTTGGATTTTGAGTGGATGCCCCTGGGGCGGCGTTTAAGGACAATTAAATGTTCGACAAATCGTTATAAATTTACTTTTGTCCCTGAGGCGGTTCGTTTATGTAACAAATTTGGTTGATTTATTTATTTATTTATTTTTAATATTAGTATTATTATTATACTTATTTTTTTTTTTTTTTTTTTTTTTTTTGTGTGTGTTTTGAATGAATGATTGAATGTATATGTGTTGGTGTTAAATGTGAAGCACCATGTGAGCCTAAACTAATTGCCCCAAGGGGATAAATAAAGCTCTAAACAAAAAAAAAAAACAAAAAAAATCCCAGATTCAGTATCTCTGAAAATTAGAATATTTTGAAAAGGTTTAATAATGAAGACACCTGGTGCCACCCTCTAATCAGCAAAGGCTTTTAAATGGTCTTTCAGTCTAGTTCTGTAGGCTACACTATAATGGGGAAGACTGCTGACTAGACAGTTCTCCAAAAGACGATCATTGGCACCTTGCACAAGAAGGGCAAGACACAAAAGGTCATTGCAAAAGAGGCTGGCTGTTCACAGAGCACTGTGTCCAAGCACATTAATAGAGAGGTGAAAGGAAGGAAAATATGGGGTAGAAAAATTTGTACAAGCATTAGGATAACCGCACCCTGGAGAGGACTGAGAAACAAAACCCATTCAACATGCGGGGGAGATTCACAAAGAGTGGACTGCAGTGAGTGCTTCAAGAATCACTACACACAGATGTATGTAAGACATGCTGTCACATTCCTTGTGTCAAGCCACTCTTAAACAACAGACAGCATCAGAGGCGTGTCGTCTGGGCTAAAGACAAAAAGGACTGCTGAGTGGTCCAAAGTTATGTTCTCTGATGAAAGTAAATTTAGCATTTCCTTTGGAAATCAGGGTCCCAGAGTCTGGAGGAAGAAAAGAGAGGCACATAATCCACGTTGCTTGAGGTCTAGTGTGAAGTTTCCAAAGTCAGTGATGGTTTGGGGTGCCATGTCATTTGCTGGTTTTGGTCCTCTGAGGTCCAAGGTCAACGCAGCCGTATACCAGAAAGTTTTAGAGCACTTCATGCTTCCTGCTGCTGACCAACTTTATGGAGATGCTGATTTCATTTTCCAACAGGACTTGGCACCTGCTCACAGTGCCAAAGCAACCAGTACCTGGTTTAAGGACCATGGTATCCCTGTTCTTTATTGGCCAGCAAACTCGCCTGACCTTAATCAGGCCTGGCCACTATCAGAGCAACCTGGGCTCTCATAACACCTGAGCAGAGCCACAGACTGATCGACTCCATGCCTCGCCGCACTGCTGCAGTAATTCAGGCAAAACGAGCCCCAACTAAATATTGAGTGCTGTACATGCTCATACTTTTCATGTTCATACTTTTCAGTTAGCCAAGATTTCTAAAAATCCTTTCTTTGTATTGATCTTAAGTAATATTCTAATTTTTTGAGATACTGAATTTAGGATTTTCCTTAGTTGTCAGTTATAATCATCAAAATTAAAAGAAATAAACATTTGAAATATATCAGTCTGTGTGTAATGAATGAATATAATATACAAGTTGCACTTTTTGAATGGAATTAGTGGAATAAATCAATTTTTTGATGATATTCTAATTATATGACCAGCACATATATAGTTATAGCCACCTAATATAAAGTGGGTCCATTTTTACCAATAATTTATTAATTTCAACATCTAGAACATTATTAAAATCAAAAGTTGTGTCTGTTAATATTATTTAATGGACCTGAGCTAACATGAACTAGCAAATAACAGCTGTTGAATATTAAGAAAGACTGTAAATACTGTAACAAATGTATTGCTTCTTGTTCGTGTAATGCATTAACTAATGCGACTTGGTGTAAGGGATGGCAAGTTTATTTGTATAGCTCATTTCATACCCAATTGCTATTCAAAGTGCTTTACATAGAAATTAATTAAAATAGTGATAACATAAGCCTATGTATGAGAAATAAGAATACCATGTATAAGAATTAAAATAAACACAAGGATAATTAAAACAGTTGTAAAGATAATTAAATAATAATAAAAAATAAAATAAAATGGTAAAATACACAATAGTGGTCAGAAATAAAAATAAAGCATCCTTCAGTTTACAGTCTACATACAGGTGTAACAGGTTACCTTCTAATTTGTATAAACAAACCTGAATTAACAATGAACAATAGTATATTTATTGATTAATATTAACCTGAATTAATAAATGCTGTAAATAACCCTATTTTTTAATACAGGATACCTATGCAATAACTATAGGTGCCGCATCCTGCAAAGTTCAGTTCCAGCCCTAATCAAACACCCTTGAACCAGTTAGAAACATTTGAAATTTTGACAGGTGTGTTCAGATCTCCAGGAACAGGATTGGATAACCCTCCAATAACTAACGTTAACAAACTGACATCAAACCTGAATAATGTGAAGGAAACCCCGAAACTCAAAACGGAAATGCTGAAAGTGAAACTTAAGTGAATTTATAGACCGTAATAATGTAATTATTACTTGTATAGTACTTGAGTATAGACTTGTATAGTCTAAGACTACAAGTCCTTGAACGTGCATTTATTTGAACATTTACATTTTAAAAAACAACTGAAACTAGACCTAAACATGTATTTGCACATGTCGTGCACATATCCACGATTAATCATTGTATGCTAAATACATATCATATTACATTTTTCTGATATGTAATACCAACACATACCTGACCAACTAATCTATTGTTAAGGAAATAATTGAATAATGCTATTAACTTACTTTAATATGGTAGAATCAAATTCATTTTTAAAACGAGCAGCCTCTGACATGAAGCTGACCATGAAAATAGAAAAGACAATGTTTGCACATTCAATATGTTTGACACATTCCCATATGTTTGCTGTTGCATTTAGAAAGATCTTCAGTCGTAAGAGGTTTCAAAGAACTAACCCTTAAACATGTCAAACAGGCCGAGATGAAGCTCTGAGTACACAACTCTGGTGGAAGGCTATTGAATCAGGTACTGTTCATATATGCCTTTGGTTCATGTCATAGTATTGATTTATGATGCAAGTATTGTTTGACTGTCAAAATTAAAATGTCAAATCGAGTTTAGCTGATTAGTTAATCAAAACAACCCTAATTAAACGAAACATGAAGGTGGCACTTCAACAATTGCTCTGATGGCAGGGAAATGTGTTCGCAATGAAGCAGAAAATGACTAATTTGATCATACAGTGCTCTGGGTAAGCCATAGTGCTGCCATATTGAATTTTGCCATGAAAAAAATGTTGGATTTTACCAATGCTTTGTTGCATTGTGATGAAAATTGGTACATATGAATCACGCCCCAAAAGTAACTGAGAAAAATGGGCACAGTGCTACCAAGAGGTTAAAAAGTATCTTTCCTTAAAGCTGAAGCCCACAAGTTTCTGTTTGAATTATAATTTTTACGCTTTACGTTTGGATTTTTCTGGATTACAATCCACAATCAAAATGATACATTTAATTATTCCAGCTGCTGTGTGAAAATGGCTTCAAATATACATGCGATACAGACTAGCCGGGATGCCTTCTTTATGTATACAGAACACATTTTTTTGTTTATATGACGTTATGCAATATGACACAAGGGGCGCCATGCTCAAATTTCCCGCGGAAAGCTACCAGTAGCTACCAGCTCAAATTACATTATTACAAGTTTACCGTTGCAAATGGGGCTAAGGTAAGGAGATAGTTTTGAACACTGGCTTGTTATGTAGGCCTGCTTGCTCAAAAATGTATTTTGCATAATTTTTAACCAAAAAGCATTAATTTTTCTTTAATTAGCCTACTTTTTAATTTCTTAAATCGTTGTGAGCGTGGGCTTCTTCTTCAAAGTCAAGCCGAGTCAATTCATTTGTCTAGGCAACAGTTTGGCATTTTGTTTGTTTTGTTAATTTGTTACTGTAACAATGCCTTGATATTATTTTGATGGCAGCGCAACTAAATGCTAAAATGTTATGTAAGGGATAATGTACATCCAGCTATTTTTTATCACAGAATTAACCCTGACCGTTTGATCAGGACGGTCTTGCATCAGGGGTTTATTCTGCGATAACAACTGACTATTATCCATTATAGGTCCATTACCCCGCTTATTACGGTGCGTTTTCTAGCCAAATAAGTAAATAATTAGATATGAAATATTGATCTGAGTCTAAATGTTTTATTAGGTCTTTAAATTTAAAGCTTCCGCGAAAAAAAGGATTTGCTACTCTGAAAAAAAAACATTGAACATTTTGTAGTGACTGATCACAAAGTTTTCAGTTGGCCAAATTGAATTTCTGTGAATTGATGCAATTTCATTAACTGAAATTCAATTTGGCCAACTGAAAAGTTTAGATGTGATCAATCACTGGAAAATGTTCAATTGGAGACCTGAATTTTTTTCAGTGTAACTAGATAGAAATTTGATGCGTACGGTACAGTCATACTACTAGGCTATTACATTGTATTTCACAACATACATAATTATGGGGATAAGCTATATTGATTCAAATCTTACCTGTTTGTTATCTTATAATTGTGTGAAACAAGAGAGCGAGTTTGTGATGCCGGAGGACATAATACACAAATATTGATTTGAGGTTTAAAATTTTATGAGCTCACCAAGCATAAAACTTTTGTAAGGAAAAACTGTTCCTAGCAAGCTTTCAGTGACAGTTACCCAGATGAGCCTGTGTTATTAGCTTTTACTGGTTGTTATATGTGAATAATGTACTCAGTAAAAAAACAAACAAAAAAAGTTTCAAATTTAAAAAAGCTGCCTTTAAATTTTTAGCTTAGTCAACTCAAATATCCAAGCTGCCACTTGTACAACTTCACATTTCAAAGTTGACTAAACTTAAACATTTTAAGGCAGCATGACCACTTACTTTTTTTAAAATAGCTATTTTTACAGTGTATCACTTGAAGGCGTGATTGACCAATCAGAATCAAGTATTATGCTTAGGCCCTATGCCTAAATACCTAAAAATGTTTTTTTTTTACAGCTCTACTTACATTTGTTAACATTATTTATTTTAAGAAATGCAAGAAAATAGATATCATATTGCATATGGCATTGGCATTTTTAATTCTGATGGCTATTCTGGTAACACTTAACAATAATTTGCGTTAACTAACAATGAGCAATAAATATGTTACATTGTTTAATAATCTTTGTTAACATTAGTGATAAAAAAATTTGTGCTGTGAAATCCAAAATAAAAGTTAAGAGTTTATATAATATATGTGTGTGTACTGTGTATAATTAGTATATTTGAACACATATGTATATATTTAAGAAATACTTGCGTATGTAATGTATATAATTTATATTATATATAAATATTTTATAAATAAAAATGACATATATTTCTTATTTATATGAATGAGTATGTATTCAAATTTACATAATAATTATACGCAATATATTATGTAAACACAAACTTTATTTTGGATGCGATTAATCATTTTGATAGCACTATAAAAATACAACTGCTTATTGTTAGCTCTTGTTATTTCATTATTAAGGGACAAATTTTAAATGCAAAAACGTAAATGTTGAAATTAACATTAAGATTAATAAATGTTAATTCAGCTTAATTAATGTAGTTAACCAATGTTAACAAATGACTCATTATTGAAAAGTGTTACCGGTATTCTGTTACTAGAACAGCAGAAAGACTAAATTTGACTGAAAATAGTAAAATCATGTTCGGTGAAAAATGTTCTTAGACAATTAAATAAATGAAATAGCTAAGTGAAATATATTTCATATTAGAGATGAGTCAAGCCACATCCTTGTTAAGCCCAATTCAAACAAGCGATAAATTAATCATTGTGTGACTGAATGTCATTCTCATCATTGAGATGCAGTTTGTTTAATCTCAAATACCAACTAAGACATTAAATATTTATTTGTTTCAAGTATCTACCAAGCCCAAGGCCAAATTCAAGCCATGGGTCCACCCTCTGATCACAAACTACATTCATCCAAAGCAAACTAATAGCCATTATATAAGGACAAGTGCTGACAGTCAGCTCACATTAGATTTTGAGGATGATTGTTGTCTCCATGGGGACTGTGAGGATGTCCCAGATGTGGATGCTGAGATGGGTCATCCTATTGGTTGGGCTGCAGTCCATACAAGCAAGTAAGCAGACAAAAACTGAACAAAAATGTAAGAAAAGCTCAAAATTCTTAAAATGAACATTCAAAAAATCATTTTCTATGCTTTAAGACTTCGTGGTCGATTATGGGGACAGTATGAACAATCCTATGGACTTTACCTTATCACCAACAACTACAGGTAAATATTGAATTATGTTGATATGTATGTATAATACAAGACATATTGATTGCATTGATATAAAGAGATTTGTAATGAAAATTTTTTTTTTAAAAAAGTGTGCAGTAATAAATACAACCTAATATGTATTTTTCTCTAAATTACAAAATGTAATATTTTAATATAAAAAATATATTATTACTTTAATATGAATTTAATAAATCATAACCTTACAAGATGTTTACCATGGTTGCAAGGTCAAGGACAAAAGTACCTAAAATAGAATAGGAATAGAAAGTTAAATTAATTTAAATTTAAATTATTTAATTAGTTAGTATTATTAGAAATTTTGAGACTTCCTAATGTATATAATTGTGAATAAAGTAATAATTATGATGTATGTACCACTTTTACTATAAACACACATTATTTAGCACTTACAAAGTTCAGTAACACCACGTTAGAAATATGCATACAGCAAATATATTATTACTTTTTGAGGTGTACTCATATTTGAGTAGGTAAAAATTGGTAACACTTTATGGTGACACTTTATTTTACATTGTCTTTGTTACGTATGTTACATGCAGTTACTATAGTAATGACTATGCATAATTACATGGAACTAAACCAATCCTAACTCTAATCCTAACCCTATAGTAAGTACATGTAGTACTTGGTGCATAAATGTATCATTACAGTGTAACAAAGACACCTTTAAATAAACTGTAACCCACTATTTTACGGTGTCCTTGTTAAACGTTAAATGTAGTTACTGTAGTGATAACGATAAATTATGCATAATTACGTTCAGCTAAACCTAATCCTGACCCTATAGTAAGTACATGTAGTTAATTATTACTATTTAGTATATAAATGTATAATTATGCTGTAGTGCCCCCCAGCCTCCCTGGCCAGCCCAGGGAGGGTGCCTCGTTCCTGGGCACAGTCAAATCCTTTGTCCCTCTCGAGGTCAGTTGAGAGCAAAGATGTTCCAGAAATGGACTGCCTGGGTATTGTCGAGGAGGGGAAAAAAATCATTTTAAAAGGTGGTGGAGAATCTAGTTTCCACCTCGGTGGAGGTGAGGATCAGGTAGACCTGGGACCGGCATGCCCAGAGAATGGGCACTGTGTGCGGGGTGAGACTTTCAGTAACCCCCTGGATCTGTTCAGAGATCCATACTCACAGAGCAGGGCGGGCATCCCAAGAGGATGCACCGTCCTGGGCATGCTAGGGGTGAAAGACACCATGGAGGAAATTCCTCCTATAAAATAAACTGGGTAACACGATACATATACATACTATAGTAATAACAGTAAATCATGCATAATTATGAAGTAACTATCCATTACCATATAACTCTATAGTAAGTACATGTAGTTAAATAATATTACTTAGAATCTGTTTGAGTAATTAAATTGTAACTACGTCACCTTAAAATAAAGTGTAACCAAATAAAGTGTGCCCAATATACGTATAACAACTGCCCCTATAATGGGGCATTTGCTACACTGTGACACTGCATCAGTCTTTGAATGCGAAGGAAAATGTTTTAATGTTAATAAAATATGACAACAGTTTTCCCTTTTCTCTGTTATATTTAGTTTTTCCCACCATGACGACTGTGATGGTAACAAAAGGTATTTAATTTCATGCTGCATAATTTTAAGCTTGTGCAGCTTTATTCAGTTATTACACTTTAGAAACTAAATTGTGTATTTTTGCTCACTGAAACTATTTACCGTAGAGTTTTATATTTATAAACTTTCTCTCTTGCTTCAGTCGAGCCAAATCCTGATCATCAGTCCACGATCTGCAGCACATGGGGAAATTTCCACTTCAAGACATTTGATGGTCATTTCTTTCAAGTGCCAGACACGTGCAACTACGTTCTGGCGGTGATGTGTGACAGCGCATCATCTGATTTTAACATCCAAATGCAAAGAGAGACTGTAAATGGCTCAATCACTTTCAGTACAGTCACAATAAAGCTGGAGGGGACAATCATCAGAATCACTAATGGCGACATCACTATGGACAATCAAGCGTGAGTTGATATTTGCTTGGTTTTACATGACTAACTGCTGCAAAGTGCAGCTTTGTAAACTCATATTAATTAAGAGACAACACTGGATATTAGTGCTGACTGAAAAGGGTGAAAAATGTGCACCTAAAATTTCTACAATTATATACAAAAACGTTTTTTTACACTTTTTCTTACAGGGTGTCTGTTCCAATCAATCAGAATGGAATTAAAATCGAGGGAAGCCAAACAAGTATTAAGATCTCCAAATATGGATTGACTGTCCTTTGGGAAGAGGACAACTCTGTATTGGTATGATTTAACATTATCTTGTGGTGTAAATACTAATGAGCCAAGTATGAGTTCAAATGAAAAGTGTAAAACTGATTTGATTAAATCTTTTGATAGCAGTAAAGAAAAACAAAGCAAACCTGACAAAGTGTAGGTTCTTCTTCAGAATGAGTCAAGATGAATCCATAACCCTATGATGAAATTAGACACACCCTTTAAGACATTATATTTGTTTGCACACAATTATTAAGACTAGGAAAATTAAACATCAAACAGGATATCAGTTCTACAAATCATAAAGCAAATATTAATAGTCTAAGTAAGCCACAATGAACCAACAGGTTTCCATCCGTATCTGACAGTTCAATGTTGATTTTAATAAGTGTGTTTGTACTCTCCATAAATAAACATTATGACAGACTCATTCTGAGAAAATAAACTGCATTTGTCTGACATTCTTATTATATGATGTTCCCTAGATTGA